>NC_043009.1:13638405-13658907 GCF_006345805.1 Octopus sinensis | reverse complement strand
ACTAAGATTGTTTTTTCCCATGAGTTGGTGGATAAAGATCAAAATAGAAAATGAAAACGCAAAATGTTTGACATCACTGAAAATGCATTTAATTAAGAGAATATATATAGATAAAGTCTCTTACAACTGTTTCGGGAATAGCTATGTATGTGGCTTGTGATATTGAGTAAGGATCCCTTAAGTTAAGCATTCCGTCACCGGAATATGCGACGGATATCAACCCACATCTGTATACTATTGGTCGGCCTGGGACAATAGCAGAGGGCACTTGTCCAAGGCACTATGCAATGGAACGGAATCCAAAACGACGTGAGTGCAATGAAACGTTCTTAAACATACAGCCGTTTACACACACACGCAACACACACACATACATACTTACATACATACATACAATCGTACATACATACGTACATATAGGCATAAACACACACGCACGCGCACGTACACACATTTAGGTAGATGAAAACAGACATTTATTAATTGAGGTTTCAAGATCAAATATGGGAAAAGCTACACACTCTTGAATGAAGGCACAGTGTGTCACATGAAAAACGAGAGAGCTAGATTGTGATGATCCATTCCAGATTTTAGCTGGAGTTTATCAGAGTAGTGGCACATAGTAAAATCTCAGAACCTGCTTAGATCGGTATCTTTTAAGATATACGCTTTCTAAGCTGTGCATAAACTTCTTATATTTAATTCTTATCAGGTTCATTTTAGATCATCCATATTAGTAGTGCTGCCAAGACTCAGTTTAAGATACTTCCTATTAAATAAATTTATTACAAAAAGAGAAAGCTTATGAATTAAACCTGAACAAATTTAACGAATAAATGAGTGCAATCCTTTTGGCGCAATGACCTCTCTCTGTATCGAATTTGAGAGAGAAAGAGAGAGAAAGAGAGAGAGAGAGTGTGTGTGTGTGTGTGTGTGTGTGTGTGTGTATGCCTGAGTTCGTGTGTGCGTGTGTGTTTGTGTGTGTGTTGTGAGAGAGAGAGAGAGACAGACAGACAGACAGAGAGAGTATTGTTTTGTATATCTTTCGAATAACGCACGCATGAAGCTGACAAGTAGTCCTCTGGAAAATAATATCTTTAAATGAACCTCAGTTGATTATATGTATTGTCGATGTCTATGAAGATGTTCTCTGGTCCGGAACAAAAGTAAAACACATTTCGAAAGGGAATCATTTTCTAAATAGAAATGATATTTTTCAAAAGCAAATTGTTAATCTGACAGTATAAATAATAGGTTCGTTCTCAGAAATGCACAAGTTTCCATCTTTATTATGAAGCAGCCTCTCCTAATGAACGTATTACACTAAAATACGACCAAAAATATACACAAAAACTCAATTAGACTTCACATTTCTGAATCAACTAATATCAATTTTGTAATGGACTATGCTTAGTCGTCAAAAGTATTTCAATTCCCTTTGTAGAACGCCACCGGATATGACATATTGTAGGCTGCCAGGAGGGATTTATTTTGTCATGGCGGGGTAACACGCCGTGTTATATCCACTTCAAACCATTAGAGCTGGCTGCGGAAGAATACATGTAGCAGCTTCCGCCCAGCAGTATCGCACTCTTTTGAAAGAGCTAATTAGTTGCAAATTGGCCGGCGTAGTGTTAGCATCACATTTTGATACGCGAGCACGACTCTAAAAACAACTGCGCGATGTAACTCCTGGAATCATTTAAACCACGAAGGACCATCGTGGCGTCAATGACTTATCAGGTGGACTTATGTTTCATGAAGCTTTCGGTGCAATGAAGACCAGTCCTTCTCAAGATGGTAAAGCGGACAACTGCTGTTGGTGATGTCAGAGTCTTAAGGACGACAGTGATACCATTGAGATCGGAACAACTGCTCCAGGGTCGTATGAGTGGCCTATTTGATGCCTGTCTGGGGCAGGTAGAACCCGAAAGACGATGCAAGATCGAATCTGGAGTGAGGGTTGAACGAATCCTGATGGGGACAGGAACTGATGAAGTGCTAGAAGTGGCAGCCAATTTCTCGAGAGTGGCACAGAAGATTTGTAAAGAACAGATTATGGCACTGTTCCTGGCAATAGATTTTTTTTTCATATCTTCATTTTTCATCCGCTTTAATTTTTCCCCTTCTATGTTTTGCATGCATTTGTGCTGTCCCATCTGTGTTTTGACCCTAGTGGTTCATTAAAAATAAAGTTCTTGCTGGGAGATGAGGTGCGACGGGCGACATGATGAAAGTCGACGTGAGTTTCTTTTTTATGTAGTGGCCGGCACCATGCGATCAACGTGCGAGATGGCGCCGGACAAAATTCGTGTGGGACAGCTGACACAGTATTTGGTGACGAGCGTGAAGTTGGTTTAGGCGGTTAATGTGAATGGTGGAAGGTTTTGATCTGGATGCGAAAGTAGTAAACTTGGCAACATAAAGAGGTCGGAATGGTACCGTGAATTCGGAAGGAACGAGAGTCCAGTCGGGAAAAGAAGAGATAAGAAGATGATAGGAAATAAATCATTAGACTGGTGAATAAAAGAAGAGCTAACCAAAAGAAGTCGACGCGTTTCAGAGGTAAATGAATGAAACTCTCTAAAGAATTTTTCATTTAATCCATAAATGCTATTGGCCTCTTAATTAAAGTTCGACGAAGGTAATGAATACTCACTCTACCCACTTTCGGCGTTTAGGGTTAGAGTTAAGGTTAAGTTTAGGGTTGGGTTAGGGTTAGATTTAGGATAAGGGTTACGTGTAGGGTTAGGGTTGCGCCGAAAATGAGTGGTGTGCGTATCCTTTACCTCCGCCTAAAGTTCTTGTATTTTGGTTATATTTTAGTTCTATTTTGGTTTTGTTTGTTATTTTCAACTAATCGGACTTTTTTGACTACTGTTTCCTCTTCTCTATGAGAACGAGTTCGCTGAGCTCGGCTTCGCGGTCTTCTGAGCTATCGGACACAGAGTTTTTGTGTTGTAGATGGTTTCAGGAGGCCGTGTGCAGCGTAACAATGTGTTATGGAGTAAAGATTTCCATATAAGCTAACAATCACACATCTTTGATAGGCAGCTTCAACACCACCTTTCTTTCAAGCCAGAGTATTATTGGCAAACCAAACCGTGCACTTATAGTATATCAGCAATATTGAAAAGTGTAGATTTTTCAAGTGTAAGCACAAAGTCTGCTAAATCAAACCATATTCTACCGAATGTATAACAAATACAAGTAGCAGTAGATTATAAACCATAACTTTAGTGCATATATGTGTATGTTTATTGGTGTATATTTTATATCTATGTGCATAAATGGGTTATATAAATTTATTGAATTTAAAGGCTTACAGCTGTTTCAGATAATTATTTGGAAGCGTTAATTGTTAAATTTTAGTAATCGACCGAAAGCTTCACTGAAAATATATGAAAACGAAACCTTGCAGCTATATTTTCCCTAATAAAAATATTCCTTATTAACCCTTCTTTTGACGAGCTGACGGAAAAGCTAGCACAACGGGTAAAATATTTATCGGAATTTCGTTCGTCTTTACGTTCTTATTTCAAATTCTGGCGAGGGCGACTTTGACCTTTAGCATTTCAGGACCGATAAAACTCTGCGTAACCCTATTAACAAGATTTGTGGTTTTGTATTATAAGTTTACGCACATACTTGTTGAACACTGGGGGGTCAATGTAATCGACTACCCAACAACCCCATAATTCCAGGCCTTGTGTCTATAGCAGAAACAATAATGATAGTAACAATAATAATAATAATAATAATAATAATAATAATAATAATAATAATAATAATAATATTGATAATAATGATAATAATAATAAATGCCCCGATGCAGTACCAGGCAGTGGCTCTCATGGCTAAGTCCTGATGTGGTACCAGACAGTGGCTCTGATGGCTATGCCCTGATGCAGTAGCGGACAGTGGCTCTCATGGCTTCTGATCTTAAGTGATAGGAAGTGTTATCATGTACATGTTTTGACTTGGTTCTCATTCCTAAGATATTTTCGATATTATTATTATTCAGGTCACTGCTTGGAGTCGAACTCGGAATCTTGGGATTAGTAGCCCGCGCTCTTAACCACTACGCCGTGGGCAATTATGGAGTGAATTTTAGGGCTTATAAATCTAATATATCTCTATCCTTCCTTAATGCCGATTCCCATATGCTACTCATATCTGCACTCGATCTGCTTCGGAGGTTGTGGCGTCATAGCATATGTGCTACTTCATTTAGTTTTCGCATTTTCCAGTGATGTTCTCTGTCTATTATTATAACTTCATCCCACAGGGAGAGGTGATCTCCATTTTTCCATACATGATCAGGCTATACCCGATATATATATTACACTAATGGTTATATATGTGTATATACATATATATATATATTTATATATAAGTATATATATATGTTATATATATATATATTATATATATATATATATGTATATATATATATATATATGTATATACATATGTATATACATATTTATTTATCTATATGTGTGTGTGTGGGTATACATATACAATGCATACACAGACACACACTCACACCCACACGCACACATACATATATATATATTATGTCGGTTCATAATTATTGCGTCTATTTTTCTATAAGTTTTATTCAACAAACAATTTAAACAAAATGCAAAGCAGAAATGGAAGTAGATGGTGAGTATTCTCCGGAATAACCATTTAAAGATGTTTTTGTTGCATGTTATTGTTTTCGTTAAATAAAACTTTTTGAAAAATAGCCGCAATAATTATGCGCCAACCTAATATATATAAGTGTGTGTGGTGTGTGTGTGTGTATGTATAAATATATATATATATACACATATGTGAAGGTGCCAGGCTTAGTGGTTGGGATATTTGTAAGGTCGTGAGTTCAATTCCAGGCGATGCGTTGTTTCCTTGAGCAAGACATTTTATTTCGCATTGCTCCAGTCGGTTCAGCTAGAAAAAATATGGAGTACCAGTACATTTTCTTTTCACCATACGGAAGTGAAATTGCGGTTTACGACCTAATGGTATTTGATCTTTGTAGTAATTGTAATATGCTTAGGAAAACCTTAAAATAGAACGAAAGCAACGAATATATTCTGTAGAATATGGTCTGATTTGGCAGACTCTTTGTACTTATACCTGAAGAATTTACACTTACCAATATTGCAGATATAATACTAATGCGATTCAATATGCGACATAACAATATTTCAGCAATAATCTGCTGGTGAAGCGATGATGAAAACATCATAGAATTATGAAATAAATTGCGTTTGCTCAATCCGTTCACCTTTGTTTCCGTTTTTACAAATATTCTACACTCATCCACGGATTTCAAGATGTATCTTCAACAGTACAATTGGTTTTCAACCCAAAATTGTGTCTGTTAGTTGAAAAACCTAGAAATATATGCGCGTATACGTAAATATGCATATAAATATATATATATATATAATATATATATATATATATATATTATATATATATAAGTTCAGCAAAAATTTAGATTCAAATGAATATGGTACTTAATTTAGATGCACCAGAATTTTGTATGGGTTATCCATAAAAATCCGTTGGGTGATTATAATCAAAATAAGCCAACAGAATGACTCCGGTAATTTGGTACGATCGTCTCGTACACTCATTTTATTAAATGTTGTATGTATGTATACAACAGATTTAAGATGCTGAGTACTCATCAGCCAATTATAGAGGTTTCCATTAATACAAAAATGTTCAAATCAAGTGGCAACATTATAGTGTTCTCTATAATGTTGCCATTTGATTTAAAATTTTCTATTAATGGAAAACCCCTATAATTGGCTGATGAGTACTCAGCATCTTAAATCTGTTGTAATACTTACAACATTTAATAAAATGATGTAAAATGATTAATAATAAATCGATCGTACCAAATACCAGAGTCATTCTTGTTGCTTATTTTGATTATATATATATATATATATATATATATATATATATATATATAGATATATATATATATATATATGAATTTATTAATAAGGAGCTTCTACAGGACTAGAACTGTTTCATTCAAGAGAAATCTTCAGGAAGCTAGTTAACAAGAATTGTATTGGCATTATACATTTAGGCAGGTTTAAAGGGGTGTTGGTGGGGGACTTTTTTGGGGGTAGGCATAGCGAAAATATCAACTTGGGGGAGTGGTCAAGGAGTCAGTGTTAAATTAGATAGAAGAATAAATAAAAAAATAAAAAAATAAAAAAATAAAAAAATCTATATATAAAAAAAAAAAGGGGAATAGAGTTTTAGGTAAATAAGGAGATTCTCACTTATACCTATGCACACATGTATACATACTGTATATATAGATTTTTATATATAAGATTTTTTTATTTTTTATTTTTTTATTTTTTTATTTTTTTATTTTTCTTCTATCTAATTAACACTGACTCCTTGACCACTCCCCCAAGTATGATATTTTGCGCTATGCCTACCCCCAAAGTCCCCCACAACACCCCTTTAAACCTGCCTAAATGTATAAATGCCAATACAATTCTTGTTAACTAGCTTCCTGAAGATTCTCTTGAATGAAACAGTTCTAGTCCGTAGAAGCTCCTTCTATATAATAAATTAATTTTACTCTGCTATGTATGAGTACCTTATTACTGTGGTTAACCCCGAATCAACCCGGGACCTACATATATTTATATATATAACTCGATATACTAGGTTAGCTGAGTTGTTCTAAAAAGGGGATTAGTGAAATGTCAAAAAGATTTTTTGAACTTGGCTAGAATGTAATGATGTAAGTTGTCTTTTTCTATGTTGTTTTTATTGTGTCTTTCGTGTTGCGAAGCATCCTGATGAGGGGAGTGTCTGTTTCCTTTAAAATATGAAATTTATGTCATATTATCTGACACGTCTTCGAAACGGCCCATCGATGAAACTTTTGGATCCATTGAACATTATCTTCGTATGTTAGCATATCCTTTTAATGTTTTATAATTTCAAACTTTCCACTGAACTCTGAAAATTGTTATTCCCTTATATCTTATCGTTTGAATTAATAATTCACCGTGTTATATTATTCTGTTTTCTACATTGCCTGCGAATTAATATATATTTATGAGTACATTTTAAATATAATTAAATACCTACGAGTTTTTAACTCATACCATATCGACGTTTTTTTATATCAATTAATGTATCTATGTGTTTATATATTTTTAAAATGCCTAAATATTTAAAAATATATTTAAACATTTTCGTATTTTTAAATATTAGATATTTATATGTTTATATGCTTGTTTGTTTTTTATACTAATATTATGTTCGAATTTTATATTGATTTATGAATGTCGAAGAAAGTACACATATATATTGAATACTCTATTGGATAATAGGTCATGTTCTTCTAGTTTTCCGTTTTCCTTTCGTATTGCTTCCATTCAACTATATATATATATATATATATATATATATATATATATATATATATATATAGATATATATATATAGATATATATATATATATAGTAAAAAGGTAATAAAGCTAATTATTATTACGGTGATCTAGCACAAAAGACAAATAGCTATTAGGCTATATGTTATTCATATATAAGTACATTAAAAGGGCTCTAAAAGAAGAAGCAAGTACTAGATACCTTTAGAGGCCTTTTAATGTACTTATATATATATATATATATATATATATATGTAGAGGCGCAATGGCCTAGTGGTTAGGGCAGTGGACTCGCGGTTGTAGGATTGCGGTTTTGATTGTGATGGTTTATTGAGCGAAAACACCTAAAGCTCCACGAAACTCCGGCAGGGGTGGTGGCGATCCCTGCTGTACTCTTTCGCCACAACTTTCTCTCACTCTTCTGTTGGCCTGCTCGCTTAGCCAGCGGGGTGACGTCATTTGGAGGCTAAAGCAATGCGAAGCGCATTGTGACCAGCAATGTCTAGCAACATCTGATAGCCTGGTCGGTCACGGTGGTCACGGTGATAATATATATATATATATATATATATATATTAATAGATATAATATAATATATATATATATAATGTTGGTACATACGTATTGCGGCTTTTTTTCACTAAATTTTATTACCAAAAACAATAGCAACATTTAACAAAAACATCTTTAAATGATTATTCCGGAGATATTCACCATCTACTTTAATTTCTGTTGAATAAAATTCTTATTAAAAGACCCGCAATAATCATGCACCAACCTAATATATAGTGTGTGTGTGTATGTGTTTGGGTGGGTGTGTATACATATACAATACATAGATAATACACGCCTATATATATATATATATATATATTATATATATATATATATATATAATATATATATATATGTATATATATATATGTATATATATATTGTTGTGTTTGGGGAGAGTCATTTTCTTTTTGTGCCTAAGAGTTAAGACTATTGAAAATGTTGCAAGACGCAACGAAAAATTTAGGACAATAAAAATAAGAAAATAGTGGAAATTTTACCGTAGAGTTTGTTGCATTACAAGGCACAGAAAGAAAATGACTCTCCCCAGACACAACAGAATATGCTTCAACACACGAACTCATACAAAGAATCTTGCAAACCAAATCCGAAAATGAAATATATATATATATATATAACAAAGTGGTGTTGTAAGGTACCGCACGAGTGGAATTATATATGAAAGAAGGTTTGAAAATGCAATTTTAAAAGATGTTTATTTTCTTTACCGGTTTCACTTTTTAGAAAAAGATTGTCAAAAGTAACATGTAAAAGCTTGGTTGTGTTAATAACTGGTTGTCACAAAATACTGCAATACATATGTACATTATTTGATGAATTTGTTAAACTTTTTATATTTTCCCAAGATTTTCCCTTGTAAACTCTTCTTAACATGTTCTTGTTATCAAAGAATGTATATATGAATTGTAGTATTTTGTGACAACCAGTTACTAACACAACCAAGCTTTTACATGTTACTTTTGACAATCTTTTTTCTAAAAAGTGAAACCGGTAAAGTAAATAAACATCTTTTAAAATTGCATTTTCAAACTTTCTTTCATATATATATATATATATATAATATCTATATTATATAATATATATATAATATATAATATATATATATATATATATATATATACACATATGAATGTATATGTATGTATATGTTAAATATAATATATATGATAAATTGATGCGGCTAAATCGTACAATATTTTTCATTGCAGTCATTCTTCAAAGGACAGTTATAGAATACGAATGTATGCAAAGTCTAACGATAGGTGAATTTAATTTGAATATGATTAAACGTGATATATATTATTTATGTGAAGTAATAATATTATTGAACATCTTTAACCATATGCTAGCTCAAAGATTCCGTACAATAATTGCTAGAAGTATGACTACCGAAACGCATCCTCTAACACTCACATTGTCATATACTTATACATTCAGTCTATCCAATCTGAAACAGAAATGTGCACACGCTCGCATACACTCACACACTACAGCTGTTACCCTTGGTATGTGTGTGTGCGTGTGTGTGTGTGTGTATGCGAGTGTGCGAGCGTGCTTGCGTGTGTCTGTCTCTATGTATATTATTTTATTCTTTTACGTGTTTCAGTCATTTTGACTGCAGCCATGCTGGAGCACCACCTTAAACGGTTTTAGTCGAAGAAATCTATACAAGGACTTATTCTTTGCAAGCCTAATATTTATTCTATGGCTCCCTTTTGCTGAGCCGCTAGTTTACGGGAGTATAAACATGCTGGCATCCGTTGTCAGGCGATGGTGTGGGAACAAACACAGACACACGGACATAAATACATACATGACATATACACAATGGATTTCTTTCTGTTTCCCTCTACCAAATCTACTCACAAGGCTTTGGTCGGCTTGAGGCTCTAGTAGATATCACTTGCCCAAGGTGCCACGCAGTGTGACTAAACGCAGAACCATATCGTTGGGAAGCAAGCTTTTTACCACGCAGCCAATATATATATGCAATTATATGCAAACAAATACACATGCACATAGTGAGTGATATTTGAGGACGCATTTGGTCATTCGATAAGACAAAATTAAATCTTGCAAAACTTATTTTTACTTTGACTGGGCTCCCACGCTGATATCGAAAACAGCTATTTCACCAAAGATCACGAACCATCGCCACCTTCAGTTCGTGTCTAGGATCAAAATCTGCGTTCTGCCTCAGTGTATCGATAAATGTCAAACGATATCTCAACACATACTGGAAACATGCTGTGGGTCCCAGAACAACGTATATAGCAGTAGGACATGACCAATGAGCATCTCAATGGAAGCCTCACAAAATGAGCCATAGGGTCAGAGAAAGACTTCCCGCGTATCAGGTTATTGCATACGGCAGCAGTAAGATTAATCCTCGAGCTAAAGCTATTATTTACTAGATACATGTGCGCATGTTCTCGATAGCCTTTGTTCTAGGAATATTCTGAATCTGCATTCAGTTTCATGGATTGCTTGGATTGCTTCAATGTAGACCAGAAATCAATATAAATGTAGGACAGTATATATATTATTCAAAGGAATTCCAACTCTGTCTGTTTTTTATGTTTTATTTATAATTTTTATTAATATCAGTATAAATAAAACATAAAAAAACAGACAGAGTTGGAATTCCTTTGAATAATATATATCCCTCTATACACAATCATACAAACCCCTTTATATATATGTCCTACATGTCTACACAAAATGGTCCTTATTGTTTTCGGAAATCATCTGGACAATGACGACCTTTTGGAAAACCATGGTCTTTTGAAGATGCCGAATGATTCCCTATTTTCACTTCGCAATTCTGTTCTCTATATCCATTTGAGGATTTCTCCCAGGCGTTAATCCATCATTCTCGTGTTTGGCACCAATGCTTATATGTATTTATTGTCTTCGTCTATCGTTTCAAATTACAGTTGTTTACTTTCGTACGTCAAACTTGTATTGTTTTGTTTGCTCCAGCCCTAATTCTCCGCAAATTTTGCAGGCACCACCGATATAAGAAGTTCCTTGTGTTATCGTTAAAGGCATGCAACTAGGTATTAGTATTAATCCGTCGATAACTGATGAAGTATTTAAGGCACTGGTGTCTGTCCTACGTGTACGTATTGTAGTATTTAATGTATTTTTTCATTAATGGAATTACTGAACGCCACGCATCCCGACTTTGGTTAACAGGCGTAGTAGTCGCAGTGTGGTAAGTAGCTTGCTCACCAACCGCATGGTTCCAGGTTCAGTCCCACTGCATGGTACCCTGAGCAAGTGTTATCTACTATAGCCTCGGGCCGACCAAAGCCTTGTGAGTGGATTTGGTAGACGGAAAATGAAAAAAGCCCGTCGTGTATGTATATATATATATATATATATATATATATATATATGTGTGTGTAAGTGTGTGTGTGTGTGTATGTTTGTGTGTCTGTGTTTGCCCCCCAACATTGCTTGACAACCGATGCTGGTGTGTTTGCGTCCCCGTAACTGAGTGGTTCGGCAAAAACGACCATTAGAGTAAGTACTAGGCTTACAAAGAATAAGTCCTGGCGTCGATTTGCTCGACTGAAGGTGGTGCTCCAGCATGGTCACAGTCAAAGGACTGAAACAAGTAAAAGAGTAAAAAAGAAGAGTAAGTATATATATATGTGTGTGTGTGTGTGTGTATGTGTGTGTGTGTAGTATGTATGTATTTATGTACGTATAAATGCATGCATATATGCATGCCGGTATATATGTATGTATTTATGTATGTATAGAGGCAGAGTGAATGCTATTTAGCGCAAGTGCTAAATCGCATTATAACAGCAAAATAGAAATAAAGACATTTTCACAGGCACGAAATACGTGCAAAATTACGAGACACTCACATAATGCTTGTGCGTTAACATTTGCGTATTCTCATTCCAACTGCGACGGCGGAAACACAGAAACCAACGAAAAACGTTATGCACACAAACTCCCCCACACACATACAGACAGGTTATATTACTGTATGCGCATAGCGTGTGATATTGATCGTATTCGTATACGTACTGATATTCACATGGTAACGTAGCATTCATTAACTCACAGGTACACAAACAGACACTTCTTTTGAAGTCACACTTCAACACACAAGGAGATATTCCAACACGCGCTTGTGGTCAAACACAGACAAAGAATTATTCCTGAAAAAAAACATACTCACAGCTGCACACAAGTTTTTGAAATTAAATGCCATCATTTATGTTACACTTTGCTTTGGCAAGTTTAACAATTCCTAGTAATGTTTCTAGGAGAATGGAACAGTATGATGGAATTCCTCTAAACAAAATACAGTTCTGCTGTGAGCTAATAGTAACACACACAGTCGCACAAACACACACACACATACACACACACTGTCTCTATCTCTATCTATCTCTCTCTCTGTCACACACTCATACTATCTCTCTCTCTCTGTCACACACACACACACTACATATCTCTCTCTCTCTCTGTCACACACACACACACTATCTCACTCTCTCTCTCTCTGTCACACACACACACATACTATCCCTCTCTCTCTTTATCTCACACACACACTATCTCTCTCTCTCTCGCTCTCTCGATTTCTGCTGTGTTTTTCTCTCTCTCTCTCACGCACCCACACACACACTTACACATTCTCCCTCTCTTTTTCCCCTCTCTCTCACACATGCCCACACAAACATATATATACCTATATATAAACGCGCACACAGGAATGTACGCACTCATGTCAATGTTTGTGTGTTTGTGTGTGCATGTGTGTGTATGTGTGTGTGAGAGAGGGAGAGGGAGAGAGAGAGAATATGTATATCAATGTCAAGGTGGTCTACGGTTAATTTGCTGCACACATGGGCACGAGAACGTGATTTCGATTCCTGGACAGGATGGTGTACCGTGTTCTTGGGGAAAACGTTTCATTTCACATTGCTCTCCAACTACCTCGGCATGCAATATATGACATATAATGCAAGCTGGGGGAATATTGATTTGTTGGAGGTGGGGGCGCTAAAGCGCAACACAAACATTTGATTATCAAACCAATTGCACAGGTCTTTCATATAAAAATTGCAGAATACAAATCTATAAATCTGTCGTCTACGACAACACACACACACACACAGAGAAATAAGCACATACATACATAACAAGTACTCGAATACCAAATGTAGAGTAATATGCTCTTTTATTAAAGATGTTAAAATGTGGTATGTATATATATATATATATATATATATATAATATATATATATATATATATATATATATATATTATATAAAGGGGCTTGTATGATTGTGTATAGATATATATATTATTCAAATGAATTCCAACTCTGTTTTTTCATGTTATATTTATATTGATGTTAATAAAAATATAAATAAAACATAAAAAACAGAGCTGGAATTCCTTTGAATAATATATATATACTGTCCCACAAAAAGAAGAAATAAAGCACTTGATGCTTTTTGTGAACACATTACCAGTTTACCTTTTAATACCCTACAAAATCAACAAATTAAATCCAACCTTAATGTAAATGAATGGAAAAACCTAATCGAGTTAAAAAATGATATGACCCTCACCATTAAAGAAGCCGACAAAGGAAGTGCAGTAGTGGTGACGGACACAGAGTACTACAAAAATTTAATACTCTCCATGTTGGAAAATAATATTTACTATGAGAAGATAATACAATACAACTCACAGAAGACACTTAAAAACTTACCCTCCGTACTTCAAATACTTGAAAAGGGTCTCACTAAACATGAAATAGAGTATTTATCCAATTTTCAATACAGTCCTTGTCTATTCTACGGATTACCTAAAATACACAAAAATCCACATATTTGTAAAGCTGCAAAGTTTCTCCAAGCCTATGCATTAATGTCCCCCCCCCCTACTGACCTCAGACTGAGACCCAATATCGTTGGCCCTTCTTGTGAAATCCACCGTTTGAGCAAATTCCTGGACATCTTACTTAAACCGTTTCTAAAATATGTGAAAAGCATCATCAGGGATGACTTAGACATGCTGAACCTTCTCCCGAAGACAAGAAATGAAGGAACCCTGTTAGTATCATTCGATGTGGTGAATTTGTACACCAATATTCCACACGACTATGGCTTAAAAGCGATCACCATCTGGCTAGAAAAATACCCAGAAGAGATCCCAGGACGCATTAAGCACATTCATAATCGCAGTACTCAAATTCATCCTACTGAACAACTATTTCATGTTCGATACAGTTTACTATCGACAAAAATGTGGAATAGGAGTTCTATCCCAGCACTCTGTGGTGAGATGAAGTATTGTTTGTGTTATTTTCTTATTAATAACCTTTAACCGTCCCACAGGAATTCTATATCATTTAGGTGCATTACCTGTGTTTAAATGATTGATGGCCATTTTAACCTCATTATAATTTGGTAAGCGATCAATTTTAAAATATGTCATGTCGCTCTTGTACTTGTAATCCAGTACAACCTGTTACATGATGTTGTCGTCAGCGACTAAACTGGCAACCCCACTACGCTTGATTGTTGGACACCGTGCAGGACGAAAAATGACCCGTCAAAGGGCGGAGGAACTTATGAGTATTCAACAGCCATCCAACAATTATATGTAAATATGTATGCATCGTTTTTTTTTATATATTCTTATATATGTAAACATATTCGTACTTTACACACACTCACATACACACACAAATATATAATATTTGTATTTAAAACTTATTCACATTCTAAAATTACATACCTATTTTCTTTTAAAGAAAAGTAAATCTACTGGGAGTGAAGGACTCCAAGCTGTTGTTACAGTTTCCTTCCAAAAGAGGAAAACTTGAAATCAAACCTGCAGTTGATCTGATTACTGGTCATCTGTCCTAAGCTTGTCACCAGACTTAGAAAGTGGTGTTCGTTTAGTACAAGCGTTTGCCATTATTATTCAGCGGTGTCTCTTTTTCCTTCTTCTCATCTGTCATTGTTACAGATGAAAGTCCTATGGCGATAGAGAAGCGGTGACGTGTGCAAACCGGACCAGTTAGAAGCATATAGCTGCAAATCTACGCATAGGCGGCAGGGTTCTTATCATAACATCGTTGTTATATCTTCCCCTGATAGGAGCTAACTCCGGTGGAAACGCCTGTGTCTGAGTAGATAGATCGATAGACAGATAGATAGATAAATAGATAGATAGGTAGATAGATAGATATATAGCTAGATAGGTTGCACTGTTGACATATAGCCCTTTCAGAGTATATGGCCAGACTGAAGGGCTAATCTTTGAGACGGTTATCCTCATTTCAGCCGAAATAAACTTATTAAACATCACATTCGATTGTGGAGTTATTCGTACATTTTATTTCTTTCGTAATCACAAGTATCATTCTCATTATATAAATACATACATATATATATATATATATATATACATACATACATACATAAAGATATAATATATATTATATATATTATATATATATATATATATATATATATATATATTATATATGCATGTATGCATCAATGTATATGTATGTGTGCGTGTGTATGTATGTATGTATATATATGCGGTGAATTACGATTGCAATTCAGCAACGGAGGTTAATGCATTACTAATTATTAGTTAAAAGGTTTATAATATTTAATGTTTATTAATACCCTCCATATACCTATAAAATCATGGATACATACATGCACCATCACACACATACACACATACACACATACACACATACACAAACACGCACGCACTCACACATGAGGATAAGTATATATATATATATATGTATCAATAAATATATTAACAAATATATGACGTCTATCGAGGTTCGTCCTATTCGCGGACAATTTGTAACCAATTGGCATCAGTTATAATGATTTTAATTTCGTCCAATTATATTTCGTATCGATCAGAAGCGATTAATCATTATGAAGCGGAGCAATTTGAACAGTTTGATTAAATCATGAAATAAATTACAACTAACCAAAATTATGAAATTATTGTTCTTTTTCCATTTTGATTGCATTTATAATAGATGAAACGGAGTTAATAATCCGAATTTTCTTCTATCGATTTTTTCAGAGGTGAAACTATTCATACTCAAGATATATATATATACACATACACACACATACGCACACGTGTTTCAGTCAGTCGGCCCCAGGATTTACTCTATCGTCCCTTTTGCTGAGCCGCTAGGTTTCGGCGATATAAGCACGTCATCATTGGTTGTCAAGCGATAGTGCGGGAGACAGACACAGACACAAACATATATATACAAATATATGAATATACATATAGTATATATATATATATATATATATATATATATATATATATATATACTATATATATATATATATATATATATACATACATACATACATACATACTGGCTTCTTTTAGTTTCCGTCAACCAAATCCACACTCAAGACTTTGGTCAGCCCGAGGTTATAGCACAAGAGCCCTGCTTAAGATGCCACGCAGTGGGACTAAACTCGAAACCACGTTGTTGGGAAGAAAGCTTCTCACCACACAGCCACGCCTGCGTCTATATATATATGTCTATGTGCGTGTCTGTGTGTGTGTGTGTGTGTGTTTGTGTGTATTTGTGTATGCAAGTATTTATGTATGTATAGTGCGAGTTCATCTGTAGAATGTCAAACTAGTATTTCGAAAGCCATATACAACATTATATAACATGCGTCAGATTTTTGAGGACACATCTTTCAAAAGCTCTCACCTCCTTGTATGTCTTGATAAATAATGTCAGTCATCACATTAAGACAGCAAAATAAAAATCATTTCCTTAAAAGTGCACCAGCGTGACACAGATATAGCTTGCATCCTGAATG
Source organism: Octopus sinensis (assembly GCF_006345805.1). Classification (NCBI taxonomy): domain Eukaryota; kingdom Metazoa; phylum Mollusca; class Cephalopoda; order Octopoda; family Octopodidae; genus Octopus; species Octopus sinensis. The sequence goes on along the minus strand of NC_043009.1, from coordinate 13,641,998 downwards.
TTACCTGATGGTTATGCAGAGAAACGAATGAGATTGCAACTGTCATGAATACTAAGTTTCTAGCAACTATGATGGTTCTGGAAGTCGTCAGCAACAAGACATAATATTCGATGAAGCTGTTTATACAGAGGTCATGGAGAAATTTGTAAAGACTTGGATATTAAATTCACACTATGGAAGACCGTACCTCTTCCAACAAGACTCTGCGCTGTTTCATAAGGCTAGGAAAAGCCAAGCACAGGCACATGCCAATCTTCATGATCAGTTTCTCCCAAACGCGTATCCTCCTAGCTGACCGGGCTGCAATCTAATCTTTAATCTCCTTCAAAGTAAGAACCTCTGACTTCAATGAACTTGTTTTAGCGCACCAGTCACGTTGTAAAGGCGCCATGGAAGTCCTACAGGGTGTCCGGGAACCTTGTCACAAACTCCTATATCTTCTCAAAGTCTTCATGACTGCTTCTCAGACTCTTCAGCTTTGGGAACAAATAATCTCACAAGGCTTAAGGTTTTGACTCATCTCTGAAAAGTAGTTGGTTACCAGGATGGAATTGTGGATTGTTTTATTGTCCTGTGTAGGAGCTACCGACCCGAGTGGAAGAGTTCTGGTCTTTTGAGCCGAAATCTCTTCCTGACTGCCCACAAAAAATTCCCAAAGTACTCTTTGTTAACCATCTGGCCAGAGAGAGACCAATGGATTTAGTTGATACTTTGCTGAGTGAAAATAGGATCATCATGAGCGTCCCAGTGGACTTGCTTTGCCTGACCATTTTATGTTTGACGAAGCCCTGATGCTTGCATTGAGTACACCATCTATTAGCCTCTGGATCTTAACAGTAGATCAGAGCAGTAGATACAGCTTTCGTCACAGGTCAACAGATACTTAATTGCTCTTGGGTTTGAGGTAATAAGCTATAATCAACTGTCCCCCTGCTGTCTCCAATGCATTTCTGTTCGTCACTGAGCACCATGGGAACGAGCATTGCACATTTTCAGATCTTCATGAATAATTCTATATACAAAACACACACCATGTCTAAACTGTATGCTTATTATCTTTATAGACACACAACGGTCTTCATCCAGGATATTCAAAATTTTCTCAGTTAGCTGTGATATTCTGATGTACATCTCATTGTCTTTCACCTCCTCTCTACTGTTCGTTCTTGAACCTCTTGGGCAAACAAAAAAAAACAGATCCTCGACTCACACAAGTTAATCCATAAGCAGATATAGAGTAATGATATTCTAAAATTCTAATAATCTACGCCAGTTATACCTGCCTTTCCTAAACATTCTCAAAACTCTGCAGTGTACCTACCACATACATGAGTATAGATTCATTTGCAGAGAAGGTGAATGCATTGATTTAATTAGGAATGAAATTATGTATATTTGATCATGAGGCATATCGTAAGATTGAAACTTAAGTGTATTTAATTTGAAAATGTAAGTATTGTAAGATTCCATTAACTTCCTCCACAGTAACATATAATCTCATTTCACTATGAAGCTTCATTTGACCATCTACCATCTGATTTATCTTTAGAATGAGGTTAATTTACTTCTCATTAAATGTATTTTAGTAGACATGTTCAAAGATGCTCCAGCTTGAGATTCTTGCCCTTTGCTCAATCACAGTGCTCACGTTGCTGTTGCCATTTAGTTAGGGAAAATCGCCACGGTTTCTTGGATTGTGAAAGGAGAGTATCCTCAAAACATGAGATTAAGACTGATCTTTACAATATTACCAGCTCTGCTAACTCCACCCAAGAACCGACTGTTAGTGTTGAAGTAGCTGAAACAAAAATAGACGGAAATAATTCGGTGAAGCATCACATCTGTCGTTCTAACCATCCTGATAATCCACCACGTACAACTGGTACTTTATTTCTGTGACCCAGAAAGAATGAAATGTGAAGTTGGCATTAGCGGCAATGGAATTCAGAGCGCGTAGTTGCCTGAGAGATTTTAAGGTTGTTTCAGGATACCCGAATACGTTCAGGCTCATCTACCCATATTTACCACGTCTTTACTGGGATGTTAAGGTATGACATTAGAAATGTAAAGTGAAATTGATAGGTGGGGCCTTAAAACTGTTTAATTATGAATAATAGACTATTCTGTGTTTGACAAATCCATACACATTAATATATGTTTTAGAATCTCATATAGCTATTCTTTCAATGCTAACTTTGCCGTTCATATTCCATTAAAATATTACATAATAATATTCAAATATTATTATCTAAATAATAATAATAATAATAATGATAATAATAATAATAATAATTATAATAATAAAAATAATAATTATAATAATAATAATAATAATAATAATAATAATAATAATAATAATAATAATAATAATAATAATAATAATAAGTGGGGGAGCATCATAGCCATGTGTTGAGAAGGATTCTTTGAGGTTTGAATAATTCACCTCCGGAAACATGGGTGTTTCGTTCAACGTCCTTAAACAACCCTTATTCAGGGACCATTTGAGCAGGATGGGTTACTCGATCTGAAGAAAATTCTAACTGGGCTCCACCTGCAAGGTCATGTGCTGTTTATCTTAATATGAGATCACCATGTCGCGCACATATGGTTGTGATGCATGTGCCTGGTGTACCCTTATCAGACGGGTAGTCATGATGGGTATATTGGGCTTCGTATATTTTACCCCAGTGTCACTTTGATGGCATGCTCTGCTCGCTCACTCAATAATAATAATAATAATGATGATGATGATAATAAGAATAATAATAATAATGATAATAATAATAATAATAATAATAATAATAATAACAACAACAATAATAATAATAATAATAATAGTAATAATAATACCAACAACAATGATAATAATATAGGGTTTTAACGCGCTCAAACCACACACACACACAAAGATGCACACATTCACACATTGGAAAGTAAGAGAGGCATCTAAATGAAATTCAGTATCTACTCATACACTAGTAAAAAAATGTACGTGCACGAATGTATGTATGTGTATGTGAGTGTGTGTGTATGTGTGTGTGTGTGTGTGTTTGTATTCACACATTGTCACAAAGCAAATACACAATAATTCACTTACAATCAAACATACATACATACATGCATACATACGTACATCCCTATAAATTTGTACGCACATGCGCGTACCTACAAAGAGGTATACAGTATGATGTCCAGTTACAGTATGTGAAATATGTATTAGTTGCTAGGTATAATCAGGTTTTCATTGATGGAGAGAGATGAGAGGAACAATGACACATCAAGCTATGTTCATCTGTCTTTTATTTAGTACGTTCTGTTTGATCACTCACCTATAACCCCTCACAATCTCTCTGTTGTCTGATTATAAGTGTCTCTCACGCTTTGTCCTAATAGACCTACCAACGTATAGATATATACAGGTATTAATACATGCAAGCATACAAATACACACACACACATATGTATGTATGTATACATATATATATCCATGAATATATATATATATGTATATATGTATATATATATATATGTATATATATATAAATGTATATATATATGTATATATACATACTCATATATATATGTATATATAT
>NC_043009.1:13615905-13635905 GCF_006345805.1 Octopus sinensis | reverse complement strand
AAAAAAGTTTTTTAAAAGAATATTTGTATAGTGTTCAAATATAAGTGGCATTTTCCTTGTTTCTGCCTTTCTCTGTCTCTCTTGTATATATATATATATATATATATATATATATATACTTACCATGCAGCTACTCATATATATATATATATATATATATATATATATATATATATATATGTATGTGTGTGTGTGTCTGTGTATATTATATATAATATATACACAGACACACACACACACATACATATATATATATATATATATATATATATATATATATATATATATATATATATTGATAGCTGCATGGTAAGTAGCTAGCTTACCAACCATATGGTTCCGGGTCCAGCCCCACTTTGTGGCATCTCGTGCAGTGTCTTCTACTATAGCGTTGTGAGTTGATTTGCTAGAGGAAACCTGAAAGAAGCCCTCATATAATTATGTAATATATATATATGTGTGTGTGTGTGTATTTATAGTTTTGTATATATATATATATATATACATATATATATATATATATATATATATATATATATATTATATTATATATATATTTAGGTATTTATTTAGTCCACCGGTACTAAAATATTCTTCATGAAAAATTACTTTAGCATTTTCTACCTTACATTTTTCCTGATGTAATATATATAATATATATATATATATATATATAATATATATATATACACACTTTGTACGTCAGTGTGCGTGTGGGATGGAAGCAGATTGTGTCTGCAGGTATAGAAAGATATAAAGGTGCGGTCAGAACGACTAGTAAGGTATGCTATGAATCTGTTCAAATAATACATGTCATTAGGGATAATTCAAATCCACAACCATACACATACACTCACACAAGAAAGCGCAGACGCAGAGATACACGCAAACGCTTATCTATTCAAACAACCATCTTAATCGCATGCACACACATGAGCGAACACTCACATATTCACACACACATACGAACATATACAATTACAGAATCAATTCAACCGCACAAACAAGCACACACTCGCACAGTAGTCCACACACTTGCACAATAAACCACACACCTGAACGCCCACATACACGCGTGCCGGTGTACACACACGCACCTATCCTTTTCTCCACTTATTTCTCTTCTCCCGACATAAGGAACTGCACCCACAAATCCGTAGAGGATGACGAGCAAATTCCGGCAGACCTGAAAATGAACTGAACTATGATAACTTTAAAAAAATGGGGTAAATATCCTAAGAAGACAATGGAAAAAATTGCCAAGAAGCCTGTACATAGAATCGAAACCTGTACTTCTAAAATTGCAGCTGAGCACTCTCAAACAGTAAGTTAAGCAATCACTGAGATCACATACCGTCCTTTTATAACTCTAAACAATATCTTCTGAAAAATGAGAACATTTCGTATACTAATATTGTACAAAAAATAAAGGAATTCTCGAGCGCAGGATGGTTATTAAGGCAGCTTAGAAAATCGGGTAGATACTCTTAGAAAACGGAAAAATACCGTCCAGCAAATTCCTATGGAGAACCAAACACCGTATCTCACAAATTCCTGCAAGCGCTATGTACAAATAAGCTGAGAAATCCCTGACAACAAATACCCTCATTTTATAATGTTAAATTTGAAATGTGCCATAGGTCGGAAAAGGTGGTAATCTGATGGTGCGAGATCTCCTCTGTAGGAAAGATGAAGCAGCACTTTCACTACCTGAAGTTCGCGCTTGATCACATTGGCAGCGAGTCAGTAGCTTTGTCATTCTTTATGAGTGCGCTTAACGGAATAGCAAATGTTGGGTAGCAGACTCTCAAGTCATCATATACACGCTGCGATTTTGGTGTTTAAATGTTAGCGTTCTTGAAATTCCACTAATCACACACTATCTTCCGTTCAAACTGTCTTGTGTAACAACAGGTTCTGAAGTCTGGCTAGGAGAAGCCACTAACTTCTCATATTGGGATTATTCAAATACACCGTTGACATTCCCAGTTACAATTCGATGTCAAAGGTGGTCATGTCGAAGATTTCCCAGTACTTGTTTGCAAACGACCACACGTCACTGAGCTTGATCCTTAGTCAGTTCATGAGGGGTTTCTCGATAGCAACTGTTCAAAAGGATGAGTTTATGTGAGAGTTGAGTGATGGTGCTTTGTGAAGGACAAAATTCTGCCGACGATGACGGAGTGCTTGTGCATATCGAACAAGGCCTCATCTTCAACAAAAAGGTCTCCTTGACATTGGTTTGTCTTCGAGGTTGGTGTCGTCTTCCTTGGAATGCCTAAGCCTAAACCATTTTTGTGCCACATGATTGTTGACAGTTCCTGGGTATTCTGAATCATTATTTTCTTTTGCGCTGTCCTTGCACTCTCTCTTTTTCTCCACAGGTAACGTAAAATGACACTATTCGCAAATTTGTCGCCACACATTATCAGAAATGTAGAATATGGAATAAAGAATTAATATTATATTTGAAAATAAAGAATAAATAATTTAGCAACAGTTGAACAACAATATGGCACGGTTGTGCGTTATGAAACTTCTGGAACCACTGTTCACACTGGCTTACGCATATTGTCCGATCCCCATATACTGTATTAATACTCTTCGCACTTTCCATTGCATTCTTGCCTTTCTGAGTGTATTCTACTGACGAGGCAAAGCATGTCTAAAAGCAAATTCAGAAATCCGGGATCTAGAACTATCCAGTAATTGTTTATTAGTTTCATCTTGTCTCTTTGTCTTTTCTCCATGTTGCTATATGGAAACTTAAGGTGGTTTTAGAGTCGGTTCATGACTACTATTTTCAGCATGGTGGTATCTCGTAAATACCTTAATTTATAATTTTAATAATTATTACCTTAGAAGGTTATTTTTGTCTATGCTGGCCACTTGATAAGTTCGCTATTTTATTTTAAATTAACGATCTTATACTTTATATATATATATATATATATATATATATATATATATATATATAAAGGGGTAGAGACCCCCTTCGGTCATGAATGACCATGGGATTGCACCTAGAAAGTTACCCTCCTAGACACAAGTCTGGGCAAGGTTGTTTATGGAAGACCAGCAGTAGCCCATGCATACCAGCCTCCTCTCTCCACATCACCAGTGTTATCCAAGGGAAAGACAAAGGTCGATACAGCTTGGCGCCAGTGACGTCGCAACTCATTTCTACAGCTGAGTGAATTGGAGCAACGTGAAATAAAGTGCCTTGCTCAAGAACACAACACGCAGCCCGGTCCGGGATTCGAGCTCACAACCTCACGATCGTAAGCTCGACGCTCTAACCACTGAGCCATGCGCCTATATATATATAGGGAGCGATGACTAAATTGTCGTCTAAATTACTCAAAATTGAAAAGGACACTGGTATCTCATTTTAACAGATATATCAATATTTACCAAGATTACATAGAAATACCTTCATATACTAAAGAGTAAATTTATTCAATAAAATCGCCATTGGCTTCAATAACAGCCTTCAGTCAATTTCGGGATCTCCTGCAACTCTTCTAGTTGTAGTATGGGGAGTTAAGTGGCCAGATGTCAGAGCTGATGTGGTCGCAGAAATTGTCTGACAGCCATGACTGGATTATCCTGCATGTGTGGCATGGTCCTCATTCCTGTTGCCAGACATAATGTCTTCCAACAGCCACCCTCTTAACTCAGTGACAATTTACCCAAGGCACCCTGTATAGATACACACATACACACACATACACACACATATATATATGTATATATATATACGAATATATATATATACACACATATATGTATACATATATATATATATACATACCTACTTACATACACATACATATATACGTACATATGTATGTATGTATGTATGTATGTATATATGTATATATATATATATAATATATATATATATATATATATATTATATATATATATATATATATATATTATATATATATATATATATAAACATATCATGTACTTGTCTTAATCATTCTCCCGTGACTGTGCAGGGAAAACTCTTTTAAGTGTTTGGTCGAAAAAATGAACCCCACTACTTGTTATTAACGCCGATATTTCTTCTATCGTTCCATTTTGCTTCAATGCTCAGTCATTGAAATAAACCAACACTGTTCGTCAACCTTTTGTGCGTGCATGTGTGTGTGTGTGTGTGTGTGTGTGCGTGTGTGTGCCAAACCGCACACACACATGAACATACACAGGCACACATACAAACTTATATATACCCTTATTTCCATATATGCATGAAGGTGTGTGCATATCTTTGTTCATGTTTGTAAGCATGTGTGCGTGTATGTGTGTATTATGTTGACATTGTGCAACGGAAAACGCTTTACGTTGTGTGTACTGGACACAGACTTTTTATATAAAAAAAAACATGACTAAACTTAAACTTCGCCTTCGGCTTATCACGAGACTCGTGATCAATGGAAGGCACCGACTTTTATGTGATGAATATATTTCATGCTTACACATGTGTTTATATGTGCACATATGTATGTATTATATTATGTGTAGATATTTCATTATATAAAACATACACATACTCTTATATTGAAGAATACATGCGCATTCATCAATCAACATCTAACTATCTATACACACACACACACATACACACATATATATATATATGCATACACATATGCATGAACATGTGTATGTGTGTACGTGCGTGTGTTTGTACGTGTGTGTGCTTCTATGTGAACGATACAAAGGCCTATCAATTAAAGTTATTCTGTAGTAAAATATATTTCAAGTCACAATATATAATTAAAGTTACCTGTAAGAAAGAGATCAGTAGCCTTTATCTTACTCTTCTGAGATCTGAAACTGTGATATTTGTTTTTTGCTCGCTCCGTACACATATGCTGTATTATATGATATTCTTTTAACTGCACCATGGTATTTAAAAAAAAAATCTAGATCCATTTTAAACACTGGTGCCTTTTTCGCTTCTTAACATTACAATCACTACTAAAAACATCTTTATGATAAGCTCGCAGCATTTTGATGCACTACCGAGTAGATAATACGTTCTATTGCCCTTAAAAGATTCTTGTTTTCTCCGTATATTTTTATTGGTAACTTCGTTCATATTTATTGGAAATTGCTCTATAGTAATTTCATCTTTTATGCGCCGTGATTATAAAATATTTGTGAGGACTTCCCATATATTTGTTGCGTCCTCATAAAATTTGTGTAGCTTTTAAAACATCATCACCTGTAACATTACCCTATTTGACTTTATGACGGCACTAATTCTAGATATGTACATATCTCAACGATAATCTCACAGCATTTCATAATATCTGTTAAGGCTTGTGCATATTACTTTCATAATCTTCTAATATATTTCTGTATTTTCTCCATCATTACTTTTTACATCGCGCAATATACATATATCCTAAAAGTAGAACTGCGTTTGTCATAAAACTTAATATCGCTTGCTGTTAAACAAACTATCTTTGCTGTCTTTCAATACTTCTGGTAAGTTTCACAGGTCTGTAGATTTTGTGATGTACATACAAAATGCAATGTACATTGCATTGTATTAGAAATTATTCGAATCCCCCTAATAATCTGACTTACAGTTTCAAGCTAAATTTGCATAAAAGGAAAAACTATGATAACCCGTCCAAAAATAAAAGTATTTAAAAAAAAAATCAATGAATATGAACTGGATTAAGGCAGGTAGATAACAACTTATTCAAGTCACCAAGCTCACCTTTCACGTAAAGATGCTCGACAGTTCCTTGATTTTGGTCACCAGTTCCACTAAAATATAAGCCAAAGAATTAACCAACATTTTCCCCTTTCCCTTTTTCTTTTTCTTTGACTTTCTCTTCCCTCTAAAACCATTCTGTAGATGTTTGTCAAATCCAACGAGGTAAATGTAAATTTACTCCGATTTAATAAACAGAAACAGCTGTAAATGATTCCGAACTACAATTCAATAATGACTTTTTAACACCAATTACCCACTTCTCATTGTTAATTATCGATCCATTTCTTTTCTTTACTATATATATATATATATATATATATATATATATATATATATATACATGGGTCCCACTGTCTTTCTTCTCCTGGCCTCCTTCAAGTAGAGACGGTAAAATCTGTTGCTCTCTGCCGTTCTCAAAAAATAGCGTTCGTAAAATTTTTTTATTTCGTTTGGCTTAACAGCCGTTGACCTTCGAAACGTGGAGTAGATGAAATTAAGGCGACTGAAGAAGTGGAATTTTCCTTGTTTTGTATGTCCTGTACTCTATTTTTTCGTTGTTTAAAAGTAATGTCCATTTCCTTGTTTTTGTGTTTATGTTTTCGTCTCTCATTGTGTTCGACGTTTTTTTGGGTGTCCGGTACCCATATATGTATGTATATATACACGTAGAGGTAGGTACGTACATATATGTATGTATATATGCATATGTTTTATTTATTAATTTATTATATATATGTATATATATATATATATATATATATATATATATATATATATATATATATAAATCCCGTTCTGTCTGTCTGTTTGTGAGCTTATTACTCGAAATATTCTTCATTCGATCACGCTAAAATTTTAAACATAACATGGATACATGAGAGAGATTTTCAATATTGTCAGTTTGAAAGTAAGAATCGCTATTTCTGCAATCTTTTTGTCTTGTTTCTTCCGCCACGCTGTTCATTAAAAACGACGAGTTGCTCAGACATCTAGCACATACCATCTCGCTGGCAACAAGGTGAGTAGAGGATGACAGTCAACCAAAACCGTCGCTATGCTGTCTCTCTCCTTTCCTCTTTCTCTCTCTCTCTCTCTCTCTCTCCCTGTACCCCCTCTTTCTCTATACGTAGAGGGCTCAATACGATTATCTAACTTAAAGCAACAGTCGTCAAATGCAAAAAGCCAGGGAACTGTTAATATATACATACATACATACATACATACATAAGATAGTAGAGTGTCTTAAGGGAGATTTGGCTACTATATCTACGACGTCTAGCTACAATGTAGAGGTCTCCCTCATTGGCTTAACTAATATATAAATCCCGTTCTGTCTGTTTTTTGTGCGTTTATAACTCAAGTATTGTTCATCCGATCGCGCTGAAATCTTAAACATGGATACATAAGCGAGTGGAGCATTTCGCAATCTAAAAGGATTTTCAAAATTGTCAGTTTCAAAGTGAGAATCGTTATTTTTGTCATCTTTATGGCCTGTCTAGTGTATGATTAAAACTTCAATAACACCGTCCAAGTTGATCCTCTTCACCCATACAAACCGTTCAATGGACGGGGCGGGGGCGTTTGCTAGTATATATATATATCGAACAATGATACTAAGGGCTGAACACGGCATTGACGGATAACATTCTTTATTTGTGAGTGGAAACGACTACCAATGGTGTCATGTCCTCTATGATTTTCGTTCTATATTTGTGTTTCGTGCTCATCTAGTGTTGGGGGCATTTTTATATAAATATTAAACGGTGCGAATGAATGAATGCGGTATTTATCACTCATTCGTAGATCACCATGGTCCAGTCTTCTTCCAGTATAGTTGTTAAGAAACTAGTATCCTTAATAGTATTACTAGTAATGAAGTACGAAGCAAATGTGGAAGATACTACATTAGTTTTACGTAACTTAATTCAATAAAGAGTTCACTGATCATCAGTTCTAGTTAAGCATCCAAATGCACTTGAAACATCAAATACACGGTTCCAAGAAACCATACTTGTCAGAGATGTACGTAGGAACAAATAATGTAAAATTTATAGTAAATTCGCAGTTATATATACATACATATATATATATATATATATATATATATTATATATATATATAAATCCCGTTCTGTCTGTCTGTTTGTGAGCTTATTACTCGAAATATTCTTCATTCGATCACGCTAAAATTTTAAACATAACATGGATACATGAGAGAGATTTTCAATATTGTCAGTTTGAAAGTAAGAATCGCTATTTCTGCAATCTTTTTGTCTTGTTTCTTCCGCCACGCTGTTCATTAAAAACGACGAGTTGCTCAGACATCTAGCACATACCATCTCGCTGGCAACAAGGTGAGTAGAGGATGACAGTCAACCAAAACCGTCGCTATGCTGTCTCTCTCCTTTCCTCTTTCTCTCTCTCTCTCTCTCTCTCTCTCCCTGTACCCCCTCTTTCTCTATACGTAGAGGGCTCAATACGATTATCTAACTTAAAGCAACAGTCGTCAAATGCAAAAAGCCAGGGAACTGTTAATATATACATACATACATACATACATACATAAGATAGTAGAGTGTCTTAAGGGAGATTTGGCTACTATATCTACGACGTCTAGCTACAATGTAGAGGTCTCCCTCATTGGCTTAACTAATATATAAATCCCGTTCTGTCTGTTTTTTGTGCGTTTATAACCAAGTATTGTTCATCCGATCGCGCTGAAATCTTAAACATGGATACATAAGCGAGTGGAGCATTTCGCAATCTAAAAGGATTTTCAAAATTGTCAGTTTCAAAGTGAGAATCGTTATTTTGTCATCTTTATGGCCTGTCTAGTGTATGATTAAAACTTCAATAACACCGTCCAAGTTGATCCTCTTCACCCATACAACCGTTCAATGGACGGGGGGGGGCGTTTGCTAGTATATATATAATCGAACAATGATACTAAGGGTGAACACGGCATTGACGGATAACATTCTTTATTTGTGAGTGGAAACGACTACCAATGTGTCATGTCCTCTATGATTTTCGTTCTATATTTGTGTTTCGTGCTCATCTAGTGTTGGGGGCATTTTATATAAATATTAAACGGTGCGAATGAATGAATGCGGTATTTATCACTCATTCGTAGATCACCATGGTCCAGTCTTCTTCCAGATAGTAGTTGTTAAGAAACTAGTATCCTTAATAGTATTACTAGTAATGAAGTACGAAGCAAATGGGGAAGATACTACATTAGTTTTACGTAACTTAATTCAATAAAGATTCACTGATCATCAGTTCTAGTTAAGCATCCAAATGCACTTGAAACATCAATACACGGTTCCAAGAAACCAACTTGTCAGAGATGTACGTAGGAACAAATAATGTAAATTTATAGTAAAATTCGCAGTTTATATACATACATATATATATATATATATATATATATATATATATATATATATATATATTATATATATATATATATATATATATATAATATTATATTAAATCTATGTAAGTGTGTGTATTTTCCTATTTTAATTTCTTATATATATATATATACATATATACCCCTATGTGTGTGTGTCTGTGTGTGCGTGTTGTGTGCTTATAGAAATATATAAAATGTGTGCATAAAGTATGTGTGTGTGTGTGTACGTATATATGAGATTGTGTGGGTGAAGAATAATATAAATGAAAATCATAAATATGCAAAACTGGTGTAAAAAAATTGTTAATATAAAATTGCAGAAAATTATAAAAGTCCACTATAAAAAAGAATGTATGCATATAAACATATATATATATACATATATGCCTCTTATAAACGGACATTTATATCTTTACATATTGTTTTAAATACTTACGTATGCACACACTCATTCATATTGATATACCCACTCACATGCACACCAACTTTACATCATCCATCTCTTGAATTTTATTTAATTATATTCTTTAGTGTGTTCGTTTGCTCTTCGTTTTGATTTTGAATTTTATTTTCTTAATGTTACCAATGTTCAAGCACATATCAGTATTTTCGCTGACATCTTAGATGAAGACATTTTTAATGTGTTGAAAGAAATAGAGGGAGAGGGAGAGGGAGAGAGAGAGAGGGAATGGGGAGTGAGAATGAAAGAGAGAGTACAAAATACAGTGGATAGTTACAGAGGTAGAATGTTGAGCTAATAGACATTGGATTTAAGGGATATAAGACTTGTCAGTCGGCTTCGTGGTCCTGTTGAACAAGACGGAAAAGGTGTTACTCCGGAGGATATGGCGAGGGAAACGCAGTGAAACAGTCGCTCCGACTCACGGAGTCGGCACTTGCCCTGACAGCAGTGAGCAAGGACTTCGCTGACTAAGAATGACGGCGTCTCCACTGCCACAGGCTCGACCACAATTCAGTCAGAGAGAGAGAGAGAGAGAGAGAGAGAGAGAGGCAGAGAGACAGACAGACTGAGTGAGGGAGAGAGAGAGAGGGTGAGACTGACAGAGAGACAGACAGACTGCATGAGAGACAGAGAGAGAGAGAGCAGCAAATCCTGGGTTGGCAGCCGAAGACGCAAGTTTGCAATTAAAGAAGGTGGCGCAGCACGTGGCATCCAGGCAGAAGGCCCTACCACCGCGGAACGGGAAAATTGTTATGCCGTCTGACGTTTTACCGTCTCGTGTCTCTACAGCCCACTTGCTCGGGCCATAGGGGAATCTTGCGGTAGCCAGTACTATAATGGATTTTGAATGTGTATGTAGGCTGAAAGAATCCTCCATAATTCCGCCGCGGCATTTATGAAGCCCACAGTACCGGAGAGCAGACCTCAGGGAAAAAGAAATCATGTACAAGTAGTGGCTAGCCAATCAAATGCCAATAGTTATCAATTTTGGGTGGTACCGGTTTCCTGAAATATTGGGTTGTCCGGAAAGCTTACTTTTCGACTTATTTTAGAACATGGTTGAGTCCATAAAATAGGATTTGACTACACCTCCATTTAGAGCACAGTTAAAGCTATCTTTTCGTGGAAGAAGGTTTATGTTCCTATAACCTGTATTAATTCTGTAACCCTTTAAACTGGAAGATAAGAAAGTTCATTTTCGGCACTTGATGCTTTTCTTTTTCCGTAAAGGGAAAAATGCCTCACAAGCAACCAAAGAACATGCACAGTTTACTGTGATGTTTCTTTATCCGAAAGAACTGTACGGAAGTGGTTCGTAATGTTCCGAGCTGGAGATTCTAGCCTTATTGATACAGAGCGATCAGACAGACCATCCACTACAGATGATCAGCAAATCAAGTCATTCATTGAGAATAACCCACATTGCACAACCCGAGAATTGGCAGAAAGCTTAAACCTATCAACATCCATCGTTCATGAGCACCTGGTAAAGCTTGGGTACACAAATCGCTACGATGTTTGGGTACCATATTAGTTGAGTGAGAAGAACCTTTTGGATCGCATTTCCATCTGTGATTCGCTTTATAAACGGAATGAAGACGCAACTTTTTTAACGCAAATTGTGACAGGTGATGAGAAATAGATTATCTACCGAAATGTTCAGAGAAAGCGACCCTGGAGTAAGCAACGTGAGCCACCCTTAGCCACCCCAAAAGCGGGTCTTCACCCTAAAAAGTCTTGCTTTGTGTTTGGTGGGATTGGAAAGGAAAGCTCTCTACTATGAGCTACTCCCAAGTAACCAGGCAATTAATTCTGAGAAATACTGCACACAACTGGACATTTAAAAGGAGCAATTCAAGAGAAACGTCCAGAATTGGCCAACATGAAGGGTGTTGTTTTCCAACATGATAATGCAAGACCGACCGCACGTTTCTTTGCTGCAGCTCCGCTGGGATGTGTTACCCCACCCTCCATATCCACCAGATATTGCTCCTTCGGATTTCCACTTATTCAGGTCTCTGCAGAATAGTCTTAATGGTAAAAATTTCAATTCCTTGGATGACGTAAAAAGATACCTTGATGAATTCTTTGCCATGAAACCACCCCAATTCTGAGAAGAGGGTATTTTCAAGTTAAAGGAATGATGGAGACGCATTGTGCAACAAAATGGTTCATATTTGGTTGATTAAAAATGCAATGGCAAGTATTTATTGACCTTTTTTTCTATCTTTCTTTAAAAATCGGCACGAACTTTCCGGACAACTCATTAGCTTCACAGAACATAGGTAAACTAGAGCACGTACGTTGATTACCAATTATATATCAAATAAATTCAAATTCGTGGCTTACTAAGAAACTCTATCTCTCTCTCTCTCTACACACACACACATGCACACACAAACACATAATTCACACGCACACATATACATATTTATGTGTGCTTATATGTATACTTGCACTTATGTTTGTTATGTGTAGTGTGTTTACACTGTCCCAGCGAAGTGCGGATTTATTTTTCGTAAATATTCGGAAAATATCGAAAACTACCGGCGTACATACAAAGACTATTTAGATTAGATGGAAACAGAAGAAAGAAAGAAACACAAAACCATCCGATCAAGTATTGGAAATAATATAATTATTTAGTGTCAAATGTGATATTGTCTTCTAATTGTCTCTGTAGGTTATAAGAGCTCAACAATTGTCGTATAAAATTACAGAGAAAATTGTAACTACACAAGAGCTGACTGCAATGGTTGGTTGGGTAATGCTGCTAAGATGTTCGCTATTGCATGACTGTGGAATAATTGAATAGTAGAATAAGAGCAAATGGTGAAATAAATCATTAGTTTTAATAAGAACGTAGATTTATTAGATTGAAATGGAATCTTGATAGTTCTTAATTGCTTGCATGTTACTGAGATATATTTCACTTTCGTAATAGAAAATTGTTAAATTTTTTTTATAAAACTCAAAGAAAAAAAATGGGAAAAGTTGAAGTACTACAAAATATAAAGAGAAATGGAAGAAAAAAATTATAAAATTTATATGAAAATATGATCGGAACAAAATATTGTAAGTTTGTACATTGCCTTAAGTTCTGCACTATTTCCTTTGCAAAGATGCATATGCGTTGAGGAAAACTGTTCAATAACCGTCAACAGTTGTCAGTCTTTTTGACTTCGCAATAGTCTGAAGATCAAAGAGAATTCTTGGCGCACTTCGCCTGAAAAGTTAAAAATTGCTGGCGCATTTCACTTGAAAATTGTTTTGAACTTGAAAGTTTACAAAAAAATATAGAAACATATTTCTCGTTTTCTTTTATTAATCATATTGTTGCATTATTAAATTATATACAAAAAATTGTTTTCGAAGATGATCAAACGTTAGTATGTTTTCTCGAGCAGAGAATTATATTTTTAAAAATTGCAACGCACTGAGACAGTTTTTCAATACAAAAATACAACGTGCCTCATTTTCTGAGAACCATTGATGTACACAGGTCATTAGCAGCGAATAAGTGCCACAACAGAGGGACTTCTGTCTAGTGTATGAAGCGGTGGAGTTATAAAACTAAGAACTAACTTGTTTGAGGTACTTAGTTTAAGTCATCCATAGTTGCAAGACGGAATAGAAATATATACCTGAAACAGTCTTCTGTTTTAACATAATTATATCTTTCAAAAACTGAAATGCAATCAAATTAAAATAAATAAAATGTTCTAAAATACAGCAAGTGCGACCATGTCGTTAACAAATAATGTGTAGATATACATAAAATTATTGTATAAAAACATGTCCATTGCGATATGAACGTGACCCGGTTTCGATATACGGTCGAAGATTTAGAAGTTTTTACCATCTCTAATTCCTACGAGATTATAATATATAATGGGATAACTTCTAAATCGATGCTGCAAAACTTTTTTTTACACTTTTTATTGGCTTAATATGTCGTTTAATACTAACTGTAACGATTAATGTTTAAAGAGTGACCCAAATGTACATTATGTTCATCTAGGTGGTTGTCACCCTAACCCTATAGGGCATGAATGTCACTAGTATTTTACGCCATTCTTCCCCGGCATGAAGAACTGCAGTCATTTACGCACACACGCAATTACACAGACATATATACACACACAAATATATACACGCGCTCGCTCAAACATATGCAATTATTATTGTGGTAACCTCAGTGAAATCGCCAATATTTTCTACCAACGTATTTTATAGTTGTTTCGTTCTCTCAAATATATTCAAAGTTATAGAAATTGTGCACTCATAGTTATGTGGTTGCGAAGTGAATCGCATAGGAAATGTATCTGATGTTTTCATATACCACATATACCACATATCCGAACGCTGGCTGAAATCATTTGATACCCGGCGATACTTCTTATAACCCACTGGAGTTTTTGAAATTGTTTAGGATACGCTGGACAAATATGGCCGATGTTCAACAGTGTTTTTTCTGGACTCGCATAACATTTCAAAGATGTCTCAGTCATTTTTTGACCCTGAACAGGAAGGACCTAAGCACATTCAAAGGCCTCTGAATGACTGTGTTTGGCGGCTTGAGTCACGAGTGCGGGGTCTTATTCATTTCTTGTGTTATATAGAAATTTGCCGTGGAGATATTGTCGATACTTCCGAAGGAACATAAAATTTGGTACGTGTAGCGTGATACTACCTAATGTCGTCTCCCATTTTTAACCCTGCTAAAATTTTGCCACAAACTACATTCCAAGAATAATCCGTATTTGTTTCATGTTCTACTTCATATTTTTATGTTCCACCAATAGTGCAGGCCAGGATCAGTTTAAATGGGTATTAATTCATTTTAATACAACAGCAATAAAATGTCAAGCGATTTCTACAAACATTTTGAAAATATAGGCTTAAAAGTGGACGGTAACCAAAGCTCACAAAAATAAATTTCATTTTACTGTTTAATAACAGCAACGTTTACATAATATGCTTGTAAAGTCAATTGAGTTTTGTAATGATTGCATTATGCACGATCGTATTCATAAATTCAAGTTATGCTTTACAGTGTCGCACTTTCTACAGAATTCCAAGCCACTATGTTATGCTGAAAGTTACAAGTATATATTTTACGTGAAACTTGTAGAAATTGAAATGTTGCGAATTATCATTCAGCACAAAAAAACCTAAAATTTAAAACTAAATAAACAAGAATTCCATTAGAAGTACGCGGGTTCTCTTCAATCTAGTGGGACTGATTTTTACTCTAAGGTGTGATAGCAAAGCTCTTGATCACTACGGTATTCATAATCCGAAAGGCAGCGAGTTGGCAGAGACGTTAGCATGCCAGGCGAAATGCTTTGTGGTATTTCGTTCGCCGCTGCGCTCTGAGTTCAAATTCCGCCAAGGTCGACTTTGCTTTTCATCCTTTCGGGGTCGATAAATTAAGTACCAGTTACTCACTGGGGTCGATGTAATCGACTTAATCCGTTTGTCTGTACTTGTTTGTCCCCTCTATGATTAGCCTATTGTGGGCAATAAAAAAAAAGGTATTCATAATCCGACGTAAAGCTGTGCTGGGTGTAATACTTGTTGAATATTCAATGGCATGTGTTTTAAAATCTGGTAACAATGTAACATGTCGTCGTTACTTAAATTTTGAGCGACTCACTGCAATTAGCTACAGAAACCAGACAAATGGAGGAGCGGCTAGCTACATATGTATCTCTTGAAAGAATGTAGTTTTGGAGTAATGGTTTAAGCTGCAATATCTTCTGGATATAAAGTAATGACTTGAGCAAAAAGATTTGTTAGCACTACTTTCACTCTATTCTAGTTGACAAGTCAGAGACAGAGAATGGGAAGGGTGGAGTAGGGTGTGAGACAGACAGGCAGGGAGACTGACACACAGAAATAGATTATTAAATTTCAGGAATAATCACGCAAATCGTAGTGTATTATCGAGGCATTTGCCGTTTAGATCTGGTATCAAATTACTCAGTGGAAATTTTTTAACTTGTAAGTAACAGTAATTGCTGCTATAAGATTCAGTTGAACTGGGGTGTCGTTGGGAGAGTGTGGAATTAAATTTTATAAGGAGCTAGTCTTAATCATAATATTCCTTGGTTCAAATAGAGGTAAAACGTTACACGTATATAACACTATTCGAAAATGTATGTCTTTACTGTGGTAGCCGACTGTGTCTCAATTGTGTTTCCTATTAATAATAGTTTTTTTCAAAATAAATACAATTGTAATTTGTGAAATTATTTCAGACTTCAATTAACTCAGTAGTTTCAGTAAATCGTTCAGTTTATTATTGGTGATGTCCCCTAATTTAGAGGACAGCCGGATATATCACGAAGATTTTATATGTCTAGAACTTGTATACGAAATATTCATCTTATTAAATATTCATTTATGACACCTTCACTGTTTATACATTCCGAAATCAGAATCAAATATTTATTTCAAAAAATATACTTTTTTTGATGTACTCAATAGTATTTTAACACGAAACAACTATTTTTTTAAAGGAGGTGTTCATTATTATGTCCCTTCATGTTCTTCATATATCTAAAGAAGAAACTTATGGACAGATTTATAACTTTAGTGTCAGAGTGAAATAATTGCTTATCACTATTAATTCAGACTTTTGTGATGATAAGATGAATATTACTCAGGAAATAACTCTTGTTTAAATGATAAGTGAAGCACTGTTCATAATCAGCATTAGAATGATGCCCCATGAAAGAGGAACAACTCCCATGAGAATATATTATGCAGACAGTAGTCAGTTCTCAGTGAAACAACAGTGAGAAATCCACAAATATGTAAATATTGATTTCGACCGACAGATCTATTTAGGAAAAGGCTTCATAACAGACAAATCAAGAACTTAAAATGTCTGAAGATAAAGTATTTAGCAATCGGATAATGTTGCAGAATAAACTCAGCTATAGATGGAATACAGAGACTTCTCTAAATTTGATTATTTTCGATAGTACAAAAAAAGAAGTGTATCTGGAACTTTTTCAAACTTTTCTCATATGAAAACAAAAGTTGATAAGAATGGTAGGATTTAGAGTTAATTTTAAATATTGAATAAAACAGAGGGAGAACAAATCTCAAGAGGGAAACTATCCAAGAATATTTGTTTAATGTAGTGATTATTGCGCTGTCTTGAATTTCAAAGGCAGTGGGAATGTGAAAAGGATAAAAATGAAATAGAAGGCGTGAGTTTAGGAAAATTCAGGGAAGAGCAAGTTTGAATGAAAAGACTTGCGATGCTGTATACCAAAGAAAGCATCTCCAATGTATAAAATCTTTTCAAAAGCTTCTCATGTATATGAATTAGGTTTCATGTATTCGGCTCAAGAAGTTTCATTGAATACAATGTGCGTATCAGATTGATGCAGTGTTATGAGTTATTTGGGCGTTTTCGTCGATTCGAATGAGTTAAGAAATGTTCGGGACCAATATTGGAAAAGAAGAAATTCATGAGGCATATTTGTGCTCATATTGGCGATTATTGCTTACGTAATATAAGAATATCATACACTGTTACACGTTGCTAATACGTTTACAATCATTGCAAAATAAGAAACTGTCAACCCCCACGAGAAAAGATGGGTCATGAATTTCATCATTGTTCGAAGAAATCAGATGTGTGTTGACAGCTGTCACTGAAATTGATGAACATAACAAATTATGTAATGTTTCTGAGAGTTGGGGAAGACTAGTTGAGGAAGACTAGTATATGAACTAGAAAGGTTAAAATGTGTAAGAATAAATCGACTATGGTCGTTAACAATAGTGAATCCGAAATGCAATTTTCATTTATTCAGAAACGTTAGTGAGAAATTATATTTTAAGCATACGAATGTTATTTCTATTGAATATTCATATTAACCAAATTGATATCCCCCCAAAAAGTGACGATAAATTCTCCAACACTTATTGAGTTTAATAAATATAATGTTTTACTAAGTACCATCATATCTCTGCATATTTGACACAGTGCTTTTGAAAAAAGTCATATTAATACTTAATACGTTACTGGGGTTCGCCGTTCTATTTTGGATTTTGGTATATGCGAAATTTGTGTAACAAGTAAAATAACATATTCAATCATTTAAAAACTCATTGATCAACAATGGTGAAATGCTTGTAGTCTGCCAAAATTTATTAGCTGCTAAGCTGCGTATTTCTACACATCATAACAAATGTTTAAATTTAACGATTCATTTTAACGTTTTATTTTCATTCGCTCCATAGCACGAAGATGGCTTATCAGAGTCAGCATGTTAAACATATTTCTACTTCTCTTTTATCAGTATTTCCATCTCTCTCCTTTAGTTGTAATGGAACAAATTAAATATAATAAAACATATTGTGTATTGTACCATTAACGCCATGTTGATGCTCTATTAGGTAAAACAGACAATAATTTTCATAAACACGTCCAGGTTTAATGCCTAATTGTCTATTGGTTGTTTTTAATAATCTTACTTTCGTTCTCCGTGTATTTGTAAAGTTTGTTATTGGCTTTTAATCTTGGTGCAAACGCATCTCAATGAAGTATTGATGTCCTTATTAACACTAACCCTGCCAGATTGCCTCACTTGTGTGACTTAGATGTATTATACATTCTTCGGATCCTAATCTCCTAAAGCCGTTTGCCACACAACAAATTGAAATGTGTGTCCGTGTCAGTGCATTGCAGCGTTTTTGTATCTTTGTAAACCCACTAAGCTTATCTTTTTGCTTCTTCTTAATATCTTAAACAAAGTATAAGTTGATAAGTCTTCCACGCTTTCTGTTGGAAGAGACTAATAACTTTTTGTATTCAAATCACGACAAGGCCAGCTTTCTCTTTCAATATTTTAAGGTGAAGTGTAAAAAGTTATACCAGTAATATACAGCATGTCTTGAATCGAGACCTTACACTTGTATAACGAAAAACTTTTAATAGTCCAGAGTTTCTCGCATAACGTTGAACATTCTTCCGAAAAAAACATTCTTCTTAAAAGTTATCTTTTGTCATCGAAGAAATACATATAAGGAACACATGATGATGATGATGACAACAACGACGACGATGATGATGATGATGATGATGATGATGATGATGACGATGACGATGGTTGTGGTGGCGGTAATGATTAAAAGTAACATTGCTATGAAGATATTAATTACCAAAGTAGAACGAATGGCAAAAGCATTTTGGTGAAAAGGTTTTCATATGAAACCCGATCTTGATGGCGATTATATATTTTTAAATCCCAGGTCAATGAATCTCAAACTCAATTCTGAAAACAAAACTTGAAATCGAAATATAACTGGATTCGTAACGAAATAACGCTCGACCACTTCTGCCATCCAACGCACGAAATCTGTAGATACGTATATCAAATTACGTCGACGTCAATACTTGTCTGTTACGTAGTTTGAATAAAATGTAAGTATGGGAATTGAAGACTTGTATTCAGTGAAATTTGAACTCAGAACGTAATGAATTACAACTAACACTGCATGGTACTTTGCCTGACGGTCTGCTAATTCTTTCAACCATTACCTTTATGAAAATAGTTGTAATTGCTTAACAATGATGTAAATCGAGATAAGGTTAGTCAAGTTACTATTGTCGTACAATATTGTTGTAAAATATTTAGAATGACGATATCAGGTTCTTTTCTGTGAATAGCTTCTTGTTTCAGTGCTATTTCAGAATGTTTTGTGAGCAAGCCATTTAAATTGTTATTACTAAGCAGAAGTTTTGAGGCAAAATTCTGTTTGAGGAATCGATACACAGCAATCCTATTTTCTCCACTAGCAGTTTGGGTTTTATTTGGCCATCGCATAATCAATATTGTGTATCGTAGAATTTTATAGGCATAACCTTCTAATTCTCAAAGGACAGATTGGTTATATTTATATATTTGGTTGATAGAATCTTCATATATCACGCTTATTCATTCTTAAATTACTTGTAATTTAATTAGTTTTCAAATTCATCTCTGTTATATAAATTTTCAATAACCGTTCTTCTGACTGTTACAGATAATATTCAATCTTGATTTGATTGTTTCCATGAAAATACGTTCTGAAATTTCATCGATATTTATACATAGACATCATATTACTGTTACTAAGACATGCATATATATATATATATATATATATATATATATATTCGGATTATAATACAGCAGTTCTCAGAAATTTCGCACGATTGTATCCAAAATTTCTTCACATAGCTTGATTAACAATTTACTATGAACTATATATAGACAAGCACATATTCTGTAAGTTCAAGACCTCTCATCGGATCTCCAGAAATCAAACTTTCTTCAATACAGTTAAACTCACACCCTCATTTTTATCTTC
>NC_043009.1:13610905-13613405 GCF_006345805.1 Octopus sinensis | reverse complement strand
ACTTTGCGTCTACCACATTGCTGTGGACCAGTTTAACTATTGCAGGCGTCCCAGACATTTTAAGATCCCCAGCCGAACTTTCGGCTTTTCTATGCCTCCGACGCCACCACAAAGACAGCACGATAAAACCGACCGGCAAGTGTGAAGCCGTGGTGATGTGGGGCGCAGACCTCTACAAGACTGAAGCTCTCTGCCAACTCAAGACACTTCCTTCTATTGCCCTCTGCCCTCCAGTCCCACACCCAACTACCAACAGCAGTGTCCTCCACTATCCATGACCGCATCTCATTCTCCTGTCTCCTTACCACTGTCTCCAACCTCATTGTCCGCACTCCACGCCACCTACCATTTACTACCGTCTGGAGGACTCCAGCATATTCAGCCTAAAGATAAAATAAGCTTTTTCGGATTAAACTTCTTTTCAGAGGTCAGTTAGGCATACTTAATTTCTAAAATTCAATAATTGAAGAATATTTCAGTGAAAATTATTTTTAAACCATTTTTAATGGATTATTAAGAACCATTTAACGGATTATTTCCCATACAATGTTTATCGTTCTGAATTCTATCTTCGCCATCATTATTATCATCGTAGTCGTCGTCATCATCATCATCAATATTATCAATACCATCACCAGCAGTACCATCATCATCATCATCATCATCATCATCATCATCATATTCATCATTATCATTATCAGTTTTTTGTTGGACATAAATTACATCCGATTTTCAACAATCTCTGATGTCGTTAATATAAATATTAACAAATGAAACTAAACATTTTCTAAAATATTTATCCAAACCCGTTTATCTGGTTTTTGTCAATGTTATATAAGGTATATTCGTTAGGAAATTATTCAATATTATTTTCACACTCGACGAATGTGAAAATCTAGACTTGGAAGTTTATCGTATTTTTATCAGCTATTCGGTAATTCTAAGGATAAACGAGATCTATACAGCCCTCTGCTACGTTCCTAACGGAATATATTGTAAATGGCATTGACAGAAACCAGATAATTGATCGAAGTCTCTTTTGTTTGTTTCAGAGTGCTACAAAGGGTCAAAGAATTCTAGACTTCTCGTTAAAGGAGATCCCCATTCCAACTAAAAAATGAACATTTTGGATAATAATATTTCACATGTGAAGCTTAATATGAAGAACAAACCAAAGATCGGATAGTATCTAAATAAACAGTCAGTACATCCAATATCATAGCAAGCACGCAGAACCACGTTAACAGCAATCGGAATGAAGCTGCCAGCGTCGACTGAATTCAAACAAATCAGCTGGATGTGCTGGCATCGAAGTCGAGCTTTTCTACTAACGGGGACAACAATTGAAAATTACCTGAGGAAATACAACTGGATCCCATTATACAGGTAAACAATTGCATAATCAAATACCTGTATATATGAAATTATATGAATTAACCATTCATAAGCATTAATAACAGATTCTCGACGTTCATGCCTAAATTAAAATTTAAGTAAACTATATATAATATATACTACTGTTACATATACATAAAACCTTATATTCATATTAACCATTTCATTTATACTTTGATATTGACACGATATCTATTAAGAATTATTCAATCGTTTTAGTTACAGATGTAAGCATATTAATAATGAGATACCGCCTGATTCAAGGTTCCAGTAATTTATAATTACATATAATTTATTCTTTAAATCACATCTAATGGCTGTTTTTGAAAACATATTTACAGGCGTGAACACAGAAAAAATCAGTCTCCCGCCGCGCATTCAGGAGTCGATGCCTTGAATACAAGATTTGAAAAAGTTCCTCCATACAGCGAAAACAAAAGGTGTTTCCAAATTTAGGCACTAGTCTTGCTTACAATCTCCATAGAAAAGATTTTATTCTTGTCTTTTAATTCTGAAATAAATTTACTGAGGCTGGGACTATATGACTTGTTTCTATTACTGAAGGTGTAAAGCAATTCGAGATGCATTTTTTATGTAAATTTTCGTTATCCCGATGTAAAACAAACTTTTATCTTCAGATATCACTCTACAATTATATACTACATTCTTTTGATTACAACGATCTTTAAATAAACAGTTACATTTAACCTTGCAATCACAATGCATATTATCATTACTATTCATATTATTTTGATTTATAACTTTACATACGGTGTAATTGCTATTTACAGTGTTACCTATACTCTTCAGGTTGAGATGAGATTTAATGTGGGTTATTTCTCCTGGTACATTTTTTCCATAATTGTTGCATTTAATTATATGTTTATTGTTATAAAAATCAGATGATCTTCGTTCATTAGGTGAAGAAATAATCTGGGACCTGTTAGAGACCGAAAATGCAACTCTGAAAATTCTACGGTTAATTATATCATAATACCTATTTCCCTTGACAAAACGCTTATAAAAATATTTGTATAAGAATCCTACTAAATTATTCTTAATTTGTTTGGCGAATGGAATAATCATCCAAATAAGGTTGTTCTTA
>NC_043009.1:13605905-13608405 GCF_006345805.1 Octopus sinensis | reverse complement strand
AATTATGGTTTCTTTATCGGTATCATAAACCTTTTACTGTTTCATGTTTATAAAATATCTTTTCTGTTTGTATTTTATTATACCGGCATAATTCTCACAATAAAAATCCTAGATTTTTATGTTCGAATATGTATTCTCTCTTGTTTAAGACTGAACACTGAAATATTGTGATTATATTTATCTTCAACTTGCGCACATTCAGCAGTTATTCCATATCATTTTGTTATGTGCTTTAAGGGTTTCTGTGACATTTGCTTTGATTTCAGCATTTATCTCTGAAATTTGCAATTTTCCTGTTTACACTCTTTAGGTTTTCAGATGTTGACCAAATAAAAACTTTTCTTGCCACCGTTTAGCATGGTGCTTTTTTTCTAGTTTTAACTGATAATAATAAGACTCTTCTTCCACTTTTAAACTGTGAACCATGTCAGCTTCTGTTTTGTTTTTCAAGACAATAAACTGTGTTATTTGATTTACTCGTATTTCATACTAATATTAATCATATTTACTGTATCGTATTTTATTGTTGATGTATTACAACCAATAAACAAACTAATCAAAATGTACTATTTGCTTACCTCACTGCTGGGTGATACTCGCTAGCTGTCAATATTTTTCATATTTACTTTTTCTTTAGTCATTATCATTCACTTAGCATCTATTTGAGAATATAACCATAATTCATTTGTCGTACAGCTAGAGTATTTATACATATTACTTTTTAAAATTTCATTTTAGAGATGTTTTAAATTATTCTCATGCGTTTAGAGTTTTCTTGAACTTATTTTCATTTGTTTACGTTGTACAATGTGGGGTACATTAATTCATAAGTATTTTAAAATGTGTGTTTTCAATTCATCTATGTTTCCTCGCACAGTATTACTTTATTATTATCAATTAATTGTATTCCATTCAAGTCTTTTTCCTAACTCATATTCCATATTGATGTTTCTACAAAATCCTTTACTTCTGAGAGATAGTTGGTAATGATTTGCAGCGAACAACGTTGGATCGTTCATGTATAACAAAATATTTATTGCTCTCCCATAGCATTTGTATCGATGTCCAATCTTCTTTAGCCCGTTGCTTGAAGGTATTAATGCAATCCAGAGAAGGGGCACAGATAAGTAGCACCCTCAGAATATTTTTCTTCCAAACAAATGGAATTTCTTTGAATAACTCACTCTATTGTCAATATCTGCAGAATGGTTTGCCATTTATTCATGAGGTATTCAATTTATTGCTTACATTTGGAGCTGCATTATTCATGGAGAATATTTACAGAATCCATGTTGTACGTAACGTTATCAAAATACTTATGTTAGTCGACCAAAGCCAGATTGCAAGTGTCTTTTTGTTGAACATTCTTAGGTTATGTTGTAGTGATGAGTGAATTCAACAACTGTATAGATCTGTAGCATCATTTAGGTTCTTTTGAAAAATGAATGTTTTCCTAGAGGTTTTTCAAAGATTTTTTTTATTTACTTACTATGGAATTAGTAAGATTTTCTTTGCGGAAATATTTCGGATGTCGTTCTCAATAAATTGGGAAATAAGTTTATTAGTAGTACTTTCTAGGTTTCTTAGTTATTTCAGTCAGAAATATAAAATTTTATTTCTTATAATTTTCATTATTTCGTTTCTCTCTCTACCTCCCTCCCTCCCTACCTCTCTCCCTTTCTTTCTTTCTCCCCCTCCCCCCTCTCTCTCTCCCTCTTTGCATGAATGTGTGTAAGTTTATATCTGTATTCGTGTATATGTGTGTAACAGATAGGCTAATTCTTGAAATAATATAGTCTTTTACAACTTTTTAAGATGCCCGCTTATAGCTTCATTGAACAGTCACTATTGATCCCTTCGCTTTCCTTACCTTCTATAGACTACTAAACTACTCCTACATACGTTTGTTTCATTCTATTTTATCTGATAAAATAACCGATTACTTTCTGAGATCGAAGGGTTTACCTCCATTGTGAACACTGTAAAGTCGACGACAGCCGATAACACAAGTACGGTGGGGATTTCCCCAGCACGATTTCTGAAGAGGAGAAACAAAGCGTAGTGGTTATTGAAATCCTAGATATTTGGGGAAATAACCCTTCTGAAGAGAGAAAGGGCGTCTAGTATATCTGGAGTTACTGAGTACAGATGATTTAGGGTCATTTGTGTTTCAAGGAATATTAACTGTTCTATGACAGGTAGGAAAGATAGAGAATTAGGACAGCGCGTCTTTGGATCAGATAAATTAGGAACTTCTAGTCCATTAAGCGAATGAATATTCTTTGGATCGAGTAGCGTATTTGCATACAAAATAGTAGCCACGCGAGAACGTTTTCAGCTATGTGAGAAAGTTAGTTAGTTAGTTAGTTATGCACAATTGTGGTCTACTGCTCCCCTAAACTTTCTGGGGAAACTACTAGTTTTTCAAAATAGTTTTAAAGAGGAAATTCGAGACTGGTCTTGCATCATTAGAGGATATTTTCTAAAGCTATGCAGACGG
>NC_043009.1:13530905-13600905 GCF_006345805.1 Octopus sinensis | reverse complement strand
ATATGAATATATATATATATATATATATATATATATATATATATATATATATATATATTATATATATATATATATATACATAAAGTTAAGTATCCTACATTTTCTTATGAACTGGTGACTGCTTGACTGTACTGTTAAGCATTAATAGGTTTTAAGGCAATAAGGCGATCCTTTCAGGGTCGAAAAATAAATACCAGTTGAACACTGGAGGCAATCTAATCGATTTTCCTCCACTCCGAAATTGCTGTCCTTGTGCCAAAATTGGAAACCAGTATATTTTCAGGCAGTGGTTCCCAAACAGTTTGGGACTGCCGACACATGAGCATCCAAACTAACAAATCTCATGATATTGCTTCTAATAAAGCTTGATAGAGTTTTTTATGATTATACCCACTATGATTTCTGTCGATTCCCGTTGTTTTCTCGGCCTTAGATATACAAAGATTTGACAAAACTAGTCTATAAAACAGAGTAAAAAAAATTAACACTAGGAAAAACCAGAAAGTTCAGAAAAGTTCAAAAGGGTTCAAACGTCGTGGTGTAATGGAGCGATTTCTCATCAACGGAAGAGTTCAGTGAAATCAATGTGTATATATATTTCTTTACTACCCACAAGGGGCTAAACATAGAGGGGACAACAAGGACAGACAAAAGGATTCAGTCGATTACATCGACCCCAGTGCGTAAGTGGTGCTTAATTTATAGACCCCGAGAGGATGAAAGGCAAATCGACTCGGCGGAATTTGAAACCAGAACGTAACGGCAGACGAAATACGTCTACGTATTTCGCCCGGCGAGCTAACGGTTCTGCCAGCTCGCCGCTATAAATCCATGTGTATATAGGCGAGGTACCTCACCAGTGTACGCAAAACATTCAAAGGAAGACATAACGTTCATTAGTTTTATGTAATTCATGCAATCAAAAGTAATAACAACGTCATTAAATATATTTCGTTAATGAATTGCTTAAGTTTCAAATTAGCCTTTCACCATCGTTACATATATATCCAAACTTATTTCTTTATTTTAAGCCACATTATTCGTTATTTCACCGTTGTAGAACTGCACTAAATTATTATAGAATGGTTTCTAGACAGCACATCAAAGCCAGAAGTTTAGCTTATTCCACTAATGATAATGGTGCTATAGCGTTAACACAATATTTGGAAAGGTTCAAACTCACTATGATAAGGTAATATATCTCAATATTAAACTAGTAACGGACAAATCAAATATGAATTAATATCATTGACTTTAAATAATAGCAAAAGAAATGAGTTACATTATTTTCATGATTAGGCTTTGGTTGTGAAACTGAGAATTTTGAAGGTAATGGAATTCAGTATTTCTGGAGGATCTAGTTCCAAGGTATTTTTTCTTTCTTTGCTTTATTTCTTTGAATTGGTATCGTTTCTATTTTAGCCACTAATAGATATCCCAACATACTCAAGCCTCTTTAAATGTTTATGGATTCAGCATATTAAAAGAGAATTTGGTCATTAAAAGGACACCGGCTTGTAGCAATATACGTTAATATCAGGATCTATACTGGTACAGTAAACTAATGAAACAGATATGTACTGCATTAACGGACCGGCTCTATGACAATTTATGGAGATCGCACGGTATTTGAACTGGTTAGTTATAGAGAAAATAAATTGGATGGTCGTCGATGACACTCAGACTGAAAAAATATAATTTATATGTCAGTACGCTTCAGACGACCAGCTGCAGAATAGTTAGCAGACCGGACCAAATGCTTAGCGGCATGTCGTATGTCTTTAAATTCTGAGTTCAAATTCTGACGAGGTTGAATTTACCTTTCATCTTTTGGGAGTCGATGAAATAAGTACCAGTTAAACACTGAGATCGATGTGCCCGATTTTCCCCTTCCCTGAAATTGCTGGCATTATGACAGAATTTGAAAGTGATATTTAAGTTTGCAGAATTAATGAAATTCTAGGAATTTCAATTCATCATAATTTTAAGAACAAAACAAAACTCAGCAAATCAAAGTAAGTTTTCGAATTGGTATCTTTCTGTATCTTTCTGGTGTGCAAACCATCGGTTTGCTATTTTGTCTGCATTTGGTCACTTGAAATTAGTCATATATTCTTCTATGCTTTTATTTGTTCCAGTCATTTGACTGCAGCGACGCTGGAGCACCTAGTACTTATTTGATCTGTCTCTTTTGCCGAGCTGCTAAGTTACGGGGTCGTAAATACACCAACATCGGTTATCAAGCTATTGTAGAGGGGACAAACACAGACAGATATATATATATATATATATAATATATATATATATATATATATCTACAAAATGGGACAAGAACACAAAGCATCCAGATAGACGATACAAAAAACACACGGACTGGTCATTCGAAGCCTTTAATCTTCAGTCAAGAACCGGATCATCCTCACAATTCGGCTGATATATATATAATATATATATATATATATATATATATATATATATACGACGGTCTCCTTTCAGTTTCCGACAACTAAATCCACTCGGGCAGTGGCCGGCTCGAGGCTACAGAGGAAGACATTTACTCGAGGTGCCACACAGTGGGACAGAACCTGCAACCATGTGATTTAGAAGCAAGCTTCTCACCTCACACCCACGCTTGCCTTCTATGTTTATTGTTTTTCATTAAAATTAATATATTTTGCTGACTTATTTTAACTGGAATAGTTTGAAAATTGTAAGAAAAATAATTTGTACATTATCGTGTAGATGTACCTTAGAGATAAAATGAAATTCTTTCATATTATCAATCTCTCCATCCATCTATCTATCTATATATCTAGCTATCTGTCTGTCTGTTAGTTTTATCTTTCTGTCTTTCTCTCTCCCTCTCTCTCTCTCTATCTCTCTCTCTCCCTCCCTATCTATCTTTCATTATATATATGTATATATAAATATTAGTACTCACTGACCGAAGTACCTAACAACGTCCCTATCAATCGATTTAGTTAATATTTCGATTTATCATTTTATTATTATTCACTCTGAATACAAAACAAATTTGGCAGGTGAGCCAGTGGTTTCCCCACGAAAGAACCGAGCTATAGCTGCTTGCGTTCATAAAGTGTTCCACTATTCTCCCCATCTTGTCACTTTTTGCTTCGTTTCACCCAACTGTAAATAGCTATAATTTTAAGTCCAGTTTTGCAACTATCAGAGATTATGTATCTATAATAAATGCAACACTGATATTTTGAAGTGTGGACTAAAGATTATACTGTGTACATGGGCTAAAGGAATCATGTCTCATTTTAAATTCGCGTCACAATGAAATTTATCACGACAGTGATCTACGAGAACTGAAGAAAAACAATACGGAACCAAAATTCTTCAAAATCTTCAAGATATAAATAAGGAAATAAAAAAGAAACAACTAGTATGTATTAAATCATATTGGAAACAAATCACAAATTAAGATTGTAATCAGGTGTCGTTTAAATACAAAACATACATTAAACAGCATAAATAATTTCAAAATTTATCAATGGACACAATTTTGATTTTTCCACTACATATACATTTAATTAATCTCTGGTAGCAATATATATATATATATATATATATATTCATAATTTTGGGGAACATCTCACACGAAGTACATATATATAAATCTATATATGAGAGAATAACGTTGATAAACGTTTGGAGATAGAAAAAGTGGAAGACTGTATATAAGAAAACGTATGCACACATACATACGTGTATATACGTACGTACATATACATATATATATATATATATATATTTATATACATATATAAGTATTCGCTATGATGCTGCATATGTGCACATAACGTCAGTTTTAAAGAAAAATCAGCGTATATCAATCAATGTCTGTCAAAGTTGTAGTGTCAGAATTCTACTTACAACCCACACGAGAATGTTTTCACAATTTTCACAATTTCTGTCTATACTTTGTGAAATTTACCAAAGATGCTATAAAATATGTACATTGTCGTTGGAAAGCGAATACCATAATCGTCGGGAAAATTAACTAGGCCAAGTAATATGTTCTACACTTCCTGTATACGTCCATGTAGGGACAAGTTGGGGGAATTCTCTGAGCTGATGACACGAATTTAGGCAAAAACATGTGTCCGCGATTCTCTTATTTACAAATCATGTGTCTGTTATTTTCCTCAATAGCATGTTTTCAATTGTCATTTGGTAATTGTAATAAAAATAAATGAGCGGGAATAACAGTCATCATTTTTCATTAATAATCTTCATCCTCATCTTCATCACTGGATTCTGTTTGATCAATATTTGTGCATGGCTTGCATTGACAGGCATCAGTGCACGACAAACCATTCATAAGGCATGAGCACCGACTACCGTTACACTGACTAGTACCGTATTTACAAGATATCAAGAACAAGATTGCTGATCACCAGATGCATGCTTGGTAATTTGCCCGTTTCACATGGTATTTGAGTGCATCTTGAGTCGGTGGAAGATGACATGTTTGGGCATTCTTGGTGCAGAGTAGTTTGTAGCGGAAAAGGTAGGTATCATTTCCACCGTACCCATAGAGAGGACAAACAAAATGTCCACATGCTTGCAGCCTTTCCTCATCTATATGAAACGATGAGCCAACCATTCTCATCGCATTGCACATGTCTACATCTGACACCACCAGCTTGAATGCCTGCTTCTTTCCCTTACCGTCAAATGCACTAGTTCTGTCAATCCCGTGAATGCGTGCATCTGTTCCTAATTTCAGGCCAATAGCTGTTGCATCAAGGTACCTTTGTCTCTGTGTGGTGCCAGCGCAGAATAATAGTCTTGCATGGATTTAATGGCTATAATCACAGGCCAACACAGCAACATCTGTATCAGGTGACTTAAGTATGATGCAGGCATGCCTCTCTAATGCTGCATGGCCTGCATGTAGCAGAATGCGGGTGTCAGCTTCTTCCTTTGATGTGCACAGTTGATCAACTCTGCTGCAAGCATGTGACACTCCTCCTCACGGGTGATGTACATTGGTCCAATGTTCTGGCTACTGTAACCAGAAACTTTGCAAGTTTGGTCTTGTTCCTACCATCACTAAGGAACTTCTTCCACTACGTCGGACACTTCTGATGTCTGCCAATGATCTTCATTTGCAAGACACCTGATGTTCCACGCTTTGCTCGCTCTGGGTTCTTGATAAACAGCTTAGGATACTGGTCCATAACTAGGTATGTTCTGGCAGGGTTGTTGCTTGTTGACTTCAGAACTTCAAGAACATAAGTAGCAAGACCTCTGAATGTCTTGGGGACTGTCTTTATGGATTGCACAAGGTCATTCCATCAACGATCCATACTGCTGTTGTAGGGATGTTTCTGCTCTTCTAATGAATGTAAAATGGGTACCTTTGTAGTCTTTGCAGGTGCACCATCAGGATTTGCAAGGGACCATGACAGAGGACCCAGTGGATACTACAAAACTTCTTTCACATTCATTTGTCTGTGTTGAACGATGACCACCATCTTTGCAAAGAGTCCCCTATCGGCCTTGATTACAACATATGTGGCGGTACCTTTGGTTTTCTTTCAGTTCACTAGCTTCCTAAATGTTTTGAGTGCAGTCTTTGCTAATGGGGGATAAAGGTCTGTCTGACTGCTACACAGCCTCTCTTGTACAAAGGATGAGAAGGCATTAGCTCCCTTCTCTTCCGCAGACAAAATATCCTCTGTTATATCATCAGAAGCTTTTACTCCTAATGCAATGTTGATGAGGGAATCAGTTGTGTTCTTTGTCTCATATGGATTCACCCAACTTTCTATCGTGTCCATGACTTTTTAACACCACCTTTATCTTTCTTTAGGCGAGGGAAAATAGTTTTTTGTGGTGTTGGTTCTTGGCATCATATATACCAGGCATCTTCCTGCAGATTTGAAGTATTCTTGCCCTGTCATGTGCTGTTAGAACACAACGCTGTACTGCCCCATTTGGTTGAGGCTGATACCTACTATACCACCACTCGTTTTGGAGTCACGATTCAAAGTTTGCTCAAGGGTTTGGTCAACAGCAACTTGGGAAAATGTACTCTTGGAATTTCGTTGAACTGTAAAATGCCCTTCCAGGACAAGAGTATTACTTTCAGGATGTGTCATCTCACATCAGTACACAGGGAGGTAACGGGCATAGTTTGTTCTGTGGTATGCAAACACCCAAGGTGGCATCTCACGCACAGAGGTAAGACGCAAAACCCAGTTTCCCTCTCTAGTAGCACGTGCAAATAGAAGCAGTAGGCCGACCAGGTCAATGTAAGAGTCCCAAAGGCTGCCAGTTCAACTTGGTCCAACTTGCAGAACTCGTCAAATAATTCCAAGAGACGTGTGAACTCTGGTGCTAACAACATGTTATTGAAGGTGTCTGAAGTGACCTCACTGCTGACATTATCCGTTGCTGCCCAAGCGGGTTGGAGTAAATAAACATGGTTCTTTTGTGCCCATTCATAGAAGCCGTTTATTCTCAGACGCTACATAGCTGCTATAAGAATTTTGCGTGTTCGTATGGTGCTATTGTATTGCAGACCATTAAGAACTGCAGGAATGGAACCAGGAGCAACGATATCAGCTTCGATGACCATATCTGACAGTTCTGCATCACTGAACCTCTTTCCCAGGATTGCGAGGAACATCACCGTACTGTGAAAGGCCTCCAATCTGAGGATGACACGCGAGAACTCTTCTTGTTTTTTTCCATACAATTTCTTGCTTTTTCCATAGATTTTAAAACTGTTTTCAATAACATCCACTTATTTCATGCTACTTGACATGACTGACACATTTATAATAACAAAAACATACATTAACAATGACATAAAATCAGGTCGAAGTCAACACAAACCAACACTGCACATATAGATGGTGGGCCAAATAAAAAAGGGCCTTATTTATTGAGATGCCTCACCCCTGCAACTTTAGTTTATTGTTAACACATTGTTCCTGGGTTTATGAGATTACATTTTCTCTTGTTAGGTTTTCTCGCATTGAAATACATAAAACAAGCCCAAAAAGCTAAAAAAAAAAATGCTAGGGCACCCTCCATTACCAAGATTTTTTATCGAAATCATCCATTTTGGCGTGATAGAGGATGGGGTAAGAAATTGTTTATAATATCATTATTATTGAAGATAACATACTCAAATTTCATATGGAATAGTAGAAATAAACATTCAATACAACTATTTTGTTTAACTTAATGAATATTAAATTAATTGCAAAAAAAAAACAGTAGGAATGAAAGTCAATATACTGTGAAAAAACATTAAATAATGGGCGTCATTTCAGACAAGTTGGTAAGATTTTCCAATTTTTGGCAATGGAAGATGAAACTTTCACCATGGGTATGATAAAGAGGTATATTTACTTCATTTCAGTGACATCTAGGGCGTTAATAGACAAATATTGCCAATGGTTACCTGTGTATCACATATTTCCACTTTTAATACCTCGAGACTCACCTTTACTTATAAAAAGCCGTTGTCCTAATTACCTGATAGGTTGTGCGAATGACAACAAGTGAAAATGTTATCCCCATAGACCCAGAAACAATGTGGTACTATCAAACTAAAGTTGCAAGGGGTGCAACCAAAGTGCACATTCCTGGATCTGGCCCACCGACTACATACAACAGTTAATGCGCCTATGTGTATATGAGTAAAAGTATTCTACAAGTTGAACGAGAATGTATACCTGATTCCGTGTATATATGTAGATATACGTGTAACGGCTTACGAGAATTTAATATGCACTTTAGTAATGGACGTATATATATATAATTTCAGACGTTAGTAGTGATACACACAGACCTGTATATATACATATATGCTTATATATATATATGTATGTGTGTGTGTGTGTGTGTTTGTGTGTGTGTGTGTGTATGTGTGTTTCTGTGTTCATACATGTATGTGTGCATGCTTGTGTGCGGGTATGTGAATCACATACTACTATCCCACTCTGCTTCACAAATCCGGGACTTAAAATGGAACGTCTTGATCACAACAATTTGTGCTTGTACGTGAACTTTCACCTCAAAACTTGTTCTCATATATGAATTTCTCCATCTTTCTTTCTATAAATTCTTCAGATGTATCAAATTTAACATAAATGTAATTCCTAACTTCTTTCAATATATTAATCTAATTTAACATCTCTTACATACCTGTATTGAACAAAAATGATGACGCACCCTAGACAGTATTTTCTTTGCCATCTTTTCTTAGCTTTCTCTTTTTTCTCTTTTGTTTTCTATACTAACAATCTTAATTAAAGTAGCCACTAAGATATGTTTTCTTTCAAACACAACGCACTATCACATTACATCTACTTTGCAACAACTGTGCTCACAAGAGGAATTGAAACAAACTAATTTCTACACACACACACACACACATACATAACAGAGATTCAAATTATTCTCAATGAAGAAATATATATTTTAATTTAGAGATCGTAGGCCCCTTCATCTCACCATATAAAAATAATTTTTATTTCAAATAACTTGGCTACATGTTTATTAATTTTTATTCGTGTATACTTTTCTTGCCATTCCTTTCATTTTATTTTATATTATCACAAGTATATATTATATTTTTAACCCTTAAAATCCTTAAAAATGTTTTAGCCCGAAGGCCGCGGCCATGCTGGGGCACCACCGCTGAATGAGCTACACTAATATGTGAATCCACCTCTGATACGTGGCACTTGATCAACAAGGGAGTTCGATGCTGCTGCCCGCATCTGTGTCTCCTGTCGTGAGGTAGGTTCATCTGGGAACCCCGACAAGAAGAGATCAAGTTTAGTTTTAAAGAAACCCACATCCACACCATGTAAGTCTCTCAGGCATTTAGGGAGGATGTTAAAGAGCTGTGGTCCTCTGAAACCCAAGCTGTTGCAGTATCTGGATCTGTACTTTGATTGTGATGTTGGAATCTTTGGCACCCTATATATTACTAACATAGTTTTTGTAAATTTTTCGTATATTTTTTAGCATTTATATTTTTTATCTTTTATCTTTTATTTCTTACTTTATTTTTGTAACTTTTTATTTGAATTTTTATCTGAATTATGGCTTGTACTGTAGGGTCCAGTGAACCTAATTTAAACATACCTATTTTACACATACTTAAGGGTTTTAGAAAATTAAAATATGGTTTATAGTATTGAACGATGATAAGTGATATAAGGGCCTGATGATTGGGGTTACATTTTAAGAAGGGTTCCATCAAAACACTGAAGGGTTCAGGAACCGGCGTATGTACCTCATGAAACACGTGTAGCCAAGTTATAAAACAGTAGGTATTTAAAATAAAAATTATTTTTTATATGGTGAGATGAAGGGGCCTACAATCTCTAAATTAATATATATATATATATATATATATATATATATATATAACCAGCCGAAATTGTAAAGATAATCTGAACTCGTCTGAGGAAAGAAAACTCTGAATCATCCAACCTTGTTTTTTCCTGTACCTTTTTTGTATCATCTATCTGGATATTTTGCGTTATTGTCCCATTTTTTAACTTCCTTTTTATATACATATGGCGGCGTATGTACACTTTGGTTTCTTATATGTAAGTACATATATATATAAGTTTTGTACGACTCTCTTATTCTTTCATTCTTTCTTTCTATCAGCCCCTTTACACTTCGTTCTTTCCACTCTTCATTCTTTCGTTTCCCGTCTCTCACAGTTCTTGGCTTTCTCTTCATTCTCACCTTCCCTCCTCTTTCATTCCACTCTGTCCCTTTTCTTTTTTCTCGCCCCTCCCTATTCTTCTATCCTTCTGCCTCTACCTCTCTCTCCATGTGACCAGTGTTCGCCCAAACCGTGCCTTTATTTCTTGGCTCAACAACCATCCCTGCAATATCTATGTTCTTCCCCGTGCCTGTCATCTCTTATGTACCTGCCGTAAGATTTCACTACCAAACTCATCAACTTAACTTTATTCGTCCTTAGTCGAAAAACAACTCTTGTTAATGTCATGTTATTGCCTTTGTATTTGTGTACCATTTTTCCTTTTTTTCCGTCCTTGTTTTCGTACACATTTGCTGCTTTCTTCCAAGGAATCTAGTGCTCTTAGCTTAGTTTTTCTTTGGGGGTTGGCCAGTTTGGAGCAATCTCGAGATTAGAGCAATCCCGGGGTCTATAGATTAAGTACCAGTTGACTAGCCTGCTCCTCCAAAATTTCGAGCCCTGTGCCTAAAGCAGAAATGGAAAATTCGGCCGAAATTGCAAAGATAATCTGGAACTCTACTGAGGAAAGAAAACTCCAAATGATCCGTCCTGGTCTTTTTTTTTCTCTTCTTAGTATCTCTTTTTAGTAACTGTCTCGATGTTTTGCGTTCTTGACCCATTCTTTTAATTCCATTATATATATTGGGTTAGCCCATAAATATAGCATGAATTTAAAGTCGGAGGCGGGCGGGATAAACTACCTACACCAACTCGCTATAAAAGCAGGTAGTCATTTCACCTTGGACTTAATATTAGTGCAAGTTTTGAAGAGTGCAGTTCGATTTCAACAGTGATATTTGTTAAAGCTATAATGGAAGTCACATAGGAGAATATTCGGCATGTTTTGCTTTTTGAGTTCAACAAAGGAACAGCGCAACGGAAAGCGCAAGCAATATTAATCGAGTATATGAGGATAGGACAATAATCATGAGTCAGTGTGAAAGGTGGTTCCAGAAATACCAACCCAGAAGCTACAGCCTATAAGACAAGCCCCGTCCTGGAAGATCTGTAGAGCTCGACAAGTACGTCCCACAAAACCTGGAGGAACATCGTAACTGCCGAGGAAAGAGCAACGAAGCTTGGATTTTGTCATTCAACCATTCATCGACACTTGTGTGCCATCGGAAGATGCAGCGGCAAGCTCGCAGAAACTTTAGCACATCGGGCGAAACACTTAACGGTATTTCGTCTGTTTTTACGTTCTCAGTTCAAATTCCGCCGAAATCGACTTTGCCTTTCATCCTTTCGGGGTCGATAAATTAAGTACCAATTATGCACTGGGGTCGATGTAATCGACTTAATCCCTTTGTCTGTCCATGTTTGTCCCCTCTATATTTAGCATCTTGTGGGTAATGAAGAAATAAGAAACTTTAGAACATCGGGCGAAATGCTTAGTGGTATTTCGTCTGTCTTTACGTTCTGAGTTCAAATTCCCCTGAGGTCGACTTTGACCTTCATCTTTTCAGGGTCGATAAATTAAGTACCAGTTGCGTACTGGGGTCGATCTAGTCGACTGGTTTGCTCCTCCAAAATTTCGGGCCTTGTGCCGAAAGCAGAAAAGGAAAAGTCAGCAAATTGTGTCAGGGGGTTACTCACAAAATTTCCGAGTCTAATCGCGCACAAAGCGTGAATGTGTGCTCCCCTTTGCTGTCACGTCTCACGAATGAATCTATTTTGGATCAAATAGTAACTGGTGACGAGAAATGGGTTCTTTATCAAAATGTCAAGTGCTGAGAGACTGTGGCTAGGGAAAGGAGAAACACCGGCCTCCCAGGCTGAAGAATGTCTTCACCCACATAAGGTGTTAGTCGTTTGGTGGGTTATGAATGGTTTAGTCCATTTTCAACTTTTAAACCCAAACCAAGCAATAACTAAGCAGGTCTACTGCGAGAATCTCGAGAGGCTTAAGTCAGCGCTAGAAGACAAACTACCATCTTTGGTTTCAAAACGAAATGTGTTCTTCTATCAGGATAATGCTCGGCTACATACAGCGAAGATGACATTCCGTAGGCTGGAACAGTTTGATTCCCGATCACCCATTTTTGCCTGACTTGAACATCTATTCCGCTGTCATCAAAATCATCGATCCTACGACTGCAAGTCTGCTGCCATAACCACTGAACCACTGCGTCTCCACACACACCTACACACTCATATATATGCATATGAATATGTATATATATTTATATATGTGTATATATATATATATATATATATATATATATATATATATATATATATATATATATATACACACAACACACACACACATATGTGTTGGGTTGGCAACTAAGTTCCCGCCGTGTATTTTAAATTTTAGTATTTGCTGCGTTTTTAAATTTTGGAATCTATTTTTTTCGAGAATTTTATTTTTGAATCATTTGGAATCTTTATTGCTGTTTTTCTTTTTTCTAGTTAATTTTAGTTAATTTTAGTTTATTTTACAGATCAATAAGAAAAACCAGCATTTTCGACACTTCCTTCTTTTTGCTTTTAATCAATGTTCTAAGGCTGCAAAATCTGCTCGTGACATTTGTGCTGTGAATGGAGAGGGTACTATAGCTGAAAGAACCGCTCATGATTGGTATGCCAACTTTAAAAATGGAAATTTTGACCTCAAAGACGCACCTCGTCCTGTCCGTCTAGTTGAGTTCGATGAAGAGCGATTAAACCTACTTTTGCACGAAAATTCTCGTCAAATGGCAAGGGAAGTAGCAGAGAAAATGGAATGCTCCCACATTGCTATAAAGGAGCATCTTCATCCGATGGGAAAGGTTCAGAAATATGAAGCATAGGTTCTGCATGCTTTAAATGACAACAACAAAAATTAACGAGCCACAATCTCTGCTGGATTGCTTGCTCGTCAGCGCTGAACTCATGGACACAAGCAACGATTTCTTTACCGAATCGTTACTGGCGACGAAAAATGGTGCCTGTACATCACTATGAAGCAGAGTAAGGAATGGCTTAGCTCCGGTAAGCAAGCGACACCGCGCTTGAAACAAGATATTCGTCCGCGTAAAACGATGTTGTGTGTATGGTGGGACTGGGAAAGAATTATCCATTAAGAATTGCTTGAACGGAACCAAACGATCAACGCGGAACTTTATGTTCAACAGATGGAACGACTCAACAAGGCTATTCAAGAGAAAAGACCTAATCGGTAGCATGGAGTTATTCTGCGGCACGACAATGCCCGCCTTTATATCGCCAATATGGTAGCCTTGGCTGGGAAGTGCTGCCACACCCGCCGTACTCTCCTGATTTGCCACCAACGGATTTCCACCTCTTCCGATCTCTTTCAAAGGCTATGCGCGGAGTTTCGTTCAATACTGATGCAGAATTGAGAGTTTGGTTGGATCAATTTTTCAAGTCGAAATCGGGTGATTTCTACCAACGAGGTATTGAAATTCTTGTTGAACGTTGGGAAGAAGTTGTAAACAACAAGGGTGAATACAT
This sequence comes from Octopus sinensis, assembly GCF_006345805.1. Lineage (NCBI taxonomy): Eukaryota > Metazoa > Mollusca > Cephalopoda > Octopoda > Octopodidae > Octopus > Octopus sinensis. The sequence continues at coordinate 13,587,671 of NC_043009.1, read as the reverse complement.
TATTGATTAATTAGTTGATATTTTTATTAAACCTTTTAAAATATTTAAATTAAAAAAAAAACTGCGGGAAAATAGTTGCCAACCCAATACATACAGTTAAGTATCCCACATTTTCTTATGAACTGGTAACTGCTTGACTGTGTACTGTTAAATATTAATAGATATTAAGGCAATAAGGTGATCTTTTCAGGCTCGAAATAGAAGTACCAGTTGAGCACCGATTATCCTCCTCTCCGAAATTGTTGTCCTTCTGCCAAAATTAGAAACTAATATATGTTTATTCATTGGTTCCTAAACATTTTGGGACTGCCGCTACATTGGCACCAAGGTCACATCTCTGATGCCTCACCACAAACACCACAAACATAGACCTCTTCCTGTTGGAAATACAAAACAGTATTTCCCAAGTAAAAGTCAGCCTCATTAACCCGTAAATTTATTGTAGTTATAATCTTAAATAGAAAATTTACTTCTCAGATGTAACTACATTGTTTTTATATAATTCATGAGTTGGGATATACATTGTGCAGGCATATCATGGGAATGTCCATTTGAAATTTTAAAAAACCAGACATGAAATTTTTCAACTTTGGACCCAGCTGAATGCCATGTAAATATGCATGTATGGGAGGCGCAATGGCCCAGTGGTTAGGGCAGCGGACTCGCGGTCGTAGGATCGCGGTTTCGATTCCCAGACCGGGCGTCGTGAGTGTTTATTGAGCGAAAACACCTAAGGCTCCACGAGGCTCCGGCAGGGATGGTGGTGATCCCTGCTGTACTCTTTCATCACAACTTCTCTCTCTCTTACTTCCTGTTTCTGTTGTACCTGTAATTCAAAGGACCGGCCTTGTCACTCTCTGTGTCACGCTGAATATCCTCGAGAAATACGTTAAGGGTACACGTGTCTGTGGAGTGCTCAGCCACTTACACGTTAAATTCACGAGCAGGCTGTTCCGTTGATTCGGATCAACCGAAACCTTCATCGTCGTAACCGACGGAGTGCTTCCAATCCATTCCATGTATGTATGTATGTATGTATGTATGTATGTATGTATGTATGTGTGTGTGTGTGTAGGTATGTACGCACATACATATAACATATGTATATGCATATATACGCATATATGCATGTACAAAATACAAATACACACACTTATACATACATAGATTTACACAAATGTAGGTAGGTGAGTGTTTGTGCATTAATGTATACAAATAAGAATATATATACCGTAGTACTACTTTATATATATATATATATATATATATATATATATATATATATATATATATATATATATATACATATATATATATATACGTATATACGACGTGCTTCTTTCAGTTTACGTCTACCAAATCCACTCACAACACTTTGGTCGACCGGAGGCTATAGTAGGAAATACTCACCCAAGGTGAAACGCAGTGCGACTGAACCCGGAAGCATGTGGTAGTTAAGCAAGCTACTCATGACACAACCATTCCTGCGCCTATATATATATATATATATATATATATATACACCCAAACATATGTATATAGGAGTAGAGCATTACTGAGTCCCATGAGTGGAAGCTGTTGGGCTCTGAAGAGATTCAAGAGAAGGCTTACATCTGTGAGCTGGTTCCGTTCGAGGTTTGGTGCAGGTGTTTCACAGCAGCTACCCTCAGAAGATTTCTGAAGATTGCTGGTGTATCTGCTGCGAGGAGTATAATCAAGAAATATGGGGAGAAAGCAGTTGAGGGTAGTGCTTGGATTACCAGGTCATTTGTGTAAAGCGTATAAGACCACAGAACTGGCATGAGTCCGGTTGCAACGGCACTCAGCTGATGATTGCAGCCGGACGAGAAATAAAGCACGCGGCGGTGTTTTTCTAATATAATAATAAATAATAATAATAATAATAACAACAATAATAATAAAATGAAAGCAAAAGAATGAAACTTGGATATTAGGTAAATAGAGGAATTTACAAATATATAGTTTAGGAGAAACAGTAAGTTGTAATAAAAGAACTCAGAGTTTCATATGCGGGAGCTAAGAGCTAAGATGCATTTCCAACGGCTATTATGACAATAGACGCTATAAAAGAACTGTTGAATAAATGGGACGTTACCGTAATAGATAGGAGAAATATAAAAGATAAAAAGCGCCTATGTGAAAGCGCATGGCTCAGTGTTTAGCGAGTCGAGCTTACGATCGTGAGGTTGTGAGCTCGAATCCCGGACCGGGCTGCATATTGTGTTCTTGAGCAAGACCCTTTATTTCACGTTACTCCAGTTCACTCAGCTGTAGAAATGAGTTGCGACGTCACAGGTGCCAAGCTGTATCTGCTGTTGCCTTTCCCTTGGATAACACTGGTGGCGTGGAGAGGGGAGGATGGTATGCATGGGCGACTGCTGGTCTTCCATAAACAACATTGCCCGGACTTGTGCCTGGGATGGTAACTTTCTTGGTGCAATTCCTTGGTCAGTGTCGTGACCGAAGGGGGTCTCATATATATATATATATATATATAACATATATATATATACATATATATGGAGTTTAATGCAGGTATAATTCAAATACTTTTACTTCCGACACATGTTTCAAAGATGTCATTTTATTTGTGTGATTTTTTCTACCCCGGTAACTATTTATCTAATTTTTCCGTGTTAATTGATTGTTAACAAGGGAAAAATGCACTCATATTAGTAAATATGCCCGCAACTTCATCCTCATACACACATAGATGTATGCTTACTTATATATTGGACATTTATACATATAAATATACGCACACATAAACATATACATATATACATACTCACATAGAAACAGTGAGTAATATGTTTTACTTTAACTTCGAAACGCGTTCATAATTAACCGGCCTTGTTGCTTCATTATATTTATTTTGCCTACATTAAAAGTGTGTTATTTCTCATAGGTTTTATGGTAGTAAAAAATATTTTAGCTTCTATTTCTAATCGGTACGTGGCGAAGCATAAGTCAGACCCGTTCTTATAATTATGTATATGATTATAAAATATTTGTAAAATTAACCTAAAAAGTTTCTATTTCTGTACTGGGTACCTGGTAAAATTATTATTGATTTTACTCTTCATTATTAAAATATATTTTTTGAGTATATAAGCAGTTTGTCTGCGCGTCTCTCTGTAGATTGTCAGAATGATGTAGACACCTGTGAAGCGAACCAGCTAAGTCCCAAAAAGCGATTAAGGTTGTTCAATTTTTTTCAGTCTACGAAATATGGCTAAAGTTTACCCTGGTTATAATTATACCATCTTACAAACTCACACACGCACACACACACACACACACAGACATATATTTGCCCAAATGCATCAATTAATTAACATTGGTATTTTTTTCACCGTCGCGGTATTCAAACAATTTTGCTACTTAACTTCAAAAATTGCTCGCAATATCAACGAAACATTTGGTGAGGAAATGACCAGTGAATAGTTAGCTGGAAAATGGCTTAAACGATCTCGTAGTTAAGACCCGAGCCTTGAAGATCGTGAGCGTAGTGGATGCCCAGCTGTCATCGATGACGGCTAATTAAAGACCATCATTGAGAAAGATCCACGTAAAAACCCACACGAAACTAGCAAAAGAACTCCAAGTTAACCAGCAAACTGCCTGCCGCCATTTGCATGCGATCGGAAAATCAAATAAGCTCGACGAATAGGGTACCACAAGATTTAAATGAAAATAAGAAAAACGCAGATAAGAAATTTGCTCGTCGCTTCTACTCCGTAACCAGACCGATCCATGAGTACAAAAAATGGAAACTCTACAGCCCAAGTGACTCGAAAGACATTAAGTTTTTGGGAAAGAATGCCTGAATGAAGGAACTTGCAGAAGTTGTGTTGCAAAATTTACAAGTGGAGATGTCAGCCTTGAAGATGAAGATCGAACAGGACGTCCAGTTGAGTTTGATGATAAGTTCCTTGAGGCATTACTCGAAGAAAATCTGCATTATCAGTTGAAGAATTGGCAATGAAGCTTAGTTCAAACCATACAACTATTCATTGTTATCTTCAGCAACTTGGAAAGGTTCCTAAACTTGGAAAATGGGTGCTTCATGAATTGTCCGAAAGCAACCGCAAATTCCGAGTTGACATCTGCTCTTCTCTCCATTCTCGTGAACTCATTTCACCCTTTTTGGATAGACTTGTGACTATCACTTGTTTCTTTATTCGAAATTCAGACAGAACTTATGGGATGACCTGGTATATTTAAATCTTGAATTATACATTCAAACTATTTATTGATTACTATAATGTGAATATCCAATATTTAGTAGACATGCTCTTTGCCTTTTTTCGATAATAATACACAATTAGTCATGCTACTGATCAGATGAAGAATATTCTCTTCTGGAATTTCTTGCTAAGTTTCATGCAGTAATCTCAAAAATCTGGTTCTGTGGATTCTTTCTTCTATTTACGAATTGTCCTGTTCATTATGCCCCAGATATGCTACGAGGTTATCCTTCACACTACATAATTGTAATAATAATAATAATAATAATAATAATAATCATAATAATAATAATAATAAATAATAATAATAATAATAATTATGATAATAATAATAATAATAATAATAATAATAATAATAATAATAATAATAATAATAATAATAATAATAATAATACTAATAATAATAATAATAACTATAATATACAAAAAAGTTTTGAAACATCCTATTATGATTCCTCTTGGCTAGTAAATGTTTAACATTCCAGCTTCCTAAAAATGAAGGAACAAATGAACCAGAATATTATCTACCCTGCTTAACAACAATGTATAAAGCGCTAACATCTGTCTTGACTGAATATAACTGGTTTCTTTTTTTTTATCAGAAAGTGGCATATTCCCTAATGAGCAAAAAGTATGTAAACGTGGAATCTATGGTTGTAAAGATCAGCTACTTTACAACCTAGATGATCTTGGAAGATTGTGACAAACGGCACAAAAACTTTTCAATCGCCTGGATAGATTATAAAAAAGCTTTTGATAGTATACCACATACTCTGCGAAATTTCTTGTTCTAAGTATGAGATCATGGAGAACCTCACTGTTTTTGAATAGTGACAATGAATCTCTAAATGCTGGAGATGCAAGAATTTCATGTAGCATTTTCCATTGTGATTCGCTATCAACAATCCTCTTTTGCTTAGCCTCAATACATCTCTCGAAATTGCTCAATGATGTACAATACGGTTATGAATTGTTTGATGAAGCTTTAAATCATCTCATTTACATGGATGATATAAAGCTCTTCGCAAAAAATAACCAACAAATCCAGGGCTTACTAGCGAATGTTAAACAATTCAGTGATGACATCATGATGTTATCTGGTCTCGATAAATGTGCAAAAGCTATCTTTATCAAAGGAAAAATGACAGAATCATCTACCGTTAACCTTGACTAGCAGAACGTCATAAAGGACTTAGAACCAGCGAAGAGCTACAAATACCTAGGGTTATTTGAAGCGGACGGAATCTGACATTTAGTGATCAGGGAAAGGATAAGAAGAGAATGTTATCGCATGGTGAGAGCTATACTCAAAACAGAGCTGAATGCAAGAAACGGGATCGAAGCGATCAATGCTTTAGCCATACAAGCCGTGACTTACAGTTTCAATATCATTAACTGGTCGATTACCGAAATCTGTAATCTTAACAGAAAATACGACAATTGCAGACTAAGGCAGATATAGAACGACTTTATGTATCAAGAAAAGATGGAGGCCGTGGACTTTTACAACTGGAATTAACAATGAAGATTGCTACGATTGGTCTAGACACCTACCTGAAAACTATGAGGACTGGATGTTAAAACTTATCTCAAAACATGAAAACAAGAAAGCATCATACTCAGTAACAAAAGAGGCAAAGAGATATTTAAGTGAATTCCAAATACAACAAATTCCAGAATCTGACGCACGAGAAAGAAGCAGAGAAAATGCTAAGCGCATGAAAACCCGTGTTAAAATGCTGCCTTAGATATTCTTACTGATAAATGGCAAATACCCGAACAGGGCAAATAATGCTAATGTTCACAAAACCCTTTCCCATCAATGGTTAATGGCTTCTAGCTCAAAATGAGAAACAGAAGGGTTTATCATAGCGGTCCAAGATCAATGCTTACAGACCAGAAGCTACCAGACCAACATATATTAAAACTTCAGTTTCCCAACATGTCATGTATGTCAACAACAAAATGAAACCATTGATCACGTTGTCTCCATATGCAGTCTTCTTATACCTACAGGGTATCTCAACAGGTATGATAGAGCTGCAAAATATATTCACTGGGTAATTTGCAAAAGTCAGGACTTGCCACATGATAAAAACTTGTGGGAATACAAACCTCCTCCAGTGCTTGAAAATGATCACATCTCACTCCTCTCGAAGGTCACCATTCAAACTGAGAGAAAAATAAATGCAAATCGGCCAGACCTTATATTGAAAGTCTTCAAACAAATATCATACCTCCTCATTGATATGACTATTCCAATTGACATAAACGTATCTGTCAAGACTTACCAAAATCTGAGCAACTATAAAGATCTTGAAATAGAAATTAGCAAAATGTGGAACCTTAAGACTAAAACAATGCCTGTTGACATAGGTACACTTGGAATAATAGCAAAAGGGGCTGATTGCTGCCTAGCCCAGATACCATAAAACCACAAAATCGCAAAAAATCAAAAGTTAGTACTCATGGGAACTGCCCATATCCTACGTAAAATACTGGCTATGTAATCTCAAATTTTAAAACAAACTCATAATTTTCCTATGTTTTCTTAAACATTCTCTAGAACAATACTATGTGCAAAACCAAATATATTGCAGCGTAGGCATAACACCAACATGAACTTCTAATTTGTTGTCTCATAAGGTCTCTGGGTGAGACTGGGAGCCAAGTACAAATGCAGAGCAAAAGTCAAACATATAATAATAATGATGATGATAATGATAATGATGATACTACTACTACTACTACTACTACTACTACTACTACTACTACTACTACTACTACTACTATTACTACTACTACTACTACTACTACTACTACTACTACTACTACTACTAACTACTACTACTACTAATAATAATAATAATAATAATAATAATTATTATTATTATGATGATGATTATGATGATGATGATGATAATAATAATGATAATAATAATATTAATATATTAATGATAATAATAATAATAGCCCTGATGCAGTACCAGGCAGTGGATTTCGTGGCTTCTGGTCTTAACTGATAATAATAATAATAATAATAATCATAATAATATTATTATTATTATTAATAATAATAATAATAATAATAATAATAATAATAATAATAATAATAATAATAATAATAATAAAATAATAATAATAATAATAATAATAATAATAATAATAATAATAATAATAATAATAATAACTACTCTGATGCAGTACCAGGCAGTGATTCTTATGGCCTTTGATCTTAACTGATTGGAATGTTATCATGTACATGTTTTGTCGTGGTATAAAAGAAAGGCTACTGCAAATATTCTGTTCAATACCACATATTTACTTATCAGTTGCTTGACCTTAACTAGTTGAGCAAACCCTTAGTGGCTGACGATATGTGAGTCTCTGATCACGAGCAGAAGTAGTGGGGAAGCATCATTGAGTTTTGAGATGAATTCTTCGGATAATTCACCTCTGCTTCGTTCAGCACCCCTAAACAAAACCTTATTCAGTGATTTTTGAGAGGGTAGAACTACACAAGCTGAAGAAAATTCTAACTAGGACCTACCTGCAAGGTCATGCTCTGTATATCTTTATATGATATCACCATGTAGCGCACATATTTTTGTGATGCATGTGCTGGATATCCTCTTATCACACGGGTAGTCACGATGAGTATGTTGAGTTGCCTATATTTTCATCCCACTGTCACTTTGGTGGCATTGCTCTCTCACACAAATGAGTTTATTAAAATTAAGATGAGAGTAAATCACCTACTTTATTAAAATTTGGTCACATTCTTTGATCCAAACAATGAGAGTATTCAGTAAAGATAACGCAACTTAATTTATGGTATAGGAGTGCGCATAAAATTATGAGGGCATAAAATTACCACAAGACACCATCATTAGATGGCTGTGGAATAATGAGGGATACAAATATCTCTAAGTGTCGCATGAGGATAAGATAACGAGAGGGTAAGCCACTAAAGACTACGAGAGAATCATTAGGGTGCTGAAACAAAATTAAATGCAGGGATCATCATTAAACCTTAAATACATGGGCTGTGCTAATGTTGAGATATTCAGCTACCTTTCAAGAATGGAAAAAGTTTGAGCTTAATATGTTGGATAGAACTAAAAATGTTCAGAATTAGAATGCTGACCCATTCCATTCTGATCACAATGCCGACCCTCTCCACATACAAAGAAAGGAAGGTGAAAGAGGATTACTGAACGCAGAGGTCACTGTTAATATTCTGATACTGGGTCTGAAAAATTGTTGCGCTGAGTATATAACGAATATTACGAGCAGCCAGAGATACCCCAAAACTGACTGAAACAGTGGGAGAATTCAAAAGGAAAATGAAGAACAGAGCAAATAAATAGAAATAAATGGAACTACGTGGACAATTTATGTAAGACTCCAAGAATATTGGCGATAAAGATCGCTGGCTCTCGTTGGCGAGGGGAACACCAGACGAGAAAGAGAAACTCTAATTATAGCTGCCCAGGAACAAGCCAGCCAAACAAATCTGATAAAGACAAGTAATAAGAAACAGACAGCAGCAAAGATACAATCTACGGTAGAGGATACGACAGTATCAATCATCATTTGATCGAGTGCAGTATATAAGCACAAATTTGGTTTAAGCGCAAACATAGGTGTGAATCGCTGACGATGTTTTTCCCTGCGATTAAACCAGCTTTCCTTCCCCGAGCGTCTGCTGACGTCGTCGCGTTGTTTCTTTATGTTTGTTCAACTTCATCTTTGGGGTTTACTGTATCTATCTATCTATCTATCTATCTATCTATCTATCTATCTATCTATCTATCTATCTATCTATCTATCTATCTATCTTTCTATCTATCTATCTATATATATATATATATAATATATATATATATATATATATATATTATATATATATATATATATATATATATATATATACATATACACATATGCATCAATATATGTGCTTCTGTGTATCAGTTTGTGAATGTGCGAATGTATGTTTGCATGTATATGTATGCTCATATACAGTACATTCATATACATTATATATGTATTCAGTGTGTGTGTTCAAATCGATTATTTGTGTTATTATTATTATTGTGTGTGTGTTCAAATCGCGTTTGCCGCGTGAATGTAAGTGCTATGTTTCTCTTCCGCTTGGCAATGTTTGATAGATTAAAAATTTCATTTAAATTCTCTTGAATAACCTTATTGAATATTATACGAGGAAGGTGATAATTGCTTTACATATCACATCTGCAAACAATCTGGTTGTTTACATTCCATTCTTTGAGACATATTGAAACAGAATCGATACCAATAATTTTGAGAGCTTATGATCTTATAGTTATGAGTCCCAAAACCGTTTTAACAAGAGCTAAATGAGAAGGCAGGTTATAGCGGCATTCAGCTTTTACCGGTTAAGTTGAGTGTGAGAGAATGATGCACAAAATGTGTGTAGCGCTTTCAGTGAAATAAAAGCGGGACGCTTCCATCTAGTCTGTCAATTGTAACATGATACTACCATAGACATGAATAAGGCATCCAAAAGGTAGACTTAGCATACTCCTAATCGATCACACCACAAGGTAGACTATACTTTTGTACTATGATGCAAACAAACGTGTGTAAATACAAATGACAAAAATATTGAAACGAACAGATACAGGTAGTGATCTTAACCTTGTCTTGATGAATTTCAGGCAGGCATAAGGAAATTTTGTCGGTATGTATTTACAATATATCCTAAAGAATTTCATGTAACACTTTGGAAGACACTTGCACCATTAAATCCCCTCCAAGTTAACGAAGTGTTCGTTGCAAACGATTTAAAACACTATGTGGACTGAGAAGGTGAGTGAAGATCTGGTGAAAAGACGTTGTAGGTTTATGCCAAGAGCTATAAACAAGATGTAGGATAGATGAGTCAACAGAGGCAATAAAAATGTAACAAGAGAAAGAAAAACGACAATTAGATATCGAAAGAAAATATGGAAGTACAGCAAAAATGATTTGCTTTACAATATAATGAAAACTGAAAATAGCCATTCCAGTAGAACACAAGAAGCGTTTGAACTGGTAACAGGCTTCCCTAAAGACAACACATCGTAACAAAAACATGATTAAAAATAAAGAAAAAATTCTTACTGTAATAAAGAAAAACTGGACACAGTGCACTCAAAACTATGGCACTAATAGAAAGTTGGTGATTTAAATGTGCTGAACATTCGGGAAACCTCCATATGCTCAGATACAAGAATTTTTTAAAACCCTGAGCGATGAATAAAAGCCACAGTAGACATCCTTATAACTATTCTGTGAGATCTGACATGTCTCAGTAAAGCTCAGCGTCACTCAGAAATAACAGATCTTAGACAGAGTGCATTGTAGCTTATATAACATTAGAATCACTGCTGAGTATATTTTGCATCTCTGCACTCTATATGAAAATACCATTACGCCATTCATGATGGCGTTTAATAGATGAAGCGCGGTGCCTCACAATGGTGAAATTTTTCCTATCCCAGAAGTTAACTCATGCTATATAATAAGTTTACACCTAATAAAAACGAAAGTAATACTAGCACAATGCATCATTGGTGATTCAGTGCAGCAGCAGTATTTTAGAAATACCATTTTTCCTAGTTTTCCTTCAACATTTTCCTGGAGTGGATTTTGAGCAATCATCTTTATGACGAAGTGGATACATTCAGCAACGCAGAAAGAAAATACACAATCGAAAGATATGCTGAAGATATTGGTGAACTGGATGGAGAAATTGTTTGAATACCTTATACATCTAGTGAAACTACCCTCAAATTTAAGACAGAAATTAGAGGAGAAAAGAAACTTCATGACAAATGTCAGGTGTGTTATCTGAACAAACCTTTCATGAAGGATAAACTAGAGATGGAACAGTAAGTTGAAATACAGAGTGATATTATTTATGACAAAATACTACAATCAGGAAGCTTTACACTGACATGTCTGTGCGTATGCCAAATATATACTTTCATTCATAGGCCAAAAAATATCCATATACTTGAGATGAGATTATAATGTAACGTAATCAGTATTACGTTCTTGTGCTGCATCACAAATAGACAGATTCACACAAAACCATGCAGCAGCACATTGGAAAAGGAGAAAAATGGGGTAGAGTAGGGCACAATAATGACGTACGGAATATAGAGGATCAAAAAAATTTAAAAGGCGTGAAAAGAAAAAAATTCAAAAGGATCGAGGAGAAAAAATACAAGGGGCAAGAGGAGAAGAAAAATAAAAAAATAACTAGAAAAAATATAGGAAGCAAGAGGAGAGGAAAAATAAAAAAAAGACTGGGAGAGAAAGAAGGAAGAAACAGAGTGAAATGGAGAAGAAATGAAGAAGAGAAGACGAAAATGAAAAGGAAAGGAAAGAGAGAGAGGGCAAAGTATCAACGTACGGGTTGCGAGATAGCAGAGTAAGAAAAATCAAAAATAGGAAAAACCAGAGAGTTCAAAAGAGTTGAAACGTCCTAGTGTATTGGAGCGATTTCTCATCAACTGAAGAGTCCAGTGAAATCCATGTGTATTTAGGAGAGGCGCAAACTCAGCAGCGTACGCAATGTCACTGTAATATTCGCTTGTAGCGCTATGTACAATTACTGTTCTAAGTAGACGTCAGTGAACGATGGGCTTTTCAAAGGTGAATTATCCAAGACACATTTCATGCAAACAAAGCATTCAAAGGAAGACATACCGTTCATTAGTTTTATGTAATTCATGCAATCAAAAGTAATAACAACGTCATTAAACATATTTCGCAAATGAATTGCTTAAGATTCAAATTAGCCTTTCACCATCGTTACATATATATCCTAATTAATTTCTTTATTTTAAGCCATCGAATTCATTATTTCACCGTTGTAGAACTGAACTAAATTATTATAGAATAGTTTCTAGACAGCACATCAAAGTCAGAAGTTTAGCTCATTACACTAATGATAATGGTGCTATGGCGTTAACAGCGTTTTTTTAAAGGTTCTAACTGAATATGATAGTAACGGACAAATCAAATATGAATTAATATCATTGACTTCAAATAATAGCAAAAGAAATGAGTTACATTATTTTCATGATTAGGCTTTGGTTGAGAAACTGAGACTTTAGAAGGTAATATTTGGAATTCAGTATTTCTGGAGGATCTGGTTCAAGGTATGTTTTCTTCCTTTGCTTTATTTCTTTGAATTGTTATCGTTTTTATTTTAGCCACTAATAGATATCCCAACATACTCAAGCCTCTTTAAATGTTTATGGATTCAGCATATTAAAATAGAATTTGGTCATTAAAAGGGACACCGGCTTGTAGCAACGTACGTAAGCGTCAGGGTGTATACTAACTACAGGAAACTAACGAAACAGACATGTGCTGCATTAGTCATATATTCTTTTATTCTTTTATTTGTTTCAGTCATTTGACTGCAGCCATAGTGGAGCATCTAGTACTTATTTGATCGGTCTCTTTTGCCGAACCGCTAAGTTACGTGGACGTAAACGCACCAACATCAGTTGTCAAGCGATTGTAGATGGTACAAACACAGACATATATATATACGAACATATACATATAGAGAGACACATATATATATACACAGTCATTAGATACATATACGACGGGCTCCTTTCAATTTCCGTCTACTAAATCCACTCGGGCTGTGGTCGGCCCGGGGCTTCAGAAGAAGTCACTTGCCCGAGGTGCCACGCAGTGGGACTGAACCTGGAACCATGTAGTTGGGAAGCAAGCTTCTTACCAAACACCCACGTTTGCCTTCTATATATATTTTTTTTCATTAAAATTGGTATATTTTGCTGACATATATTAACTGAAAATTGTTAGACAAATAGAAATATTGTTATTTCTAAGTCTCTCTAAAGGAGACTACGGCAGCGGTACCGGAAATGAACAGTTATCGCCAAGCTAATATGGCAATCCATAAATATAGGACTAAAGATGCCGTTGATTAGCTCCAAGAGACCTTCACCTCTAACTAGCTATATGACACACGAACCTGTGTCCATTAGAAAAATAATTTGTTCCAAATTATGAGATTCAAAAAATAGAACGTTTGTTTTCTTATAAAAACTTCTAGGTCATTCCGTTACATTTTATTTTAACAGTATAAACATATTAATGTTATAAACTGTTTGAAACTATGATATTATAAACTGTTTGAAACAGTATAAACATATTAATAGAAAAATATGTTGCACTTGTTGCAAGCATAAAAACAAAACCATTATAAATATCTCCCTCTCTCCCCCTCCCTCTCTCCCTATCAATCTGTCAATACTGTAATCGCTCGCCATATCATGGTTCTCCTATTGTGGTTTATTACTTAAACATACGTCGACTCCACCATGGAACAGATTTGCATCTATGATAAAATAAATATATACAAATTATAAAAGATTTTACGATAACATATAGAGTGCAGTACTGTTTCTACTTCGCAGATTGTCACCTATCGTAGGGGAGAAGCGTAACACCTGCGACAATCGACGGATATATATATATGCTTACACTCGCATCTGTGTGTATAGAAACTCTTGTACTTCTAGTAAGACAATCATCTTCTTCTATTTAGCTATAGTGTGCACAGGTTGCTTACTTAACCCTCTGCTGGTCCTATATGTTCTGATCGTAGTTCACTGCCGATAGTAAAATTGTTTGTCCTTCAGGAATTCAAATTCCAGTTTCTTACTTTTGTCCATGATAATTCACAATAACTATCACCGATATATTAGGCCGATCATATCATAGAAAGAAATAATCATTCATGTATATAATGGCTGTAAGTTGTCAGAATTTCCAACAAACTATCACAGGGTATTTAGTTTTAACCCTTCACGCTCTGAGTTCAAGTTCTGCCACATTTGACTTTGTTGTTCATATTTTCTGTGTCAATAAAATGAACATCAATTAAATTGTATAATTGTTATAATCGGCTACAACATTTTGAAAGATTAGTCGCAAGGTCTACAGTCGTAAATAAATCAACCGATATAATAGTGTACTATTGTTAGAAGCCTGGTACTCTTGTTACTCTCTTTTGCTACGCCACAGTTCATGACATGGAAAATATGTAAAAATACTTGATATAAATATCAGTTCATTTATCTAATAAATAAATAAGCCAATGGTTGACCCAAGATATAACAATTCTTTCGGAGACCTGATCTCTGATTACAGTCATGTTTCACCAGACTCTATCGGATATTTTATACGTAGGAATTAAAGAATCAAAAAGAGTTTAAATATGAAGATTTACCACCAGCAATTTTGTCAGTATATAACAACAACAAAGCATTCAACTACATTTGAAGTAAGAAATACATTTGGCAGCAAATAATTATTGTTTAATTAGAATACGTACATTAAGTTGGTTAAGTAAATCTGAAATCTCGTGAAGGATATATAATAAAATTTTAATTCTCCACAAAATTTACATTTAATTTTCATAAAACCATTTCATCAAACTCACTCTATTTGGTGGTTCTTTTCTATGTATATATATTTATATGTTTGTCTGTGATGCATATTGATGCATATGTGAGAGGGTTATGTATGCAAACTAGTGCACATATATGATAGCATGTACATATATAAATATATATATATATATATATAACATACATGCACATACATAACCACGAACGTAAATATACAGTTGTATATATAGAGTGGGGTTTTCGACAAATGTATACATAAACACATATACACATATACATATATACACATAGTGATGAAGCATGCTGAAAAAGCTCTACATTGAAGGCTGGTATAAGTCCTGAATTTCTGGATACGACGAGGAACTATCGATCCAGTTTTATATAAATTGTACAATATAGAGAGATATACCAACTACCACCATAAGAGAGTTGAGTTGTTGATGAATTTTTAATGTCCTTCTTTCTTTTCAATTAGAACTGGTCATATAGAAATCAAAATGTTTCCTCCTAAACAAGCAGTTCGTTACTCTCCAACAGATGTTTTATGATAGATGTAAACACAACGTTCAAGATATGATCACAAAATCTGATTGTTATTGTTGTTGTTGTTGTTGTTGATTTGATATTCTATTTTTTCCTACTCATATTCTTGTTGATGTTGCTTCTTGTTGTTGTTACTGCAGTTATTTGATTTGAAAAAAGTTGTCTTTCTTATTTCCAAACATGGGACGGATCCCGTCAGCCTGCTCAACGTACCAACATCTTATTCATCACTTTGTCCGATTCTTAGATACGCATCTCCATTAGCGCTGTTCACCTTTTTATCATCAACGCTACGTCCCGTTCTTATCGTACGAAGCTGATCGTTTGATTTTTTCAACCTGTTCGCCTTGTCATCATCAACACTTCGGCCAAATCTCATGAACCTTTTTTGAGCATCAGCTTCATCTGACATTCTACCAAAGCGCATAAAGCGTTTTTCTTCGTCACTATTACCATAACCCATTAACTTACTGTCAGGATCACGTCCAAACCTCATAAACCGTTTTTCTTCTTCATCATTGCCCCGTCCAAATCTCATAAAGCGTTTTCCTTCCTCGATTCTATCTTCAAGTTCACTTGGGTTTCTACCAAAGCGCATGAATCGTTTATCATCAGATTTTCCAAATCGCATGAATCGCTTGTCAGGTTCCCGACCGAATCTCATGAAACGCTTGTCACTCCATTCATTGACGTAAGGATCACCGGATTTACCAAATTTCATAAATCTCTTGTCCATTCCGTTTTCACTGGCATCAGCATTTCTCTTCGTAATTTTCGAACTGTCATCTTGAACTGAGCTTTGAGGAATGTTGTCAGTGGATCTCTTTTGTCTATTGTCAACGGTTTCAGCTCTCTGTAAAACTTCCTTTAGCATATCTTCAAATTGTCGATCAGTTCTACCAAATCGAAGGAATCGTTTGTCTTCAAATGGTAAATTTAGACCATTTTTACCAAATCTCAAGAAAGCATCTCCAGAAAGAGCTCTTCCTGGACGAAGAAAGCGTTTGCTCTTTAATCCGTCTTCAGAACCTGCAAAGATATAACGAAAAAGAAGTCTTAAATATTTGTCTCACAAATCACAATTAACATCATCATTATTAATACTGGCATTACTATTGGCATTATTAGAACTGACATTACTATTGGCATTGTTCTAACTAGCAATATTAGTATGTTTTTTTTACTATACTGTTATCGCATAAACTTACCCTATCTCACAATGTATCATTCATATTTTGTCTTCTATGAATACTACTACAACTACGACATTCATAACTATATAAGACCTATCTACTTATACTGAGGTTATTAATACTAGTTCTACAACGTTCAAGAAGTATGGAATCATAATTTACGGGGCTATAACTAATTCGTTTCACAATTCTATGATCAACTATGACCTTTATCCACGCAACACTGAGATATTACGTATTAATACATATTACAAAACCACTTTCGCCTAACAGATATCCTTCGGAAATGAGAGGCTTAGGTTAATATTATACTACATTATTAGCTAATAAATTAAGTCTATTTCAGATTACAGGTTTTGATGTGATTAAGTCTGAATCATTATTTATATAACTGAAATTACAGTGTACCCGCTTTGCTTGAGTAGATGCACCTTAGAGATTAAATGAAATTCTCATACTATCTGTAAATGTATCCTTCCATCCATCTAGCTATCTATCTTTCATTATATATATATATATATATATATATATATATATATATATATATATATATACATAAACACATATAGATATCTATATTACTACTCACGGACGAAAGTACCTATCAGCAACGTTATTGCCTATTTATCGATTTAGTTAATATTTCAATTTATCATTTAACTCATGAAATTCTTTCATACTAACTATCTCTATATGTATCTTTCCATCTATCTAACTATCTATCTTTCATTATATACACACACACATACACACACACACACACACATACACATATATATATATATATATATATATATATATATATATGTACATATATATATTTACATACATATATATGTATGTATATATATACATACATACATACATATATATATATACTCATTAGTAATCACGGACGAAAGTACCTATCAGCAACGTTATTGCCTATTTATCGATTTAGTTAATATTTCGATTTATCATTTAATTCATACTATCTGTATATGTATCTTCCAGCCATCTAACTATATATCTTTCATTATATATATATATATATATATATATATATATATATATATATATATATATGAATATATATATATATGTATATGTATTTATATTATATATATAGTATATATATATATATATATATATATATATTACTACTCACGGACGAAAGTTCCTATGAACGACCCTATATTGTCTATCCTCCGATTTAGTTAATATTTCGATTTATCATTTTATTATGATTCACTCTGAATACATACCAAATTGACAGCTTAGCCAGTGTTTTCCACACGACAGAACAGAGCTGCAGCTGCTTGCGTTCATAAAACGTTCCACTATTCTCCGTATCCTTTCACATTTTGCTTCGTTTCACCATACTGTACATAGCTATAGTTGTAAGTCTACTATCGCAATTATAATTCATTGTGTATTTCTAATAAATTCACCACCGATATTTCGAAGTACGGACTAAATATTATAGTTTGTACATGGGCTACGGCAGTCATGTCTTATTTTGAATTCGCATCTTAACGAAATTTATCACGACAGTGATCTACGAGAATTGGAAAACAATAAATATTGAAATACAGAACCAAAATTCTTCAAAATCTTCAAGATATAAATAAGGAAATAAAAAAGAAACAACTAGTATGTATTAAATCATATTGGAAGCAAATCACAAATTAAGATTGCAATCAGTTGTCGTTTAAATACAAAACATACATTAAACTGCATAAATAATTTCAAAATTATTCAATGAACACAATTTCGATTTTTCCACAACATTTAATTGGTCATCATTCCAGTGATCAAATACACTATGTTATGTTACGTGTTGATGGCAATAAAATATTTCTGTTTGTCATATGTATGACAGGTATGTTACAAGAGTTACAAGAGACAGAGACAGGCAGAAACAAGGAAAATGCCACTTGTACAAATATTCTTTTAAAAAAGCATTTAAAATTTTTCTAAATTTAATTGTTTTCCATACTTAAAGTTAAAAATGTCTCAATGACTGAAACCAGTACTGAAATGATTTTTATAAAATTATTTTAGCATTTTCTATCTTGACGTTTTTTCCATATATATAAATATATATCTATATATCTATATATATACTAATACATATGTATATATATATATATGTATATGTATGTATGTATATATATTCATAATTTTGGGGAATATCTCGCATGAACTACGCATATATAAATCTATAAATAAGAGAATAACATTGATAAACCTTTGGGGATATAAAAAGTGGAAGGCTGCATATGAGTAAACGTATGCATACATACATACGTACATATACATATATATATAATTATATACATATATAAGTGTTCGTTATGATAACGCATATATGTCCATAACATCATTTTTAAAGACGAATCAGCGTGTATCAATCAGAATTCTACTAACAACTCGCCAGAGAAGGTTGTCACAATTTTCACAATTTCTGTCTATACTTTATGACATTTGCCCAAGATGCCATGAAATATATACATCGTCGTTGCAAAACGAATACCGTGATCTTTGGGTAACTTATCTAGGCCAAACATATGTTCTACGCTTCCTGTATACGTCTATGTAGGAGACAAGTTAGGGGATTTCTCTGAGCGGATGACACCAATTTAGGCAAAAACATATGTCCGCGATTCTCTTCTTCTTTACAAATCATATGTCTGTTATTTTCTTCAATAGCATGTTAATTTTGGAAAATGTTTGATTCTTGAGATCATCTATTCTCATACAGAGCTGTTCTCAATATTCAGTCGTTCTTCAATGACAATGATTGATGGTGTTCTAGCAAGAACACATTCAATGAGAATCCAAAACATCATGACCAAACCTTATATCTTCGATGGTTAAAGAAGAGGAAACGAATCTAGATAAAGAAAGCACAAACGAATTTTTTTGTACTTAAATTACAGAGGGTCACCGCCTATGGTGACTTCTAAGAAACACGTTTCTCATTTCATCAACATCAAGATCATGTTCTTCTTCTATATCCAAACTAACATCTGGGTAAAATATAACAGGGGCACGTGTGAACTAGCGGTAAGCATGCAGATAACATTCGATTTAATTATTAAAAAAAGAATTAGAAATATGCAGAGAGCTCAACATTGACTTCTAGAACAAGGACAACAAAAGTAATCGCCAACAGAATAGCGCTTGTGTTTCGTAGTGTTATCGGAGAAGCACTAGCCAAAGTGATTTCTTGGCAGATCGCTCCGTAGTTAAATTAAATTGCAAACTGTGCATCTTAGATGAGACATTGGTAAAAAGATGATTAATTTATTATATTAGTCTAAAGCGTTTGTCCATACAATCCATCGCTAAATTGCGGTTTTCCAAATCGCAACCAGATTTGGTTTCGTTCCCAGAGCCTGGATGCCAACATTCTACAGCACAATCTGCTGAGTGATGAAAATAAATGGTCGGGGACGCGCACACATACAAACACACGCAAACACACAACGAACACAGATACACAAACGATCGCACACTCTCATACACACACGCACACTCACACGACTGGGTTCTATATAGTTTAGGCCTACCATAGCAATTTCACTCGCAAGATATTAGCCGACATGTTCATTGTCCAAATTTCAAAAACTTCTTCGCAATGGGTGAGAAGCCGAAAAGAAGTTATGAAGAAAATCATATAACAGCTTCTGCGCCTCTCTATGTGTATATGAGTAAAAGTGTTCTACTGATTGAGCGAGAATGTATACATGTCTCCGTGTATATATGTAGATATACGTGTAACGGCTTACGAGAATTGTATATGCACTTTAGTAATGAAGGTACATTTTAGATGTTAGTAGTGATACACACAGACATATATATATACATATATACATACATACGTGCATATTCATATTTATATATGTGTGTGTGTGTTTGTGCGTGTGTGTATACATGTGTGTATATGTGTGCTTGTGTGCGTGTATGTGAATCACATACTTCTACCACACTCTAGTTCACGAACGCTGGTGTTGGTGGCCTCTGTGTGTGTGTGTGTGTATACACGTAAATTCACTGATCAATTCTGTGATTGTGGAAAGACAAAACATAGGGAAGGTCAGAAAACGATACTCACCTAAATGAGAAAGCGAGATACTTTCGCACATACTGGGTGACTCCATACATGCCTGAGCCAGGCTCATAGCTGTAGCAGCATACACCGTGAGACAGTAGATGAAAATAAAAATTAACAAGCTGAAGGGACTCAAGCCACTCATTATGGGTTCCTTTTAATCTGTAAAAAATAAGAGAAAAAAAAGAACAATTTATTGACGATGAATTCAAAATTCAATTGCTGTAATTAATTATATCTACAAGAGAACAGCGGTTCACTGAAAATAGATGTAATGCAAATTTATTGATTAAGTGACTGATGTTTGCACGCTCTAACCAATATGCATAGCAGCTGTGATCTCTACGCTCATAAGCCAATAACTAAATGTGCATATTTCGTTTTTAGATTTGGAATTTGGTTTGCAAGATTCTTTATATGAGTTCGTGTGTTGAAGCATATTCTGTTGTGTCTGGGAAGAGTCATTTTCTTGTTGTGCCTTATAATGTAACACACTCCCCGGTAAAATTTCCACTTATTTCTAATTTTTATATTTTCCTAAAATTTTCGTTGCGTCTTGCAACCTTTTCATTATTCTTTTCGTTGCGTCTTGCAAAATTTCCAATAGTCAACACTATTGAAAAGTTTGCAAGACGCAGCGCCGAGGCGTTTCATCCTTTCGGGGTCGATAGATGAAGTACTAGTTGCGTACTGGGGACGACCTAATCGACTGTTCCCCGCCCCCAGAAATTCGGGCCTTCTGCCTAGAATAGAAAAGTGTGTGTTTGGGGGGGTGGTGTATTAAATACACTTAGAACAAACATGCTGATATATAAACATATATGCATATTTACATAAGTATCCACATAGATGTCTGCATAGGCTATAAAGCAACTTTGATACTTTTGGCTATGCGATCATCATGTCGTGTTTTAAGGAAAGTGAAGACAGTTTAAAGAGAAAACGTATTAGGCAGTGATTGACTGCCGACGAATTTAGATTTCTTATTTGAAGTAAAAAAAAATATGAATCACAAATAAATGAATGTAGAACGAGATTAATGAATATAACATTGCAACACAAACAGAAGCGAACATTTGAACATTTCCTCTTCGTTTGGTCTATCACTTTATTCCATAAACTGTTCTTAATTTGATTTATTTTGAGTGAGGTATATATATTTTTAGATATTACTTCCTTCCAGGCAAGACATCTTGGTCAAAGATATTGTTAGAGTCGGTGAATTGATTTATAGTACATGTTATATATATGTACAGAACTAATTTATCTATCTATCAATCTATCTCTCAGTCTGTGTATATATATTTCTGTGTATGTATAAATATATATATATATATATATGTGTGTGTGTGTGTGTGTGTGTGTTGTGTGTGTGTGTGTGTGTGTGTGTTTGTGTGTGTTTGTGTGCGTATGTGCGTATATACCTCTGTATATATATATATATATATATATATATATATATATATATATATATATAATATATATATATACAGATGTATATATGAATATCTCATATATATATACAAATATGCATATATATATACATATACATATCTATATACTCACACACACATATATATATAGGTAAGTATATATGGGTATATTTATATGTATATATAAATACTTGTATAAATATATATAAATATGTATATATACGTATATATATATGTATATATATATTATATATATATATATATATATATATATACATATATATATATATATATATATATATATATATATATATGTGTGTGTGTGTGTGTGTGTATGCATGTTTGGGTGAATGGGTATATATATATATATATGACCTGAAAGACTTCACCAGGTGGTGCTATTAAGTTAGACATGGTCTGGGCCAATAATGGCCGAAACCTATCAAAGTATCAAAGTAAGTATATGTATGTGTCTATGCATCCGGTGTAGCTGATACAGATAAGTGATGGAAAGTGTCACGAATTTTTACCGCTCCTTTTCGATCTCCTCAGCGACATCATATATAGACGGGCTAAATATATGTGATTGACCGCATGCGCATATCAGTTGATATTCTCAAGCTGAGTCAATACTTTATTTTAATATCCCCACTTCTTATTTCAATGAATTCATGATGAGAATAAATGTACTGATATCCACATGAGCAAAAGGTTTTTCCGGTTGCTAAAATTTGCATTTCATATAATGCGCTAAAAATTCACTCCTCTTTCTCTATCACTTTGTCTGTCTGTCTGTCTGTCTCCCTCCCCCATCTCTCTCTCATTCATTGTGCTTCTGTCAGTAGATAGCATAAAACGTTTATATTTTTTGGGTGTGACAACTTATAAATAAAGCTATTATATATCTCTTTGTCATACTGGTTGTTTGTGTTTTATATACAATATATCAATATTATTATAGAGGGCTATATTACGACGCAATCAGAATGTTATCAATGAACTTAACACATAATAAACGGAGGCAAGAAAGAAAATGATTGTCATTGTAGTAATATAGAGTGCCTTATAAGGCGGCGAGCTGACAGAAACGTTAGAAACGCCGGGCGAAATGATTAACGGTATTTCATCTGTCTTTACGTTTTGAGATCAAATTCCCCTGAGGTCGACTTTGCCTTTCATCCTTTAGGGGACGATCAAATCGACTGCCCCCTCCCCAAAATTAGATTAGAAGAGAATATTGTGTGTCGCATGAAGTAAATAGAGGTAAAATTCGGTAATGTCATGAAATTATATATCATGAAATATAAAACATAGATTGTAATATTTATAACATGATTAAGGTGGCGAGCAGGCAGAATCAGTAGCAAGTCAGGTTAAATGCTTTAAGGCGCCGAACTGACAGAAGCGTTAGCACGCCGGGTGAAATGCTTAGCAGTATTTCGTCTGCCGCTACATTCTGAGTTCAAATTCCGCCGACGTCGACTTTGCCTTTCATCCTTTCGGGGTCGATTAAATAACTACCAGTTACGCACTGGGGTCGCTATAATCGACTTAATCCCTTTGTCTGTCCATGTTTGTCCCCTCTATATTTAGCCTCTTGTGGCTAGTAAAGAAATTGGTATTTCGTCGATCTTCACGTTGTAAGTTTAAGTATCCTTTCTGTATCGATAAACTAAGTACCAGTTGAGCGCTGGGGTCGATGTAATTTACTAAACTATTCCCCTGAAATTTCTGGCCTTGATCCAACATTTGGAATCAGTATTTCTAACCATATGTTCATGATATGATACGCAAAACTGTTCTCTAAACGAAAGGTTGATCAAGGTACCTATCTCAAAGCTCACTTTGCTAACTCTCGCATAATTAGCTTCTACAGCATAAGTTAGGTACTCAAAAGCTTTCGATTACATTATTGCATAAAAGATGCTTAAACTTAATCAAATGACAGTTACAACGGAACATTGCTTTCAGCCGCCCCTTAAATGTTATCTGTAAAGTTATTTTAGAATGGAGCATCACCCGTTCCGCTGGTGAATCACTAGTTTCAGATACGGAATATACAGAACATTACACAACATTGTTGAATCAATGAATCTACATATTCAGTTCTAAAAATATTATTCTAGTATTGCTTCGGTTGCAATGGCTAAATTATGTTATGGAAATAAAACACAGGCAGTTTTTTTTCTGATAATTTATATGGTGATGAAATATAATGTTGATTGTGTAGTTCAAAGCTCTTCCACCTGTTCTTCTACTTTTCTTTCTTTTTTGCATAATAGGAACCACAGACAATCATAGCATAAATCTTCTCCATAATATAAAGAAATGGAAGCACTCCGTCGGTTACGACGACGAGGGTTCCAGTTGATCCGAATCAACGGAACAGCCTGCTCGTGAAATTAACGTTTAAGTGGCTGAGCACTCCACAGACACGTGTACACTTAACGTAGTTCTCGGGGATATTCAGCGTGACACAGAGAGTGACAAGGCCGGCCCTTTGAAATACAGGTACAACAGAAACAGGAAGTAAGAGTGAGAAAAAGTAGTGGTGAAAGAGTACAGCAGGGATCACCACCATCCCCTGTCGGAGCCTCGTGGAACTTTAGGTGTTTTCGCTCAATAAACACTCACAACGCCCGGTCTGGGAATCGAAACTGCGATCCTATGACCGCGAGTCCGCTGCCCTAACCACTGGGCCATTGCGCCTCCACAATATAATATAAAGAAATACTCACATACAGAAACACATACACACATATATGTGCATGTGCTTTACACATCTTTATGTAGACGTCTTTATTAAAGAAAAAAAATTATTATATCAGTCGAATAAAATATTGAAGCTGAATACTTTCCTATGTCATAAAGAAAAGTATCTTATAACAATCAGATACCGAAAGTTTAAGATTTAACTTCTGGAATGTTTCTGCAAATGTTTTATGTGATTGTCAGCTTGTTACGAGAGCAAAGAGTAACTATGTCAGATTCATAAAGTAATTTTATTGTTTTAATCTTAATTTCACGCATTGCTGGAAATATTTTGTAAACGGTCAAGACCAGATAATAGTAATTCCTCCTTTTGTTTTTGCTACACACTTTCTGTTTGTGGAGAGTTTTTTCTGAAACTATTTTCCTCCGCCAGCTATGGCTGTTTTCCATAAAATGAAATCTGAACAGCATGTTATCTAATATCCAGGTTTTACTGAATAGTTTAAAGTTTCTCTACATTTACTAAAAAAAAAATCATTTCAGAAGACTTCTTTTTTACACGAACCACGAACAAAAATTCAAAAGTCTGAATGAATATAGATCAGTGGCTGAGTTACTCACATGTGCACATACACACATAAATGCAAAGAAATGCAGACTGTGTTGTACATAAAACCTCGCATTATATTCAAGGAATACTATAGTGCTACCAAATTCATATTACTCTCATCAAGTCGGTAGTACTTTCTATCAACAAATTTTGAAAGCAGTTTTTCATATACCAAATTCAGTCATATAATTTTCTTAATCGCAAAAATACACACAAGCATATACTCCCTTTAAACATCTGCATATTCACACACTAACACAAAATAAACATAATGATAAAATCAATATTCGTTTTGAAGTGAATCTTCTGATTGTTTTCCAGGGTCTGTATTTAGTTAGGAATAAATTGATCTTTATCAAAAATAGAGCGAGCATGCGAGTAAAGATTAATTGGAATATTAATCCCATGCTTTACTATTCGTATTTGCTCTGCATTTCCATTAATGTTTTCACTTAGTCTTCAGATGTGATGTTCCTTGAACTTATAAGTATGTACTCTCACACACAGCAAATTATATACCCCCATAGACCGGTGCCCAACAGAAGAGAAAACAAACTGTTAGTAAATTAGTAACACATATTTCAGAAACATACAAAAAAAATAAATAAAGTAATAACACTCTCATGAACTTTCTCTAACATGACTTATTAGGTAATGGCTAAAGCGTCAAAGAATTTTAAAAAATCATATACCAAAGCATTTATGTACACACACATACAGATAGGTAGTTATGTAAGCGTGTATGTCCTGGGCATGACATTAAACCGGATTCGGTTGTGATAATCTTGTTCGGAGATGTGGAACCTTGGAGTCACTCTATCAGTTTTCTTCTGACGTGGAACGGTAGTTTCTGTCAGATTTCCACCTGTAGGTTAAATAGATTTGTCACGGCTGAAGGAGGCCACGGTTACGTTTGAAAAGGCATTTCGGAAGAGGCTTCTTCTAAGAGAAAGACAATCTGACATAACTTTTGCAAGAAAAATAATTCGAGGACATCTTGCAATGTTTGTCACCTAGCATGGAGAACGAGAAAATGGAAAAAGAGTTGTATTATTTTATCACTGCAATACTATACCGTACAGATGTCCCTCTATTATTCGTGACGGTTATTTTCTTACGAGATGAAACAATCCTCACACACACACACATACACACACACATGCACACAAGATGTTTTTAATTGTTATTAACTATTTTAAAAATTACTTAATAAAACAAAATAAACACTTGGAACGAATTCTTTTGCATTGTGTTTGCAAAAGCTTTCGCTGTTCAAGTCTTTTCTAAGATGATTTTAAATAGTTAATAACTTCTAAGGAGATGTTCCTTCCATGACTGAGATTGTATCAAGTATTTTAGAGAAAAACTTGTGAATATATATATATATATATTATATATATATATATAATATATATATATATATATATTATATATATATATATATATATACATACATATACATATACATATACATATATATTGATAAAAACGGTAAGATAACAAAAGAAAAAAAGAGACCTTGGCTACCGAATAATTGTCACATATTACATTTACAGATATATATATATATATATATATATATATATAGAGAGAGAGAGAGAGAGAGAGAGAGATAGATAGATAGATAAATAGATAGATATAGACAGACAGATAGATAGATAGATAGATAGATAGATAGATAGATAGATAGATAGATAAATAGATAGATAGATAGATAGATAGATAGACAGATAAGCGCACACACATACATATGCATATATTCATGCTTATATAATGCTGTATCGTTAAAGAGGGTGAATGACGAAGTATTCGGCAATTTCGATTTCACATGATTTGTGTCGCCATTTTATATGTTCATTTTGTAGGGGTTTTCTCTGCTGTTTCATCCTTTTCCCTTGTTTACTCTTGTTGCACCACCACATAAAGAGCATTCTCAACCAGAAAATCTTCTAATTCTTAACTGCTGATTGAAGACTTTCTGCTATGGTACCCAAGACTATTTCAAGGTGATGTGTTCCACTATCACACACGCACACAGACGCACACACCCGTTGCATATGTATATATATGTGTGCCAAAATATGTATTGAAATGTAAAATTGATTCCAATATTATTATCAGTGAATATTAATACTACATTTAATTGAAATTTTAAGCGGCATTGTAATATACATTGCAATTCATCATTGAGTATTGTTTTAATATATCGATTATCCTTTTATCAAATCCGTAGCATATTGAATTTATACATGAATTACTAGATATTAGATACGTTGTATGCGAAATGCCCATTAAAGAAATCTCAAGATAGCATTTGAATCAAATCTAATTTTGGGAGTTTTGTTGTTTTCTTCGGGGAAATATTCCGGGTTTATTGTTAGCATCCTCACAGGTATATTTCAGATTAATATTATGTAGTTATGGAGGTGTGTTTGCAGACAGTAGAATGGCCAATTAAGTCGTTTATCTAATTTAACTCTCAGCCTCTTATGGCACCGGATTATGTTGTTCAACGTGCTTTGGTCGATGAAATAAATACCAGTAATACAAAGATATATTGGAATTATTCAACCAAAGACACTGTCTCCACAGGAATAATTTTCTATTTTTCAAACAAAATATTGTCTCATTCAACAACATACAGTAATACATATCTGTATAAATTTTGGTCGATCGACTGCCGAGGGATTGACGTATTTCGTCATAGGCGTATCTCCATGATAAAAAGGATGCCAATAGCAGATCTGGGGATAAAACGACGAGTATTCTAGTAAAACAGTGACAAGCTTCATCAATTTTCGAGTAACCTAACTCCGGAAGAATATGACTTCAAAATGTACTTCCTGAATGTACATATTTGTTGCCAAATTTTTTTTTACGGTTCCTTTCCTTAGAATTATATACTCTCAAACTATGACTCGCAGATTTTTTTTTCCAGAAAGAAAATTCTTCTAAGAATTCCATCATCATCATCATCATCATCATCATCATCATCATCATCATCATCATCATCATCATTATCCACCTCCTCCTTCTCCTCATCATCATTATCAACAACAACAGCAACTACTACAACAAAAATAAATAAATGCGCCCTTTTAAAGCCTAGCCAGGCTCACGGGCTCGGTTTCCTAGTTTCAATGGCGTATGTGTTTCCCAGCTGGACGGGACGCCAGTCCATCGCAGCGTTACTCATTTTTACCAGCTGAATGGACTGGAGCAACGTGTAATGAAGTGTTTTGCTCAAGAACACAACGCGTCGACCGCCCGGTCCAGGAATCGAAACCACAATCTTACGGTCATGATGCTGACACCCTAACCACTAAGCCACGCGCCTCCACACTACAACAAAAACAGCAACAATAATGCGTAGTATGAGTTTAATGCCAAAAGCTTCATCAATGCGAGATTTATTCCTTCAAACGATTAGTTTTAATTGCGTTGAACCAGTGGTATAAAATCTGACTGGATTGGATTCGCAATTAGTCTTCAGCCAATAGAATTACCGTTCTGAAATTCCCTCGTCAAATATTTACAGATGGCTAAGTCCAGGATGATCTAATAATTAACGTATATTCTATATCGATCATTCTTTGTTTACTGTTTCCCTTATCTATTAACATGAAATATTTCTTCTGATTAGTGTCTATATTTTCTCTTCGGGGACCTCACTTCTAATATTGTTTTTTTAATGATCAACGAAGCATTTACATACCAGTTCTGAGTAGAAATAATAATAAGACATGTTTATTGGTCAAAATTTGTGCTTAAGATTATGACGAAAATGTTTAAGTTATGCGTAATGCAATTATTATATTCTCACTTATTTTTCATGTCAAATTTGTTCTAAATCCTGCATAGGGTATGTCTTAGAATGAGACATGTATGAACGAATCAGACGAATTGTATATGAATGAATCGATTATCATAAGCAATGAGCTGTTACTAATATTACCTAATCCGAATTTTACAATACGTCACTTTACGTTTTTTCAAAAATATTTTCAATGCATTTAATATGAAACGCATTGAGATAGCATTTCATATTAACGATCGGGTATGGAATGACAAACTCTACACATAATTTCGACTAATTGTAAAAGGAATACGGTAACGAAGTGCTGACACTCACTGTAGCCAGAGACATTCACGCAATAACGACATATTTCCTGTAAAATGCAAGGATGTGCTTAGAAGTAGTAACCCGCCGTATCATCTCACTAGAAAGATTTTTCTCAACCATTTGATAAACACTGTGACAATTGGTTATAGAGTACAAAACAACGTTACATCTTGTGGTAATATCGACGGATATTAAAAAAATATATAATAATAATAATATAATAATAATAATAATAATAATAATAATAATAATAATAATAATGATAATAATAATAATAATGATAATAATAATTATAATTATAATAATAATAATATTACACAAACATGAACTTCTAACATGTTGTCTCTTGAGGTCTCTGGGCGAGACTTGGAGCGAACTTGTACAAATGTAAAGCAAAAGTCAACATAAAACAATAATAATAACAATAATAATAATAAATAATAATAATAATAATAATAATAATAATAATAATAATAATAATAATAATAATAATAATAATAATGATAATAATAATAATAAACACTATAGAGATATGATCGAATCCATTTAAAATATGTACCGACATGTCCGATGGCCCAGGTAAGATTTTATAATCTATTATAGGCAAATAATATTTTCAATATAATACTGGTAAAATAATCTTAGGTAATGCGATAAACTACTTCGCCATAGAACAACTTTACTGGACACTAGGAATGACTGAGCTCGTTTGAATCGAAGATTTATAACGCAATTTACTTTGAGCAAATGAATATTTGTTTTAGAAATATCAGTGATCCACAGGCGATTTACAGACAACAGATTATGAAACATCTCCACTGGCAAAAAAATATCCATTCTTGGAAATATATTAGCTTTCTCTGTCCATATACTTTGTGGTAGAAAGCAACAAATACATTACATTATTCATAGTTTGAAATTGGTTATAACCTATATTGATACAATAAATTGTTGTTCACCAGAAAATTGACCCAAGAGCAAATATGCCGTATATCTTAAGCTAACATTTTTCTTCTGCGGTACTCCCAGGGTAGTCAAAATTATATTGCCAAACTTTTCCATATTTAATTTCTGACATTTATTTTCAGACGGGTGTAGGCTGGACACACATCGGCTGATAAATATATTACAAGAATAAATGGAAATTACCCACGCATAAATAAAATATATATACAATATATACAAACATATATGAAAACATATACAAATATATTTATATATATAATGTATATGTGTGTATCTAATATATATATATATATATATATATATATATATATATATAGAAATTTATACTTAAATATAAGGGAGTTACCGCTAAGTGGTTAACTCTAGTGCTAAAAATAGCTTCTTTTTCTGGTATAGCCACCAAAAGTTGTTTCCAATAAGAAATAACATTACATTCAACGTAAGGAAAGTGAAATACAACTTTTGGTGGCTATACCAGAAAAAGGAGCTATTTTTAGCACTAGAGTTAACCACTTAGCGGTAACTCTCTTATATTTAAGTATAAATTTGCATTGTCTCCCTGTTTTTTTATGTGCTAAGCCACTTGGTGTTAAACTGATAGTATTATTAAATTAATATCTAATTTTTCATCCTCATTTATGAATTTATATATATATATATATATATATATACAAAAGCAGAAGGAAGTCGAGAGAGAGACAGTGAGTGATATAGAGTAAGAGTTAGTCTGACTGAAAGAATAGTAGACGTTACTTTTACTTCTGTTACAGTTTTCTCTTTTATCTGAGATTTCTCCTGGGCTCCAATGACTTCGTAAGAACATGCAGACCTGTAGGCATTCATACTTATATGCAAAGTCTCACACACAGACACACATTATATGCAAATGTATAAGTATATACATATTCACTCATACATGCAGACAT
Source organism: Octopus sinensis (assembly GCF_006345805.1). Classification (NCBI taxonomy): domain Eukaryota; kingdom Metazoa; phylum Mollusca; class Cephalopoda; order Octopoda; family Octopodidae; genus Octopus; species Octopus sinensis. The sequence goes on along the minus strand of NC_043009.1, from coordinate 13,556,308 downwards.
ACCCACATATGCATATATATACTTACATATACAAACAATATGTGTGTGCATGTTTGTGTGTGTTTGGAAGAATATCAAGCTAAGAAGAAAGCTAGATGTAGAGACCGTATGAGCAACGAGAAAAGCTTGTAAATTTTTCAGTCGGATATTTAGATTACACATATTCTGTTGGTTGTCAAAGAAGTTCAGTGTATAAGAATCTGACAAAAGCCATGTCCCCTATTTAGTGATAATACCATCTACGCCACCGGCAATAGTAACAGTAAAGAGACAGACAACTACAGAGACACCCTCCACCACTAATTTATAATATCATCTTATATTCAAATGTTGCTAAAACATAAACTTTAGGGATATCACTTTGGAACCTTTAACTACTTCTGTGAATAATTTGATAATATAGCGAATAGAATATAGTGGTGCATATCAGTTTTCTACCTCGTTTCTATCTGTTATTATCTTTGAATACTAAGAAGAGAATATGTTCAAATGTAGGGCAAGCTCAGTTATTTTGTCAACGTTGGTCTGAAAAGGGTAGAAGAGAGATACCTTTTCGACAAGTCGAAAATATTGAAAATGAGTCCAAATAAAGTTTAAGCACATGCATCGCTTCACTTAAAATGATAATCATTGCGACAATAATTATTACGAGATTCTGAACTATTTCCATTGTCGTTATCATAATAGTAAATCAGGACTCGCAAAATCGCTAGACTTTATATATCTGGAACTTTAAAATACATTCGATTTGAACGACTGATCATCTTCCACCAAACCTGCAGTCTTGCGTCAATTTAAGAAATATCATTTTTATTATGCTTACATTGTACCCCATCAAGCGTACGGAAGGAATATCCCCTGGACAGGTTGTAGAAGGTAGAAAGTGTAAGAATTACGTGAGTGGAAGTGAACACCATTTGAGGACTCGCTACCAGGCAAAATTCGAGAAGCGGTGAATGATGCAGCAGTAATTACAGCAAGGATAAGAGAAATACTATATCTCATGTACGTTTAAATGAAGTATACGAGACTTTAGGAACAGATTTAGGACTAATTTACAGACTCTACTTACATAGGGTATAGAAAAAAAAGAAAGTTTGCTTTTCGGGAATTTGCTGGCTACAAAGAAAAGTATTTACATTGTAACCTAGACGAGGATCATTTCTGCCTGCTTTACCCGAAGACTTACACACGAGTAATTTTAGGAAGAGAGATTTAAAGTTCCTGACCGAAGCTCAGATTATGATAGCGAAGAATATTCGAGGTGTCAGGAGCTTTTTTCTACTAACAAAAATTGTTTTCTTTTGATCACGTCTTAATTATTTCTACGTTCATATGTCGACATTTTGGTGATATTTGTGTAACTTTCAAAATATGGAGTTACATATTTACCACGCCTCGCTCTCTTTCGTTTATTCCCAAATATTCTTGTAGCTTCTCTATATACATATTTATTGTACGAATTAATATAAATCCGGAAGCAATAATAAAGGAAAGCTCATTAGGTAAGTCGTGTAGAAAGCAAGTGATCTGGAAAGCCACGGTATTATCGTCTGACTAAGGCGGCGAACTGGCAGAAACGTTAGCACGCCGGGCGAAATGCTTAGCAGTATTTCGTCTGCCGCTACATTCTGAGTTCAAATACCACCGAGGTCGACTTTGCCTTTCATCCTTTCGGGGTCGATTAAATAAGTACCAGTTACGCACTGGTGTCAATATAATCGACTTAATCCGTTTGTCTGTCCTTGTTTGTCCTCTTTGTGTTTAGCCCCTTGGGGGTGGTAAAGAAATAGGTATTATCGTCTGACGATGAGGAGAGTAAAACAGATTGGATAGTAGATTGGTATAGACAGAGGGAAATGGAAGAAAGAATTCTCACGCTACGTTGATACACCCTTCATTGTACCACAATGAACAATTGATGACTAGTATAAAGCAATTACATTTAGAACGCATACTGATATTGTTTGAGAGTAACCGAGAAGGTAGGAGATATATAACTCACGCAGACCGGCTCAGTATTCCTCAGAAATACCAACTGCATTTCATTAATGTAACTCTAGAGACATTGGCTGGCCGAATCGGGTTATCTCGAGCATAACCTGCAAGTGCTTACATGGAGAAACAAGGATTTTACAGTTTCAGCAGGTCGGCTATAGATTATAATTTTGTTTCCTCGTTACATGAACAATAATCTGTCATTTCTGACGCGGGAAAGCTACAGTAACTAAATCAGCTAATTTTTTACTCAGAATTTGATGAATTCGCTCCACTCTTCACATTTGGGGATGGATTACACTACAAATAATTCACAGAATTAAAGAAGGGTTAAAAGAAAATAAAAGGCGCCTTATGAAATATGCTGCAGATCTAGTGGGTCATAGGCCAGTTTCAGTGAGGACAAGACCTATTGACAGCTTTTGATAAGATTCGACTATCACTACTTTGCGATAGGCCTCAATGGATTGAGTGATTTTCTGTTTAATGATTGCAGATTCTTACAATATATCACGACATATATTTATAGTCAGATCAGTGATTAGTTTAAATTCCCATTGACTGTCTGTTGACTGAATTCTCAGTTAATCACGACAACTAGGATCATTGAAAGCTTGCATGCCACTCGAAACGCTACAAACAGAAACATAATTAAGGAAGAAACGCTACAAATTGCGTCCTTGTATTTCAAGTTTCGGATGAAATCTCCAAGTGTGGAATTGCCCTTAGCTCGAGATGCGTCCAGAGTGACAAAAGAGCTCTTAGAAAATACAAAGTGCAAATATTCCATGTATGGCAGCGAATTCCATTTGAGGACTCGCTACTCGGTACAACAGCAATGTGTCTGTCTTCTAATTCTTCGTAAAAAGCAACCGTATAAACTTCCTTTATCTGCAACTTTGCTTAAAAATTTAAGGAATCGTTGTCCCTAGTTGGCGACGGTGTCTATGTGTGTGTGCGCGCGCGTTCGCTCAAATGTGTGTGTATTTACAAATTTTCCTTTGTCACCGTGTATTCTATATTTGCCCCATCCCTCCATTGTATAAATATTTATAGTACTCAACGACAAGCCAGGTAACCCATTTTGCATAATGTGGTTATATTTAATTAACTGGATTTGGAGACATTTAAATTGAGCAATTAGTATTTTTATTTTGACACACACAGAGAGCTCTCAAGGACGGCTCCGAGGAGATGGGTTGTTATCGTTCTTTAGTGGATGAAAATTATAAGTTTGGATTATTTTGAGAATCAGGAGACTATAGAACGTCGGTAGGTCTATCCAAATCCTTTATGTAGACAGAGGGTCTGTTTAAAACACTATTATATTTCTCGCTGGAATTTTATTGCATTTAAAATAATTTCCAATATGACTACTAGCAGAAGAACAATAAAAAAAGCAAGAAAGGGAATAGTACTGAATACGCCCTTTTGACATAAAACGATCATTTAGTTTCCCAGTGAAAAGATAAACAGAAAAAAACTGATATCCTAAAATCAACAATAATAGCAATGCTTACATAGCTGCTGTCAAACAGAAACATAATTAAGGAAGGAACAGCAGAAAATAGGAAGGTTCTAATTCAGAAACAGGAAAGCATTTTAACAGTCCTGCTTTTGCTGGAGCGAACTGAAACACACAGGTATTAGATATAAGGTATTAGGGTGGTAAAAACCTTCCTGGTAGAGGTGTGTGATTAAGTACATCAACAACACAGTTTTTTACAGAGTACCAAAAAGAAGAAACACTACATACGATAAAAATATTGTCACGGCATCTCGAAAAACCGTGTGACTTAGCACATTATCCGAATTAGCAACTGCAGAGAACTGTAGATGTTGTGTGAAATAAGATCTTTTCCATATTTCGAACGAGTGTTTATGACAAAATGCTTGTTTATAAACCGAGGAGTTGAGAAAACGACAACTCCGAGTAGCGTGTCGCATACCTGTCCGTGGAATGAAGTAAAAGACATCGGAGACGAGCTGAGATCACTACTGATGCGAATATTGGTGATATGTTGTCACATGAGATGCATATGGATGTATCTTCATGATCCCAGAAGTCCACAAAATGATTGCTTATTTGTGCCCTTTAGTAACGTGTGGAAGTTTTAGGACTGATGACTCAGAAAAGAAATCGCAGAAATATGACTATCCACATGCCAGTAAAAATCATATAAGATTTTTCAACCAAAGGAGTTGGGCAAGTTATAAGAAAAAATAAAGCAGCGGCAAGCTGTGGAAACTATATGCGTGGATTCTCAAATTGAAAGTTGTATATTATGTCCTCAGTCCCAAGAGCCGATTAAGAAGCCCTGTCATCAACTCTTCCTCTTATAACTTACAACGTTATCGTATCGTCTTCTGATAATGTAAAAGAGACAGAAAGCAAGTAGGTAAAATGTCGGAAACAGCGTTAAAGGATTTAGAATTTCAAAAGAAAATCACCCTAGCACAAAGTAATATAAATGTAAAGTAACTCACATATAAAGCGCCTACCTCTCCACACGTCATACTGAACTTAACAGTTCTTCCCAAGGCAAAAAAAAAACAACTAAAAAACTGAAGAGCTTAAAAACCTGGTGATTGGCGGAGAAGAAAGGTTCGATCATTTTGAAAGCCCAAATAATAAATTCCTCGTGAAATCACCTGAGGGGTTTATGAAGTCATAAAATGTAGTCTACCGAGACATGCACAAAATGTCGAACTTGATCCGACACCAAAGATATTCACGGAAATCTACGGGTATAGTCATAGCAATTCAGTGGAGTGGCAAGTGTCGCGTGATGATCTCAGCCGAAGTCGGTTGATCCTCTTCTGCTATTCCGCTTTATATACGTAAATTATCAATTCTCCATTCCTTCACTGAGGACATACCTACTCCTTTTAAAACTTAGATTCTCGGTACATATCGAGTGCAAAGTGTGATTCATTGCTATCATCATCATCGTCGTCGTCGTCATCATCATCATCATCATCATCATTATCATCATCATCATCATCATCACCATCATCATCGTTATCATCATCATCCTTATCATCACGACCACCACCACCAACAACATCATCACGATCAACAACAACAACAATAAAAACATGAACGACAATAAAAATAATAATGATGGCGTTTATATTTTATAGCGAATCAGCTTCGATGCTTATAACTCAGACGGGTTTTACTAAGAAACTTTAAAAACGTAAACATGAAGGAAAAACACAAAAGAACAAACAGTAAATGTCATGGCTTTATCATTAACGGTCATTTGCTGATTAACTTGGGAAAAATATTCTATAGGCTCCGGTGGTTATTGGTAAATTTCAATTCTATTTCATTGAAAAGCACAACATCATTATCGATATTTACTTTGTATAGGCCATCATTAACTGATTTCAGATTGCGATATTCAAATGAGCCTTTACTTTACTCTCAAACAATCTTGATAGAGAACAAGCGGAGATCTGAATGGGCCAATTGAAAACTGAGCTCGAAATGAATGAGATAGAAAAAAAAAAAAGAATCAAATATGAAATCATGTGATTCGTATCATTTCAAAATCATGTTTGTATTAACCTTTATATTAATTATTGGTTTAAATTTTGGCGATAAGTTTTGCAATTATTTTTTTAATTATTAATGACTGAGGCCAATGATTAATGTCTAGTTAGTCACAATTCAAGCATGTTTCAATGAGATTAGCATGCATATTCGTGACGTACTTGGCGCGCTATTTTCGTTGTATTTCTTTAGCAGATATCTAAATGTTAGGAATACTAGTTTAGCTACTGAGGGAACTTAATGGAAATAATACATTGAAGCTATGTCAAATCATCATTCACAAGATTTAAATGGCAAGAGTGAAAGCTATTCTTTCAAACACGATCATCATTTTCTTTTTAATGTATAATCAACGCAGTTCAAATGTTTTACACCCATAGACAGGAAATCGACAAATTGATTACCCTACCAAATTCCTTTCCGCAGCGCATCGACAGTAAAATGTCAAAAGTAAATATTGGTGATAAATTTAAAGTTATTTCGACTTCATAAATATCATGCACTAAAACTGACATTTTTCCTTGAATAACAGCTCTGATGAAGATTATATGTTTTAGTGTGTCTTCTCAACGAATACATGATCCCTCGTATGTGATTCTATGTACACATCTTAAGTAGATCTAAAATATTTGACCGAAGGAAATTAGATGGCAAAATGAGGGTAAAGAAGCAAACTCGAACTCGCCAACCGAGACTATTTAGTATATGGTGGAAACCTTTTTTGATTTATACCACCGGTAGTTCTTATGAATATCATTAAGTCACTCTATAAATAGTAAATATATGACTGAGAGAAATACCGCCGGAGAACTTGTTGCGTAATAGATGCACATGCTATAGAGATTCGTATTTGTATTCTGAGTTTAAAACCTTCGATTTGTCGGGATTTTGAAGTTTGTAGACAAAACACCGACCAGAAGTTTTTAGCTTTAATATCAATAACCAAGAGAGATAAATGCAATGAGAGCAACTAAATGAGAATTTCTGAAAATAAAGAAGATACAAATAGATGTAAGTTTTGTTATAAAGTGAAGTGGTAAAATCAACAGAAAACGCTTCGGTATTAAGAATTTCCTCAGTAAAGCAAGGTCTTCTTACTTGACAAGACTTCGAAATTAGTTTATATAAAGAAAGAAAGAATATTCTTTTCTACTCTACGCACAAGGCCTGAAATTTGGGGGAAGTGCCAGTCGATTAGATCGACCCCAGTACGCAACTGGTACTTAATTTATCGAGGAAGAAAGAATATTCTGAAGCTGTTGGTGAAAATTAAGAATTTGGATGAAAGAAAGTAACTCTTAGAATGCCCTGCATACTAAATATATACGCTGAAGTATCTGAATAGTTAATATATTGAGAAGAAAATTCTCCTCACATCTCATCATACTTCTCTGTCAGAAGGCAGTATACTTTTCTAAGATGGCTTCCAAAGAAAGGATGCTGGCTATTGGTTTGATGATAATTACAGGTTCGCATTTCATTTCATTGCACGAGTTTACCATCCGTCGAGCGACTCAAATACTTCAGTTTTGGAGAGAATTATTCAGACAAACTACATTCTTCACATTCACTTGTCGTTGTTATATTGACAGCGGCAAATAATAGCAACTTATTTTGATAGCTATTCCGTCGAGATGTATCTATTATAAGGCATATTGTCATTTCGCCCTGTTATCACACTTGACAAACGTTATCACATTTTAGTATATAATGAGTAAAAAAAAAATACCAATAGTTTTCACAATCGACTGCATGGGACACTTTCCAACTTTCTCCGTTTCCATGAATTAATAACTAAGAATCATAACAGACTAATAATGAATATCATATATTTTCCACTATTTATTCTATTTATAATATAAATTGATAAATATGCTAATATGGTAACTGGGGTTGTCTTATCTCTCAGGCATTGTCAATAATAGATCAGTGACACATCAATTGATCATATCATGGACATCCACACACACTGACAATTATCACAGCATATAAGAGCAGAACTCATATATGCAGCACACAGACAAATATCCACAAATGCACACACAAACATGTATGTACATATAACTACATATACACAGACACATCCGTATGTAGATAGGTTGTATTTGGTTATGTCGCTCCCTCTTACTTATTACAAGCTTCAGAGATAAACATGTTTCTTTACCGCTTATCACACTATTCGCGATATGCCTTCGTTGCACAGCAAGCTGCTGCTAAAAGATATATTAGAAATTAAAAAAAGAAAAAAAAACACACCAGAAAACTATTGAAATGAAACAAGAATCACTAATAGTCATTTGATATATCTGCATTGGTAGATATCCAATAAAATGCTATCCCGGTTTATATGTACATCCATCCATCTATCCATCAATCCATCCATCCATCCACACATCTACCCATTCATCTATCCATGTAAACATACATACATATACACATATATCCGTAAATATTTGTGTATGTGTTCCGAAAGCACATGTTTTTGGTTGTTGCTTTTTTAGTTTTGTTTTTGTTTTTGTTTTGTTTTTGTTGTGAGTGTGTAGCGACGTTAACTTCAATGGTGCCATTGTAGAAGAAAAATGGTGCAATGCAGAAATGATATTTGATTAATGGGATTCTTGTTGCGAAGCTCTTGATCCAACTCTTGATCGACTGATGTTCCATACTTAAACGCATACATACAAACACACATTTTGCACACGCATACATGTATGTATACATATTCATACATACGTCCTACAGATGCTCATACACAGAGATGTACATAAAGAAATGTCCGTTTAGCGGTACGGCACCAGAATATATCACGTTTCATTGAAACTACTGCAATTGCCTCCGATCAGACTAACTGTTTTATATGTGGTATCTTTGTTTATTTTAAAATATCTTAATTTCATTAAGTAATCACAAAACCAATAGTCTCCTCCATTTGTTCCTCTTCTGCTATCTCACCACATTCCCCTTCTCGTCATTCTCTCTCTCTCTCTCTTCTGAACAAAACGAATGTTAGTTCTTTTGTGTTACATATATGCATGAATGTGTGTGTGTATGTATGTATGTAAGTATGTACGCGTGTGCGTGAGCATGTGTTTGTGCGTGGGTGGGTGTATATGTATGTATATGTATTTATATATACATACATATATATATATGCATGTGTATGTATGTATATAAATGTATATATACATACATATGTAACTATGTATGTATGAATATTTATATATATATATATATATATATATATATATATATATATATATATATATGTGTGTGTGTATATATGTATTCATGTAAGTATACATACATATACACACACACACATATATTGTATGTGAATGGCTGGATAAATATTGATATGTATGCGACTATAGTATTTGTTATATATATATATATATATATATATATATATATATATATATGTGTGTGTGTGTGTGTGTGTGTGTGTATGTATATATATATCAATTTGGTTGAGTTCCATAGCTGTGCGTAAGCGTACATAAATATAAATATAATTGTAATTAAATAAATGTGAGGTTGTAAATTTATGCGAAGGACAGTATTAATATATGAATCTTATATCTTAATATTCTATTAATGACGTAGTGAATATCAATTTTGAGGGTTATTCCCTTTTCAGTTCCGCTCTTGTATTAATATATTCAACCATGGCCAATTCTCTCTCTTTCTTGCCCCCTCCTCTTCTGCCTGTCTCCGTCTTTGATTCATACTTCCTTACAATTGATAGATATGTGCTGCTTTGTACATATGCGTTGGTGATTTTGTTTTATTAATTTAATCTCGTTAGAAGATGTTCTTAACACGATAGACCTTCTTATCGTCTGACTTCTAAAACATTCCTGCGTTAATGATGATATCAGGGATACTAAAGGTGACATTGTTAATGAGAATGACGTTAGGGATACAAAGAATGACATTGTGGCTGGTAATGATGATGAGAACAATAATGGAGTAAAAAAATACTATAGGCGCGAAACCTGAAACTTTGTAGAATGGGTTAGTCAATTTTCTGGACACCAGTGCTCAACTGGTATTTATTTCATCGACCCTAGACGAACAAACGATAATATAAAGAAAGGTGACATGCCGCTTATCATTTTACTTGGAATGCTAACGATTCTGCCAGCTCGCCGCCTTGTTGGTGCAATAATAAACCTTTCTATAGACACAAGGCCCGTCATTTTAGGGGAGTGTGTGGCCGATTACATTTAAGTGCATGACTGGTCTTTATTTCATCAACCCCGATAGAATGAACAGAGAAATTGACCTCGGAGAAATTTGAACTCAGAACGTAAAGACAGACAAAGTGCTGCCTAAGCCTTTTGTCCGGCGTCCAGTCGTTTCTGCGAGCTCCACACATTGCTGGTGTAAAAAAAAAAAATTATAGAAAATATTAGTAATTTAGAAATATAGCCTAAAATCAAGAGAGAGCTTAATCTATTAAATCTAAACTAAAACTTAACCGGTACTAAATTGTTAGAGACTCAGTGGAATTTGACATCAGAACGTAGAGTCCAGAGAAATACTACATGGTATTTTGTCCACTGATACTTCTTGTAAAGCAAGGTATATATTTAATATCACCATTTATTGCCAAGTGTGTATTCCATCGACAACAGATTTTTTTTTATGGGATATGAACGCCAGTATACAAAGAACGGTAACAAGAAGCCGACAAGGGATTTTGTGTGGCACACTAACGTTTCCACCATTTCAAAATATAAAGCAATTTCTTGACCAATCAAGTTGTAACAAAAATAGATGACAGCAATATAATTTTCATCATAAATTCAATTACGAGATAACCAAAGCTTTCTATGATGTATTTATTGTTTTATTCTTTTACTCGTTTCAGTCACCTGACGACAGACATGCTGCAGCATCGCCTTGGAAGATTTTTGTAGAACAAATCGACCTTAGGACTTATTTTTAAAGCCTAGTAGTTATTTTATCGTTTCCTTTTGCAGAACCGCTAGGGTTATGTGGACGTAAATACACCAACACCGGTTGAAGTGGTGTTGAAAGGACAAACACAGGCAGAAGCACACACACACATACACATAAATATATACATATTATATATTGAGCTTCCTTCCGTTTCCGTCTACCAAATCCACTCACAAGACTTTTGTCGGCCAGAGGCTATAGTAGAAGACAGTTGCAGTGGGTCTGAACGCGGAACCATGAGGTTGGAAAGCCAGCTTCTTACCACACAGGCACTCGAAGTTTACATGAGTAAGATATAGAAAATATATTTGTGCGTATACGCGTGTACTTTTGAGTGTGTATGTGTGTGTTTGTTTGTGTATGTGTTTGTGTGTGCGTGCGTGTACGTAACAAGTTCAGTACATCTATCAAGTTCAGTTGAATATAGCTTGCCATCACTCTTTCTTATAGATTACGTGCCCACGTTGATTAGAGTAGACGCTACCTTGAAATTCACACACTTGATCCCAGTGGGTTACCCAGGATGTGAATATTGTAGGGCGGGAGGGTCGTAGTGAAATTCATGCAGTTTAATCCTTATCGATTTAAAAAAAATGAATGCAAACTCCACCGCAATAGAAACTAAATTTTGAGTGTAGAACCCTAGAAGGAAAATAGTGAAGCATTGCATTCGACGCGCTAACGACTCCCCCAGTCTAACACCTTTTGTACATAAATGCTGGTGCATGGTGACTGTGTGTATATGTTTTATGTGTGCACGCGAGTGCATGTCTATGGGTGCTCGCGTCTGAAGGATGGCATTTTATTTGCGTCATAATGTATCAGGTGTCCTACCATGTCCGTTCATGTATCTATATATATATATTGTATATATATATATATATATATATATATATATGTGTGTATATATATTGGCCTGCTCGCTTAGCCAGCGGGGTGGCGTCATTTGAAGGCTAAAATAATGCGAAGCACATTGTGACCAGCGATGTGTAACAACATCTGATAGCCTGGTCGGTTATGTGATCACGTAGCACTTCGTCGGTTATGACGACGAGGGTTCCAGTTGATCCGATCCTCGGAAATTAACGTGTAAGTGGCTGAGCACTCCACAGACCTCGTATGCCTTTAACGTAGTTCTCGTGGAGATTCAGCGTGAAACAGTGAGTGATGAAACTGGCCCTTTGAAATACAGATACTTCAGAAACCATCATCATCACTGACGTCATTATGAAACAGCTCACTCAGCCAAACATCGAGCCTCTACGTAGTCGCTGACTTCAGTTGAAATAGCTGCTAAATTTCTCTCATATTACACTACCATCTACTGCTTTGGAAAGGATGGGAATAATATTTCCCATCCTTCGCAATATCCCAGAAAAATTTGCGAATGTTATTTATTGATAAGTTAAGGCATTCCTGATGCTTAAACACAAGAACAACAAACAAATTATCCTACCATTCTTACAACCAAAATTCGAACTCCAGCACCACAGCAATCCTATTCATCATCCCCGTGATTAGAACCCCAACTATCATCAACACCGACACCACTACAACCAAGGTTGATCACAGCTTCAGTATTGTTTATAAATTGTATAAAGACAAAGAGATATATTTCCCTTTCATCACAATTTCGGGTTATTTATATATTTATGGTTTATATATTTATTTTTGTATGTTATTTATTTAATGTTGAATCTCTCAGTAGAGTGAACAAAGATAAATATACGATAAATAGACACATTCAGAAACATAACCACATACTAACAGGAAGAGGCATACGAATAAACATACAAAGACACAAATTCATAATGAGCCAGTCAGGCACATACATAGGCACGCCACAAAGACGAACATAGACATTAATAAATGCACATGCACATACATCTAAAGATATAAATAGACATACTCTTACAACAAGCGCATTCAGACTTACACACAGACACACAACATACACACACTTAGTTGCAAATAAAGCTTGGTGTATACACTTACGCTCGTAGCACACACATAAATGAATATAATAACAGGACAGCTACACGCATCGATGCACACGTGGGTATTACGCACAGAAATATAAACACACACATCTACATACAGATCTTCTAACGCAACACATAATGTACAACACATGAGCGCGCACACAGACCATTTGCTCACGAATATGCTAACGCAAATACTTGCATTCGCACACTTGAACGCAACACACAAACGAGCATGCGCAAACGCATTAATACACAGATCACACAAGTTGATCATTTCTGTATACTTCATTACATTGTTTCAGATGTCTGGTAAACAATTGAATTATTTGCTAATTTGCTTTAGCTAATTTTCAAAGATTTTATGTCAGTGAAGGGGAACCAGCTCCTTTTTCAATATTGGGTATTTATTATTTTTTTTTGCGTGTGTTTGTGTGTATTCTGTGTTTGTACCTACCTATATACATACATACATACATACATACATACATACATACATACATACATACATGCATGCATGCATACATACATACATACATACATACATGCATGCATACATATATATATATACATACATACATACATACATACATACATGCATGCATACATACATACATACATACATACATGCATACATACATACACACATACACACATACATACAAACATACATACATACATACATACATACATACATACATACATACATAATACATACATGCATACATACATACATACACAGTGTCAACACACATACACTCACAAGAATAAGCCTGAGAGTGGAGAAGAATTTGTGGGGTGTGTGTATGTTACCGTGTCTTTGTTTATGCTATTTTCCGAGTATATTTACATATTTATATGTGTGTGTGTGTGTGTGTGTGTGCGCGCGCATCATCTCTCTGTGAGCGTGTATATGCGTGCAAGTTACGCGTGTAGTCAGAAAAGAGAAAAATAATTATGTATATGGTTATAGGTAAAACATGAAATGTGGGAAATAATGTGTAAGTGCGAGGGACTGTGTGCAGGAGAGAGTGAGAAGGAGAGAGTACAAAAAAAGAGGCTGAGGAATTGTGTATTGGTGGAGCTGAGGAAGATTGGTTTAAAGACGCAGCAACAGAACAACCATACAAGAGGAAATGCAATAAATGCATTTTATTTCCTTTCAGTATATTCAAATCTAATTTTTAAGTTTTGATATTTGATTAATTCCCTTACAATTTAATCAAATATGGTTTGTTTATTATAAAACCGTCACAATCTGAAGTTCTCTTGGACCCATAACAATTATTTTCGTTTTATATTCCTTTCCGTTTGTTTCCCTGTCTCTGTGTTCAATAAATAAAAAATTTCTTAATCTGGCACCTATTGTTCTTGTCACTCCATCACGCCTCAAATAACAATGGCTTCCTACGTAGACACAAAGACCATACTGTTTTCTGTTACGTGTGGAATGCTTGTTGTTTGATGGAAGGCGTAGTGTTGAAAGACAAAACTGGAAATTGGCTTAACTATAATTTAACTTCATTAAACTGCAAAATAGCTTGTCCGAAACTTTTCAGACTTCATCATCCGCTAGTCTTTCGCTTGCACTGACTGCCAACTTAGGAGGAAGGAACAATCGTTATAGGCAGTATGGCGGAACACATCAAACCAGTACCGTAATAGTACTTCTTTCGTCAGCAAAAGGACGAAATGTAAATTCCACAATTGTAAATTCCACAATTGTAAATTCCACAATTCCTATTGTCCATCGCTCCACTGAACTTGCAGTTTACAACCGTTGTCAAATTACAGCCGTATCGAGCCATATATCTATCTCTTTTAGCAGAGGAATATATTTCCTTTCTCAGATTATGCCTCCTACTAGTTATATTCTGTTGTCTTAAAAGCATCTGCATTCAAGCCCAAGTTTTATAACACATATTGGCCAATGAAAGAAACTATTTCTCACGGTAATCTTGTTAACGCTCAAATGATGTGTTCAAATTTTGTTTTGTTTGAGAAAAACACGCAAGAGCTGTAAAAGAAATATTATCGTAGTAATGTGTGCACAACATAGTGGAAACGGAATGGAAAAACAACGACAAAAATTTATTTTATTGAATCGGAAGATCTAGAGGAATTTCAGATATGCTGCTAGCTTTCTCTCCCTTCTCTCGCTATTTGACAAAATCATACATTCTACAAAGTCTGGCGGTAGTAAAGTGTTTTAGTCGTTAGATTGCAATACTGTCCTATCTTATATTTACTTCTCATCGGTATAATTTTATTGTAGAACAATATAACATTATTATATCTTATCATCTCTCCTCCGTGTAAAAACAGACACTGCCCATTGCCAGGCTTGTGTTGGAAGAACAACGGATTATGAATATATACATCAAATAACTGTCATTTTATAACACAGGTTATGTTATTTGGTCCTCAAAACCGTAAGATTAGTGTTTGGACTATAATTTTAGGGTTGTAGAATGAAATATGTATAAAATTAAGCTGGGGTTAAATACGGCTATCTTACTATGTGTAAATGTTATCAAAACAATCATTCATATTTGTCATATTTGTCAATGGAAAATCATGAATCACATATAAGCAACAAATAAATAAATTGATTATATCTATAACTTATTACTGCGTTCCTACAGTCACAAATCTGATAGGACATTATGAATAAACACTCATCTTACTGCTAAAATACTTTAAACTAACGAAAAACTTTGTGCCATAAAATTCATAAACAAAAAGAAAAAATCCGTCGCGTTCTTAAATGTCTGCATACTTAGATGAAGTTGAATTGAAAGAGTGTTTAGATTTTATATTCACTTTTCAACAGAAACAGCACTTATGAACTTTTTTCATAATTGTTCTCTTAGCCTATTCTAAATTATTAGCAAAGTACGTTTTAGCATATAGATTTTGTGCTACATACACTTCCAGCTACTGACAATCTACATAAATTTTCCCCCAAAGACTATAACATCTCGTCAACGTAACGCACTGTATAAATTTGTTGCACAGAATAACTTTTAGGAAATATTTTTATGGGAACAACGTGTCTTGAAGGTTGTGAGAGTTCTGTTTTCTGAAAGGATATAAGAACTGAAAATAAAATGAAATGATAAAAACCTACAACTAGGAATAGCAACAAAATAGGGTTTTTTTTCCATCATAACCCTTTCCTACTATTTTGAATAATGTGAATAGGGGCACTGGCGCAAAGAAAATTACAAACGTCTAAATTTGTGTTGTTGACTAATGACGTAATACACTTCATAATAACTCTCATAAGATGCACCTATGTGTCGCAATACATGGGTAATTAAATCTATGTATGTGCTTTTATGCACCAAGTCCCTGCATCAGAGGATCTCTCAAGGCTATGTATATGTGTGTGTGTGCGTATGGGTGTATATATATACATATATATATGTATATATATATATATATGTATGTATGTATATAACGGGAAGATTTGCAAAAATAAACAAAAGACGAAGGCAGGTGGAGTACAAACAAACAAATGTATTAGTATGGCGCTCAGGAATAGAAATAAAACAAGTCTTTTACGTTTCGAGCCTACGCTCTTCGACAGAAAACCACCTTTTATCAATTCAAAATGAACAATTAAATCACACCATCTAGAAATTGTTCATTTTGAATTGATAAAAGGTGTTATTTCTAATTTATATATATATATATATATATATATATACATTATATTTTGTGAAATTTGATCTAGTAATTCTAAATTGAATTTTTCCCTGTAAGTTAGAAATAATATTCTCTCAAATAATTATTATATATATAAACATACATACATATATATAAATTTTTAAATGCAAGATAGCAAAAACGATAAGACACAATGAACGTGTTAGTTGGTATGCACGAAGAGGGTATATAAGAAATGGTTTTAGAATTTCGAAATTCAAGGTGGTATGGCTGCACTGCAAAGTGTGGGCTACACCAAAGCACTATGTGCATTCTCGGCCCACTGTTTTCTCATTTTCTTTCTTTTTACTTCTACGTACTTCACTAGGTGAGGACCTCCGTTTGAACGTTATGCAAAATTCTATTCCGGTATTATCACGGGATTTTTTACTATGCACACGAACTTTTCTTTATTTCAGTGAATAGTACTGAGAAATCGTTCCGCATTAATTATTGTCGCATACTAGAGATTCCCCTGGTTTCCGTAAATGTAGTTGATCGGCACTGATTAACTGTAATTATAACATCTTCCAGTTACGCTCCATCAATACTCTCGAGAGAAATCGAAGAAATTTCTTTATTGGAATCAAGGGTTAACCGCAGAATTTCAGAGCAGAAAAAATAAAAGGAACTACAATAAAACTTTTAAAGCGATTTATTGCTATATATTTCCTACAAGCGTCCCCTTAAATACATTTGAACAATGTATCAATGAGAAAGTAATTTAATTTTATGTGTGTGTTCTGCATAAGGCAGTGAAAACCAATTAAAAGCTAACATTAAATCTGAGTGAAACAGAAGCTTTATCAAGTTAAAAATAAAATTGTTTTGTTCATCAACATCTCTCAGATAAAATTTATTATATTGTTAAACATGAATTGTATAATACACCACTTGTTTTGTATGGTTAGTAAATGATCTATATACTACATATATATGCAGAGTCAAGCAGATCTCAACAGGAAATTTGTTAACAAGGCACTATGGCAGATGGGCTTTCCGCCGATGCATTAGCTCGCGGCTCAGAGTGACATACAAAAGCCTACGGATATCTGACGGGTTAAAAGAAATTTGAGATCAGAACGTAAAAACGGGCGAAATGCGTGGCTAACAATTTTGCCAGATCGCTGCCTGCTTAATAATGATGATGATGATGACGAAGACAATGAGGATGATGATGGGAATTATAAAAATTAAAGCCATCCCCATTAGAAGAGGAATATTCGAAGAAGACTCACTCTCTCCACTCCTTTTCTCTCCGGCACTGACGCATTTAACCGACATGCTAAACACAACTGGATACGAATTCAACAGCCATGATAAAAAAGAAATCAACCAACTCTTGCATATTGATGATCTCAAGTTGTATGCTGCAATTGATAAACAACTGGAAAAACTGCTACAGAAAATGCACGGATTTGTCAAAGAAGTAAATATGAAATTTGGCATTAGAAAAACGTACCAAAGCAATCTTGAAAAGCAGAAAACTAATTAAGAATAACAATATTACATCAAATAAAGGAAATAAAATAAAAGAACTAGATCAAGCCCAGACATACAAATATTTAAGAATAATCGAACACACACAAACGGAAGGAATATCACAGAAGATTTGGATTAATACTTAACACAGAGCTCAATGCGAAAAGAAGGCAACAAGCATGAATGCCCTATCTGTCTCATTTATAAGTTACAATTACAAAATTCCTAATTTGGACACTAAATGAACTGAGCAAACTAGACAGAAAAATATAGAATACGCCATACAAAATCTAAGCTTATATATACAACGAATTGAAGAGGTAGATGCCTTATACAACTAGAAATCTGCTATAAATTATCCATCATGGGACTATAAATATATCTAATTCAGAGCCAAAGAAAGTTAATAACAATAGCCACAGTACATTAGAAAAGCAAAAAACTATTTCTATCTTAAAGGAAGACGAAAAATACCAGGAAGAGTTTATAATATCCACCAACTATGGGAAAAGAGGAGACAACAAAGCTAGGAAGCAACTAAAATTTTAGTTAAAATTAAAACAACAAAATGCCATGATATATCGATGGCAAGAAAAGCTTTTATAGGACAAAAATGAACTAAGCTAAACAGAAAAGAAATAGACAAGTTCTGGGATCATTTTCATGGATTCCAGTACTTATTTTATTGATTTTGAAAGAATGAATGGCCAAGTCCACCTGAGTGTAATTTGAACGGGGGACAGATGAAATGTCTCTAATCATTTTGTCCGGCGCAGTAACGATTCTGTCATACTGCTGCCATTTTCAATAACCATTTCTAATTTTTGGCTCAAGTTCAGTGATTTCGTGTGAATGGGGAAGTCGATTTTATCGACTCCAGTGTTCAACTGTTATGTATTTTATCGACCTCGCAGGAAAGTGAGCTCAGAACGTTAAACTGGAAAAATTGATGCTAAGCATTAACCCCCGAAGTGCTAACGTTTCTTCCAGCATATCACATTCTGCCTTAAAGAATAATAACGATAATCTTTAGCATAGATACATAGCCTGATATTTTTAGGGGAGCGTGCCAGTCGATTACATCGATCCTAATACTCAAATGGTACTTATTCTATCGTCTCTGAAAGGATGAAAGATAAAAATCATTGTCGGGAGAATTTGAACTGAAAACGTGAAGCTGGAATAGTTTGCGCGAAACATCTTGTCTGGCATGCTATAGATTCTGCTATTCTACTGCCTTGAGTAATAAGAGTGACAGTAATGACTATCATAGGCGCACGTCTATAGATATATGAGGAGAGCACAGTTGATTAAGTAATCCCTAGAGCTTTATAGGGAGGACAAATTTGAACCTTGCTGGACTTGGTGTTAGAACCTAAGGCTAATATATACTACAATATATTTTGTCCAGGGTAAATTAGAAAATCTGTTTTAGATATACCTTGGTCAAGTGACATTTAAAGAATTCAAATTTCATTCAAAATCATTTCCTACCGCATGAAATTAATAGAGGCGCTGGATAATAAATCTAAGTTGTACAAGAACGAAGAATAATGGAATGGTCGCTTCTGACAATATATTTGTTCGATAAGATCTAATCTAACGGTAACAAAACAGTAGCAAATAGCTCCTCCAAGATCAATGTCAGTTTATTAATCACAAACCCATAGATTATGAGGTTAGTATATCTCTTAAATCAACCACTAAACCTTGAAAAATGAAAAGCAAGTTGACTCCGAATTGATCTGAACGTTAAAGCGAGTATTACGTCAAGATATTTAATCTGGTTCTTATAACAATTGATCTTTCTTGAACTACCGTTTTAATTAACGACAAAACATTTCCTATGAGAGAAACAGTTACCAGCTATACCAAAACTCATCAACACCAATATCAACGACACGGATATCTAAATAATTCAATCATGCAGTTCTGAAACATTAATTACAAATCGAAAAGTCAATAAATCCTTACTCTCTGGCACATTTTCTTCATTGTATTGCTGCCATGACAAGACAAAATATTGAGGGGTTTAGGCCAAAGGTATTGACTCCACTGTTTATTTTAAAATCTGCCACTTACCTTATTCAGTTTTATTCAACAAGCCATTAATTTGTCAGACAACAAAAAGAGCAGTTTTTCAACCGATGGCGACATGAAGAGGCTGATGTAAACAGAGACATGCTAACACGGGAAAATTTGAATATTTACAGATTAAGATACTCACACATGCTTCCATTCATGCACACATACATACATAGAAACAAACAGACTGACAGGCGCATGCACACACACACACACACACACACACACACACACACACTCACACATATCTATATAGAGAGAGTGGGGGATTAGGTGATGTGAATGACAAGTTTCCATCATTTTCGTCAGTCTGTCAAGCAATTTCACTCAAACAACTGCGACCGCCAGCCCGGGGATATGGTAGAAAAGCATACGCTCAAGGTGCCGCACAGGGGGACTGATCCGGAGAATACGTTGCGAATACCTGCGTCTAAAATAAAATGAAATGCAATGAATTGCGTTCATAATTTTGGTATGTTTATTATTATTACTTTCCAGAAAATGTCTAATAGTAGAGATACTCTACTATTAAACACAAATTTATATATTCTTCTTTTGTGATTACTTTTGAATTTATAATGTTCTTCATTGTAGATCACGTTTTTAATAAAATTTGTTACTAATTTATTGTAGTTATCACAGGCGTAGGAGGGGCTGTGGGGTAAGTAGCTTGCTTACCAACCACATGGTTCCGGGTTCAGTCCCACTGCGTGCCACCTTGGGCAAGTGTCTTCTATTATAGTCTCGGGCTGACCAAAGCCTTGTGAGTGGATTTGGTTGACGGAAACTGAAAGAAGCCCGTCTTATATATGTATATAGATATATGTATGTGTGTCTGTGTTTGTCCCCCAAACCGATGCTGGTGTATTTACGTCCCCGTAACTTAGCGGTTCGGCAAAAGTGGCCGATACAAAAAGTACTAGGCTTACAAAGAATAAGTCCTAGGGTCGATTTGCTCGACTAAAGGCGGTGCTCCAGCATGGCCACATTCAAATGACTGAAACAATCAAAAGAGTAAAAGAGTAAAAAAAAATAGTTATCTTCTAGGCCAATCGATTCTTCGATGTATTTCGAAATAATAAGGTGTAAAGGTAGCTCTGCTAGGCAATCGGACTTCATTCGAAGGACACCAGTTCACATCCTGAAGTCATATATGAGAAAAAAAACATATACATACATAATATATGCGTTGTCATAATGTGTGTAAATGACGATCTTCTATACTTTTTCTCCGCGTCGCATTCTTCATTCATGCAATTGATTTATCTGAAGTTATCTGAAGCGAACACTTTAATAACAAGGACATTCTGGAGTGGCCATTTTTTCCTCAAAGAAGTAACATCATATAATTTTATTCAGTTTTTTATGTGGGAAAACAAGAAAATTCAACAATGTATGAATGATAAATGTCACAATATAGATTAAGTTTATATGAAGCATAGATAGTTTTCAGCTGTTTGTTCGTTTTAAATTGTTACTTAAATATTTTGCGCTTGAATTTTGCAGAAGCATGGGTTTCATATTTTCTCCCTTATTAAATATCTCGTGTGTCTTGGTCAGATCTATCAGCAATTTGAAATTGATACTAATTTACGAAATTAAAAAAACGAAATATAAACCAGGTGTATTTAGATTCCAGTTTAAAGACAGTGCACGTCAATTATATATAGACAATGTAAAATCATTTCAAATAAATATCGTAAATTTTCACAACGAACATTGATAGCAGCCTATATTACCAAAAATAGATCATAGCGAAAGAACTTTTATTACTTGTGGGCTATGTCCACACGGAAAATGCAATATTTACGAGTCACTTTTATTGGATTTGGGAATAAAGACAGTTTTAACGAGTGTGATTCTTGTAATAGGAAGACAGAAGAATTATTTCCCACTAAGATATCAACTACTCACAATACAGATAAGTTTTTGCTGTCTAGCTAGTGAAATAGTTTTGAGGTCTCTATTTCAAGTCAACTAGAAAACCAAACTTAAGTTTATGCACTGCAGTAACTAAATACGGGAAGGATTTTCGGGAAGCAGTTATGCTGAAGCATGATATCTAACTAATTGTTTGGTAAGAAACGTTGCATGTTCAAATAGAAGTACACGAAATTGTATGACGATATGATATTAAAAAAAAATAGTTTTCACTACAAAAACACTTAAAAGATCTGATGGATGAAAGATTCTGAGGCTCTGTCTTTTAGTGACATAAAGCACATAAATAAGATTAAAAGCATAATCTAGTAAAACTTTAGAAAATGTATAATTCCTGGGATCCTCATATTTCAGTTTTACTATTTCAGTTCGGAAAGGCGGGTTTGTTTGCACTTTTCAATATGACCGTAGAGTTGAATCATAATCATTTCTTTGACATCTATTCGAATACTGTTAACATGACAATGTATATAACATTTTAAATCTAAAATATAGATTTTAAAAATTCATGGTTAACCTTTTAATTATGTGTTCACAGATTTCATTTAGTGAATTTCGTGGGTTTCGAAACGTCAGAACTTGAAAATTTTATTCTATTTATCGTAAATCATTATGATTTGATTACTTTATTCGTTAGAGAACAGCAGACGATGGGATTTAAAATACTAAGGAAAATAATTAGTTTTATAAACTTTATTTCAAATATCCCAGAATTAGTTGTGCCAGTGTTATTTTCAAAACAGAGCCTGTTATATTCTAGTGAAACTTGCCATCAAAGCAGTCAGTTCAGACAGTTGAGATATTAGGGTAGCGCCAACCGGACAAAAAGTTCGTACTCTCTCAGTGAAAATATGTTAAGTCAGACATAACATCAAACCATCCCACCTGCTTCAGGTATTGTATCGTGTAAATGTAGCTTTGTTTTAATTTTGATTAGCAATTCCCTGGACAGCAACAAGGAGGTCGTGTCCTCTTGCTCGAAATTACTCGCGATTTATTGGGACTTATAATCGAGGAGATTCGTCTTTGATCCACTTAGGTCACCGTAGCTGCATTGGCAAGAAGAAAGAAACTCAGTGTAAGTTATAAAATAGAAGTCGCTGAGTCCATTATGCATTCAGATTATGAATGTTATATTTCCTCGCGTTCAAAGCTCAACTCATCAGACAAAATAACGATTATATATTTTGTGGTGTGATAGATTGATTCCTTAATATTTCATTTGAGGTACAATGGCTTACATATTACATGTTCATTTCCATAAGCATAAAACAATAAAAATTCATAATAGTTTTTAATATATTCCAACCAGTATGTAAGAGTATGAATTTACAGAGGCTGAGCAATTACGGTAGCAACCTTTAGTTGAAGTGTAATGAATTCACTTACTGAAACGTCAGTCTTCAAACTGTAGCAGGGAGTCATTGCTCTGCTATCATATAAAACAATCAT
Organism: Octopus sinensis; assembly: GCF_006345805.1. Lineage (NCBI taxonomy): Eukaryota > Metazoa > Mollusca > Cephalopoda > Octopoda > Octopodidae > Octopus > Octopus sinensis. The sequence goes on along the minus strand of NC_043009.1, from coordinate 13,533,133 downwards.
GTAGCAATTAGATTTGCCGAACTGTTAAGTCACGTGGACGTAAACACACCAGCATCGGTTGTCAAGCGATAATGGGGAACAAACACAGAAACACACACACACAAATGTACATTTATACACTACGGGCTTCTTTCAGTTTCTGTCTACCAATCCACTTACAATGATTTGGTCGGTCAGTGGCTAAAGTAGCAAACACTTGCACAAGTTGTCATGCAGTGGGAAAGATCCCCGAACTATGTGGTCGGTAAGCAAGATTCTTACCTCACAGCCAGTCCTGCGCATATATATGTATAGAGGAAGACCCCCTCCGGTCACGAATGACCATGGGATTGCACCTAGAAAGTTACTTTCCGAGGCAAACGTCCGGGCAAAGTTGTTTGTGGAAGGCCGTAGTCGCCTATCCATATCAGTATCCCCTCTTCATGCGACCAACGTTATCCAAAGGAAAGGCAAAGGGGCCAATACAGCTTGGCACCAGTGATGTCGCAACTCATTTCTATAGCTGAGTTAACTGGAGCAACGTGAAATAAAGTGTCTTGCTCAAGAACACAACACGCAACCCGGTCCGCGATTCGAACTCACAACCTCACAGTCATAAGTTTGATGCTCGCTCTAACCACTGACCCATGCGCCTTCACTATATGTATATATGTATATATATATATATATATGTATATATATATATGTATGTGTGTGTGTGTGTATATATATATGTATATATATATATATATATATGTATGTTGTGTGTGTGTAAATCATTCTATATAGGAATTTTGTTACTTAAAGACACGCATATCATCAATCTACGATGCATTAAAATAATGTCAAGCAAATTGCGTTTTTGTGCTGTTAAAGCGACAAGTTGAAGGGAAAATTACACGAAATACTATATTATGTTGTGTTGAATTTACATTTGACTTTCCCTGCTCAAAGGTTAATAGATTAAGTGTTAGTAGCATGCAACTAATGTAGAGAGATGGTTCAGTGCATACAACGTTGATTTAATCAACTATACACAACCTAGTACTGCAAGCTGAGAGCTAAATCAAAAATATTACTGTTGGGATCCTACTTATTCGAATATTGTGGCCAAGCCAAGTCAATGACAACGGAATCACTTATACACAAACACACACACACACACATGCGCAGTGTGTAAGGAAAATCTTTCGTCTTTTACTTGCTACAATTATTTGGCTGTGGCCATGCTGAGGCACCACCGTCAAGGGTTTTCATCGAATGAATCGACTCAAGATCATTCTTTCAAAGCCTGGTACTTATTAAATCGGAGTTTTTGCCGAACCGCTAGGTGGACATAAGCAAAACAACATTGGTTATCAGGCGGTGGTGGGGAACAAGCACAGACACAAATACAAACACACATACTCATATATAGATACACATATATATATATATATATATATATATATATATATATATATATATATATATATATATATATACGACAGGTTTCCTTCAGTTTCCGTGTGCAAAATCCACTCACAATCATTCGATTGGCTCGAGGTTATAGTAGAAGAGACTTGCACAAGATGCCATGCTGTGAGACTAAACCGGGAACAATGGGGTTTATGTAGGCGCAGGAGTGGCTGTGTGGTAAGTAGCTTGTTTACCAACCACATGGTTCCGGGTTCAGTCCCACTGCGTGGCACATTGGGCAGGTGTCTCCTACTATAGTCTCGGGCCGACCAAACACTTGTGAGTGGATTTGGTAGGCGGAAACTGAAAGAAGCCCGTCGTATATATTATGTGTGAATATGTTTGTGTGTCTGTGTTTGCCCCACCCCCAACATCGCTTGACAACGGATGCTGATGTGTTTACGTCCCTGTAACTTAGCGGTTCGGCAAAAGAGATCAATAGAATAAGTACTAGGCTTACAAAGAATAAATCCTGGAGTCGATTTGATCGACTGAAGACGGTGCTCCAGCATGGCCACAGGCAAATGACTGAAACAAGTAAAAGAGTAAAGAGTATATATATATACCTACGTATGTGTATGTGTGTATGTACATATGTGTATGCATGTGTACGTATGTATGTAAGTATGCGTGAATGTATATATGTGCGAATGCATGTGTGCGAGTGTATGTGCGTATGCGTGTGTGTGTGTGTATACATAGGAACAGACCTACATTCATCTCCTCAGGGTACCGTATTTATTCGTAACTAGCAATATCGCCCGGCGTTGCTCAGGTTTGTAAGGGAAATA
>NC_043009.1:13513405-13525905 GCF_006345805.1 Octopus sinensis | reverse complement strand
TATAATATATAGATAGATAATAGATAGATAGATAGATAGATAGATAGATAGATAGATAGATAGATAGATAGATAGATAGATAGATAGATAGATAGATAGATAGATAGATAGATGAATTTCCAATAGTTTTCGATAGTATCACAGTCGCTCTAACATGGGAACTTTTTCGTTATATTACACTGTCAGTCCTTGAATGTCCTAGACACGTTTGTATCGTTAATGTAATTATTGATATAGACTCAACATGGCACAGTGTATCACAGACTGGACTGTGGACTCACAGGCAGAATCCATCTGATGTATCTCAAAATAGTTTCTGTCAAACCAATTTTGCGCAATACGAATGTATACGCCTAGATGACAAGAAGTCGGGTTACTTCAAGGTTTTGTGTCTGCGGCTGAAAGTAAATATATCGTTGCTAGTTATCACAAATCATTTTAATGTCAAATGAAATCGCGCTCGCCGTAGCATGCCGGAGAGCCTAAAGGGTTATAACGTAAACTTACGCTGGCTCGTATAAAGTTAGTTATCCAAAATGAGAATCACACAAATCGAATCAAGGAAATTCAAAACGAAAATTCAAAACATTCTCCTACGCCCATAGGCATACACACGTACTCACACACGCACACACACACACGCACACACACACACGCACACACACACACGCACACACAAACACCGACACACACACACACACACACCGACACACACACACACACACACTGAAGGAAAGATAATGAGACAGAAACAGTTGTTGATAACAAATAGAAAATATTGAGAGAATATTATACACACACATACATACATGCAAATACAGATAAACATAGATAAACAACACAACTTTGATGACAGCATTGAGAAATTGAGGAAATTGAATTATGCGTGCTGGTAGTTTTATTCCTGTTCTTCAAACTGGAAATTCTTTTTAATGCTCTTGGAGTAGGATTCTGGCAAGCGGATTCATGATTTTTAACCGTGTGAATGAGTGCAAACTGTGCTCTTTTTGGAAACAAATATCCCTTATGTACCTGCACAATCCAAACACACATCGAAATAATAAATTTTTCAAATAAGGATCAAGTTATTAGGTTTATTATCTGAAGAATATTATTGTTATTTACGCGCAGTACTACAGTACTACGTGGTTGATATCAAGAAAGAATAAACTAATCTCAAACACCATTTAACAACAAACATAACAGTGCTAGGAAACGAAATGTTATATGGTAGAACCCACTGTACAGTTATTTGTGTGAAAGAAGAGAAAGTCATGCTGCAAGACATTTCTTGAGCTTTAATCTGAGGTAGAATTACGGAAAAAATGTTGATACAAAAAATAGCTATTATGGAAAAAATTCTACAAATGAAATTATATAAAAATGGAGCAACAGAAAAGTTTACAATTATAAAGCTTGGTTACTAAAGAAAAATAGATTGGCGAAAACAAAAACTGAGTTGTTAGTTGATATCGCCACAAGTAAAAATAAATAATCGGATAAGTTAAAGAACTTCTTAAAATTCTTATCACTAGCATCACACTCCTTCCTATTTCCTTATTCCAAATAACGATATCATCTTAGCAGCACATTTTGTAATAGGATGTGAAAAAAGAACGATCAGCAGTATCTTATAAGAGTGTTAAATATATGTGAAAGAGCAGGTCAAAAACATTTCTCTTTGTATATAGAGAGAACCCGTTCGCCGCTCCTCATACCACCCAAGTCTTATGTAAGAAGAAACTAATTTTACTGCGTGACACATGCTTACGTTCTCGCTTAAGATGTTCATGAAGTTACCTTTGATTCATAACAAATAGCAAACATGTATCTACACCATTTTGAATCAAATTATTTCTTGCCAATGCTGAACTGATTGGCCAATCAACCACATGAATCTGCGGTTTAGGATTGCAATACATATTCAGCTCCTTCGTAAAACTGTCAAATTATCCAAATCTTTCGCAGTCAAGTGGCATATTCGTTCTCAAGGCTTTTATTTTAAAATGAGTGACTTCGCTCGTCTCCTATCAATAATAAAGCAACTTGTACAGCAACGCTTTACTGATTTGGACTTTCGCATAAAATATTTCTGATTTTAATCTACTTAAAAGCATATCTGTACAACTATACAGTTAACTGAGTATATATTAACTATTTTTCAGCAAAATAGTTCTTCACTTAAGGATAAGAAATGTTATCACGTTTAGTTTTTCATACCAAGAATGAAATGCAGTACTTTACTTGTCAGAGAGTGTTGTATAAAATGGCTTATCTTATTAAACACTGACAGGGGGAGATGAACACAAAACTTATGAGATGAGCGTCAGGGCATAATTGGATATGCGGGAATATACAATATTACCTAGACAGTATTTGATTCTAAAACATTGCGATAAATTTTGAAACTGTGCGATAAAGATATTATTTAATAGGATACATACTAGGAAATATAATTGTTGAACTTGTTATACGTACATACAATAGACAAACCAAAAATTAAGCAATATCAACAGTTATAGAAGTTGAAAAAATATAGTGAAAAGAATGCAGTGAAGATATAAAAACACAAATATCAGAAATAAAATAAATTCAAGACAACCTCCAGCATAACCTTGATCGCATTGGATTGTACTGTGTTTAGAAGACAAAACTAATGAAACCATGAAACCATCTATTACAATTTTAGAAAGTAAATGATATTATAAAATCTAAACCTCAGTCTGATACAGAACTTGAACAGCTCTAAATCTAAGGGCTTGTTAATTATTTTGCGCATTACGTTTGGACTCATGTTTTATAACATTTAATATTTAAGAAAATGTAATTCATAGTATAATCTCCTGATGAGCTAAATACAGTAAAGTAGGCTATAAATTGAAATGGAGCAAAAAATTATTTGAAAATTGTTTGAGATTTCATTTTAAATCTTTGAACCCAGGAATTTGAATTTAACGAGCGTAATTTCATTTGAATCAAGAAGTCGGGTCACTTCAAGGTTTTGTGTCTGCGGCTGAAAATAAATATATCGTTGCCAGTTATCACAAAACACTTGAATGTCAAATGAAATCGCGCTCGCCGAAGCATGCTGGAGAGCCAAAAGGGTTATAATGTAAACTTACGCTGGCTCTTATAAAGTACGTATAAATGACATACAGCTATGGTAACAGTCTATACCTTCTACAGATTTAGATTAAGAATTTTGGAAATCACATTTAAAGACTTTCAGGAAGATACGAACATGATTAATTAAGAACATTACTCTAATGTTTATCAGAGATTAATGAAAATCATAAGATGTTACTACTACCAAGAATAATCTATTCTAATCAGAGATGCATTTCACAGTTATTTTTTTGTATTTGAATAAGCTGTTGTTGTTCTTTACTATTATTATCATTATTTGTACAGATTTGTAGTGTAGGATTCTGTAAACGTGAGAGACAAACACACACACACACACACATGCACACACACACACATGCACACACACACACACACATATATATATATACATACATGTGTGTGTGTGTGCGTGTGTGTGGGTGCGTGTGTGTGTGTGCGTGTGTGTGTGTATTTTCAATAGGTAGGATATATACGACATAATAAACTGTAAAATCAAAGAGGAGAAAAAGTTAATACAATAACCTATAATATCAACTTTGCCTTCAGAAACGTCACTTCCGATTTTAACGTTATCGATTATAGAGCAACAATAAGATGAGAAAACAGATCTATTGTGTAAATATGAAACAAATAACCATTGAATATAAGATGTACGTATGCAAATAATTATAGATTTTGATTGGCTTGAAGCGTGTAACGTTCTTAGCTACCTGGCATTCAACCGTGGACGCATTTTGAGAGGTATCAAAAGTGTTTTTGCTATTTCTTAACCAAGATCCAGAATTTAGGATCCGTTACAACGGGACAATAGCCTTAACGTTTTCAATAAGTGTACAGGAAGTATTAATGCGAGTATAAGGTGTAGCATATATACATATGTATGTGTGTGTGTGGTGTGTGTGTGTGTGGATGTGGATATGCGAGTGTGCATGTATTCGTACGTGTATAAGCACGTATATTTCATATGAAATAGGGACGGAACATACTATCTATCATTTCAAAAATCTTTCGTTACTGAAATGCATTTTGCCATGATTTTAATTTCTTTCAAAACAACAAACTTATTACATGGCAATTATAAAAACTTTTGCATAATTTCAGAGCTTCGTTAAATATTTAAAGATTGAAATTGCAGCATACTATAAGTTTCTGACTTTCTTTGTCAATATCTAACAGTACTTCAAAATATTTATCGTATCTGGGGGTACCAATGCTTTTGGCTACGTACATATATGTTTTAATATTAGCATGGATCTATGCATACGCAAGTTATTCTGTCATCATATTTTCTTCACTTCCTCTATGTTCGAATTCACAGGACCACCGACAGTCTTATTGAGGTATATATTTTCCACTTTATGGAATGTCGGTGGATGTCGTAAATTATTAACAATTTTAATCTTAAGTTGAAATTTTGCAGAGAAATAGACTTCATAATCTACTAAAAGAAAATTTCGAATACATTATGGATTTACATTTGGAGTTTCAATATAAGAGTTTGCAGTTTCACTCAATATAAGAGTTTCCAAACTCTTATAGTGAAAATATTTTTGAAAATGTTAAGGCTATTGTCTCGTTGGAGCCTATTGTCCCGTTGTAAGGCTATTATCCCGTTGAAAATGCTAAATAACTCTTATTGAAATTGTTAAGGCTATTGTCCCGTTGTAACATAATTTTTGTTGCCAACAAGAAGCCAAGAATAGAGGGGAAAAAATCATTAAAAAAAACAACACATGTAAACATCTTTCAATTCATTACAAAAATTACAGGCTTATTTTTAAAGGTCGTTTTCCAGAAAAGACGGGTCAGTAGCTGGGTTTGTTGTAGAATTTTGTCAGAAAAAATGTTGTTATAGAAAAGAGGGAGATTGGTTAAATGGATCGATTATCTTGAGAGAATTCCTAGCGTTTACGGGCCGATCGATGCATCGAAAGGACAAGAACTATAACATCAGCAATGTTTTCAGAGAAAAATCTAACTACAATAACCAAAGCATTAACAGCTAAGTGAATATTTGAAGAGTCTCACTCAAATCTTGGGTTAAAAAAGCCTTATGTATACTTCAGGAAATTATCAATCCAACAAGAAAAATTCTAGACAAGCTGTCAACATAACCTTTAACATGCAGGGGTTGGGCCAAGATAGACATTTCTGAAATATCAGGATCTCATATTCTCAGTATTACTGTGGATGAGATGAGATGCAGTTGAATTTAGCTCGTTAAGTTTGTTTGGAAATGTTTTTTTCAAGCCAAACGTAAGCTGTTTATCGTTACGAAAGGAAAGTAACAATATCGGATTTCCATGAATGTTGATACACATAACGGTGCCCTTTGATACGAAAATAAAACAAATTCATTTTCTGAACTCGATCTGTAATATTTGAATTATTCGTGCTTGATATCATTTTGATACTTCTTATTTCGCTAACATATTTAGAATTATCGTCGATAGTCGTACATTTTTTACATTAAAATTAAATCATCTACGATCATTTTTTACTTATACTGGATATAAGTAATACTTTTGTAAGTTCGGAACATTCTCATAACTAGAGAAATAATTTTTAATAAATAAACCGGCAAAAGGGAAGTTATGCATAGCAAATGAAAAAATAAAAGAAAACTAGAAAGGAAAACACTACAAGTAACAAATAAAAAGACAACATCAATTTAAAACATTGGTTCACCATCAAAGTTTGAATATTAAGAAATCATTACGTAAATATAAGATTAACAATTGAACTAATCATACAAATTTGAGTTACATATTTCAATGCGTAAATGCATACAAGCATGCATACATACAATTATCATGTATGCATGTATATGCACGGATACACACATATATGTAATATATATATATATATATATATATATATATATATATATATATATATATATATACATATGTTATATATATACACATATCTATAAATACATACATACATATACATATATATATATATATATTCATATATACATATATGTACATATATATTTGTGTGTATATATAAATATATATATAGCAATTAAGGACAACTACTTAATAAGGAAAACTTAACAAGAAATTGTCAGGTAGATAGCGTGAAAACCTCATAAGAGAATAAATTTCGAAAATAATTATTTCTTATTGAACATATTAATTTATATATAGAGGGTATTATACATACATGCCTGAGAGCATTATACATACATGCCACACGCTAAGAGGGACAATTAGTCATTTCTACCAGTCATTTCTATAGTCATTTCTATATATATATATATTTATAACAAATGCATACTATATATGTGTATATATTTATGTATATGGTGTGTATACACGTATATATGTGTGTGTATATATACATATATATATATATATATATATATATATATATATATATATATATATTATATATAATATATATTTATAAATATACATATATATTGCAAATCAAAAATGATATCAAAAGTAAAACACAAATCACAAAAATCAAAAGGACAAACATAGTGAATGTAGTAAGGTGATGCTCAGTTTAATATGAAAAAAAAGAGGGGGCGTGACGTTTCGAGTATTGCTCTTCATCAGAAAGACGGATTGGGAAAGTTCCGGAGAGAAGAAAAAGAAGCACATACATTTATGTATGTACTTCCGGAGAGAAGGAAAAAAAGTACATTTGTCTGTGTACATATGGTTAAACAAAACACTTAAGAAGTTTAGCATCAACATGCCATATAGAATCGTCATGACTAGGAAAGATTCTTCGGTTTTGATCTCACCAAACAGAGCTACTCATGTGGTTTCGAAATAGAATATGCATATATATTGATATTAACATATGTACACACTTCAAGCAAACATACGTTCGAACTTAAAGATACACACATTAAATATTGTCATTTTTATTTAATATAGTTTACAAGTAAGAAGAGTGAACTATTGACACAACTATATTATGCAGCACTCATGCTTTGATTCTGGGTTCAGATTTATAAAGCAATGGTTGAAACATCTGATTATACTTTGAATCGTACAGATGGTTAGCAATAAAGAAGTAAATAGTAAATTGTAAGCAATAATGACAAAGTTACATCTGTAAATAAATACAACAATTATAAATGCATAAAACCGCACTTAATTTCTGTATATTTATCTTATTGATTGCATAATCTAAACTTCAACAGAAATAACACTCTTTGTTCTTTATTCAAAGTTCTTTATTCGACGACCTCCGTTCCATGTTTGAACTTTAAAAAGTGAAAGCATAGATACACACATACATACATACATATTCGCACTATATATATGTATATATATGTGGGTATATATATATATATATATATGCATGATGTATATATATATATATATATATATATATATATATATATATACATATACATATGTATAAATACATACACACATATATAATATACATATATATAATATATAAATATATATATATATATATATATATATATATATATATGCAGCTATATACATATATATATATATTATATATATATATTCACACATATATACATACATATATATTCAATATATACATACATACTATATATGTATATATATATATATATGTATATGTTATATATATATATATATATATATATGTGTGTGTGATGTATGTATGTATGTATGTATGTATGTATGTGTATATATATATATATATATATATATATATGATATATATGTTATATATATATATATATATATTATTATATATATGTATGTATATATATTGACACAAGCGAATACTAATGCATATAATCCAAACATAAACAAATTGTATGCAAAACAGTGTGAGAGAGACAAAAGTGAAAGTAGAAAGAAATGAAGAGCCTGATTTACCTGCCGATATCTGCTTAAATGTAAAGCGTCTGTCCTGCAGAAACAATAATAATTATATATATATATATGTAAAAAAAAAAAAAAGAAAATGAGTTACAACTAGAAGAAAAGAAGATCAGGAAAAAAATAACTATTTGGGATGTTGTGCTTGGCAGATTCCGCAGTTGTTGTCTTGGCCAAGCTAACACAGCCCGCTTTATAATGAAACGAGTCACGTGATTAGAATCATGAAGAGTTTGTCAGTCATTTTACCCATCCCATTTTGCTCATTTACTCGCCCAGGCACACATTCATAAAATGACACACAGACGCAGAGAGAGAGCAACAGTCCTGTATAACGCACCACCTTTGTCTCTCTCTCTCTCTCTCGCTCTCTCTCGCTCTCTTCTTCACACACACACACACACTTTCTTTCACATAGTCATATAAAAGTCACAGACACACGTACACATCCATATTTCCATAGATATGCACACTTAATGCACACCTACTTGTTCTCATTGAACGGGCATACGCATGCGCGCACACACAGATATAGACACATCTACAGAGGAACATTAATATTCAAACTTGCACCCACACACTGATATTCTCTGTCATACTTACTCTCTGTCTCTCTCTGTCTCTCTCTCTCTCTCAATCACCCACTCTTCATCTCTCCACCTCCCTCTTCCCATCTCTCTGTCTGTCTCTCTCTCTCTCTCTCTCAATCACCCACACTTCATCTCTCCATCTCCCTCTTCCCATCTCTCTGTCTCTCTGTCTCTCTCTGTCTCTCTCTCTCTCTCAATCACCCACTCTTCATCTCTCCACCTCCCTCTTCCCATCTCTCTGTCTCTCTGTCTCTCTCTGTCTCTCTCTCTCAATCACCCACACTTCATCTCTCCACCTCCCTCTTCCCATCTCTCTGTCTGTCTCTCTCTCTCTCTCTCTCAATCACCCACTACTTCATCTCTCCACCTCCTCTTCCCATCTCTCTGTCTCTCTCTCTCTCTTTCCCACCGTCCTACACGCGCACACACATACACACACACATCAACTTGCATAGACGCATACAGAGCCATTGAGAAGCTTCACAACAGTTATACTCCCCCTCCTCGAACAAGCACATACTCAATGCGTAACAGAACTCATATACACTTACATGTGTGCATACACGCATACACACAGTCAAGTAAACAACTTTAGTACGTAATTACACCTATACCTCCCACAATCAAACATACACGAACATACGCAGCGCGAGCACACACACACACACATACATACGCACGCACACACGCACACAGACGTACACACATATTCAGTTATCCGAATACACAGATACAGAAAGAGATATACAATGACGTGAAGACACACACACATACGCACACACACGCACATACTTACATACACACACATTTCCAAACAGGCATTTCTTTCTTTGAGATTCTTCTGTGAGTCTGCTACTTTATTAAATGGAACCAGCTCCGTCAACTATACTAAGTTGCTTGGCACACGTCTACCTCTACAAAACACATCCCACACCATTAATAACTACACTAAAATAAGGCTTTATATACACTAAAACATCATATATACACGCTCGTGCACATTGGGCTGACAACCCCAAATATAAACCTTAGTAATGTCTATCTATCTATCTATCTATCTATCTATCTATCTATCTATCTATCTATCTATCTATCAATCTATCTATCTATCTATCTATCTCTCTCAAGTCCTTGTATGAAATTATGTGTCTGAGTGTATGCGTATATATAATATAATATATATTGTATATATGTATGTAATATGTATGTATATACGTATGTATGAGTATGGGTGTGTGTGTATCCTATATATAATATATATATACACACATACATATATGTATATATATATATAATATATATATATATATATATATATATATATAGATATATATATATATATATATATATGAGGAGACCCCCTTCGGTCATGAATGACCTTGGGATTGCACCTATAAAGTTACCCTCCGAGGCACAAGTCCGGACAAGGTTGGTTGTGGAAGGGCAGCAGTCACCCATGCATACCAACCTCCCCTCTCCACGCCACCGATGTTATCCAAGGGAAAGGCATAGGGGCCGATACAGCTTGACGCCAGTGATGACGCAGCTCATTTCTTCAAATGAGTTAACTGGAGCAACAAGAAATAAAGTGTCTTGCTCAAGAACACAACACGCAGCCCGGTCCGGGAATCGAACTCACAACTTCACGATCGTAAGCTCGATGCTCTAAACACTGAGCCATGCGCCTTCGCATATATTTATGTATGTATATATATATATATATATATATATATATATATATATTATATATATATATATATATTATATATATATATATATTATATATATATATATATATATATATTATATATATACATACATATATGCATGCATGTATGTACATAAGTAGGTAGGTATGTAGGTATGTAGGTAGGATATAAATGGGATATATGCACATATTTAAACATACATGCACATGTGAATCTACTTTCAATCCTCGATTTTCACTAAATATGTAAAGAAAGCTAATATGATATGGTTGCAAGACGGTACTAGTTTAAAACTAGTATTGAGTTCTTTATTCAGTTGTGCACTTTTGGTAGTCCCTCGGTCTATAATATATACATACATGCGCGTGTGCACACGCATACGGACACGCAAACTCTCATATTCTTATACATAATGTGTATAAGTGTGTGTGTGTGTGTGTGCAAAAGATACACACACATACAAACATACTTACATATATATATATACATATATATATATATATATATATATATAAATATAATTCATATATCGATGTATATATTGACGTATGCACATATACACATAAACTATATAAACACATGCATTTACAGTTATATAATCGCATATGTATATATAAGTTAATCTATCTATCAATGTCTCTTTCTCCCCTTCTCTCCTCTTTCTGTGTATATATACACACGTACACACACGCACACACACATATTCTAAACCAACCACACATTCTACATCGACACACCTTTGCCCACCGTGAATTATATACCCATACAGAGTTTTTCGTTATTTTAGTCCAACTTCCGCATATATATGCATCCCTTTTTCCCACTTACAAAACTAAATAGTTAACAATTCCAAGCCACATACTATACAAAACCATCTAACAATATACCCATAATTAGAATGCAACCTATGTAACCATATAATTATACACCTACACAATTTTATTGCAATAAACTTGTATCACTACATAGCTACAAACACTATCACCCTCTCCTTACCAAGCTGCAATCACAGCACGACCTCACCTTGTTAATATATTTACCTATGAAGGCGGGGACCTGGGAGAATTGTCAGCACGCTGTCAAAAGATTTTGTGGCATTTCGTCTGCCTTCACGTTCTGAGTTCAAATTCTGCCGTGGTCGACTTTGCCTTCCATCATTTCCGGATAGATTAAACAGGCACCAGTTGGGAACTAGAGTCGATGTAATCGACTTATTGCCTCCCGTCGATATCACAGGACGGCGAGCTGGCAGAATCGTTACCAAGCAAGACGATTTGCTCAGCGGTATTTCGTCCGTCTTTACGTTCTGAGTTCAAATTCTGCCGCAGTCCACTTTTCCTTTTATTCTTTCGGGGTCCGATAGAATGACTATTAGGTGAGCACTGACGTCGATGTAATCGACTTATCCCTCCCCCTACAAAATGGCTGGTTTGATACCAAAATTTGAAACCAGTATATTAACATATGTCTACATTGTCACATCACCATCACACTATCATATCCCCAACCCCACCACGCCACCAGCACACCACCACACCAATACCACCATCATAACAGCAAATGACCCCCATCAGTTCCGGACCACCGTACTATCACCGCACCCCTTGGCGCACTGTATCAGAAATGCACATCACCGCACCGACCTAACCCTATCGCTGAAATACCATCGCACCGCCATACCCCAATACCATCAAATCCTCATGTCACCACATACGTCAAACTACCACTCATCATTACACGGCCACAGCACCGGGCCGCAACTCAATAGCACATCAATACACCACGAAAACACCCTGCCATGAATACACCACCAATACACCCTGCCATACACCCACAATATTAGTTTCACATCTTAGCACAGTGCCTGTAATTTCAGCGCGGGGGATAAGTCGATTACATGGTTCTCAGTAAGGCGGCGAGCTGGCAGAAACGTCAGCACACCGGGCGAAATGCTTAGCGGTATTGCGTCTGTCGTTGCGTTCTGAGTTCAAATTCCGCTGAGGTCGACTTTGCCTTTCATCCTTTCGAGGTCGATAAATTAAGTACCAGTTACGCACTGGGGTCGATGTAATCGACTTAATCCGTTTCTCTGTCCTTGTTTGTCCCCTCTATGTTTAGCCCCTTGTGGGCAATAAAGAAACAGATTACATGGTTCTCAGTGTTCAACTGGTACTTATTTTAGCGACCCCTAAAGGATGAAAGAAAAATTTCACCTCGGCGGA
>NC_043009.1:13493405-13508405 GCF_006345805.1 Octopus sinensis | reverse complement strand
ACGCGCTCAAATAAATCAATTACATAAATACACGCGAGCGCATGCATCCACACACACACTTCTATCACATATACATTAACAGGTACACACGCACACACACGCAGATTATACATAGATGCAAAAAATAAATCCTAAAGCGCGTCGATCCAGAGTCATTCCGCTTAAGTGGTCTTCCGATTGACTAGAAATAGCAGCCAAATCTCACTTATATCGCTCATTTCGTTGACTTTCGTATGACAACATGATCACTCACACAAACACGCGAACGTGTCACACGTGCACACACACAGACACGCGCGCGTGTCACACACATACATACACACACATGATCGCCCCTTCCGAGATGGCACTTACTATATAGATATGTTCGCCTACAGATGCGTACATATGTAAAGCAGTAACACTTCCTTGAACATATTTCGCTGAGGTCGAAAGGAGGTTTGCGTAGGATGTGAGGGCTTTCAGTAGAGATGACCTTGTTTGTTGCCCCTAATCCGATCGTATTTATTTATATACACACTTAGCAAATTCATGCATACCGTTATCACACATACACAAACGCATGCTGGTTCTACTAGCGAACAGTGGTCCCGGTGCGCGCACACGCGCAGTTGCGGATCCGCGCTAGATAGTCGTAAGTAGTCGATCCTACAACGACTTGAGCGTATGCAAATGAATAGATTCGCGCATGCGCGATACACAAATTAAATAATATTTTTTTATACAAATTAAATAATATTTTTCGAACAAAGTAAATAATGACTACAAGCGAACAGTAAATAATGACTACACGCGAGTTTCAGGGGAACGATCTGGTACGATGACTAGAAACCCTTTCTTGTCTTCTGTATCCCATCCTCAAAAAACCCACCTTTCTTGTGGCATTATACCTCTGTTGTATTTTCGTTTGCACATCATAGATTCATCTATTTCTACGAAGTGCCCAAGTCCACCAATTTGGTATGGGTTATGTACAAGATAATTGCTTGTAAATGTCTCTTTCTGGCAATGTAAACATCGGGGAGTAACATTATTCAAAACTTTCTTCTCCTTCAGAAAAGAATACGCTTCATGTGCGATACAAACATGTATCACGCATGCGCGAATCTGTTCATTTGCATACGCGCAAGTCGTTGTTGGATCGACTACTTACGACTAGCTGGCGCGGATTCGCAACTGCGCGTGTGCGCGACCCGGGACCACTGTTCGCTAATAGTACCCGCATGCTTGTGCGTAAGGGTGCGCGCTAGCACGTGTATGAATATATTTTTGTGTACACGCGTGTGTACATGAGCGTATGCGTGTGTTTGTGTTATTGCGTGCGTGCATGTGCATACGTATGTATCTGTGTGTACACCTGTTTACATGAGAGTATACGTACGTATGTGTGTGTGTGTGCGCGCATGCAGGTATCCCTATGCCAAAGAAATATTTTCTATGTTTGCGTGTATACGTAAGTATGGACCCTTATTATGTATCACGTTATAAAAGCTTCGATCCGACAGAATCGTTAGCGCGCAGGGCAAAATGCTTTGCGGTATTTCGTCCACCTCTATGTCCTGAGTTCAAATTCCGCCGAGGTCGACTTTACCTTTAATTCTTTCGAGATCGATAAAATAAGTACCAGTTGGACACTGGAGTTGATGTAATCAAATTCGCCACACCACCACACTGGAAAAAAAAAAGAGATGGTTTTGTGTCTAAATTCGAAACCTCTATTACAGTATACTATGTACAGGCCTACTAGCAACCGAATTGTCGGCAGTTTCCATATGAACGGCGCTCGATTCTTAACCTCTTAGGCCAGGTGAAATTAGATTTGTTTTTGCCGATCGCTATGTATAAACGGTGACAATAACGTAGATTAGATCAGATATTTAATTTATAGTTCGTGGCAGACAAACAATTATGGGTTTTCCAAATGATATTCTACAAAACGTTTGATTCCCTTTTATGCTACGTAGATTTTGGTGCACAAATGCATTTTTTTCACATGACAAGCCAAGAAAAGAGCTCTGATGAGGTAACGCTCGACTTGTTAAGTATATGACACAAATCTCCGTCCAATAAGAAATAGAAGGATAACCGACGGTTTGCTTACAGCTGGAATTATATACATACATACATACATACATACATACATACATACATACATACATACATACATACATACATTCATAAATACATACATACATACACTCATTTTTCTTGGAGTTAAGAATTGAACACTGATTTATTTCACTGCTCAAAAGAGCGAAACAAAACCCCGCTGCTGGTTATATGAATCGATTGGAATCGTATTGGGTCGATCTGCATTTAGAATTAAATCATTTTACTGCGAAGCAATTATGCCGAAAAGCAAGATTTGTGGAACATGGGAATAAGGTTAGTGACTAACTTTATTAATAAAAAAAAATCTGAAATTAACCTTCTTCCTAACACTATAAACGAAAACGTGAATGATGTGAGAACATGACGTGGTTTCGCAGTTAACAACATGCTAACAGATCCTATACTGCTTGCCAGCTAAACTACGTTACTGGCTGAAGTAATTGACCACTATATCCCTTCTATGACTATAGTAAATAACAGTAGTAGTAGTAGTCAGGATTATATATTGGTGACATATGATGGGTTTTTACTTATCAAAGTAAGTATAAAAAAAACCCATTAGTTACGGTATATAAAGCTTTTAAGGAAATTAGACAGGAGTATTTAAAGCAGATTAACGCCTGGCTGTATGCCCTGTCTGCCACTGTGAAGCAGTGCAAGAACAATATTCAAAACGGGAACAAAATTTAATCAACAAAGAAAGTACCATCATGGGTTTTGATGGTAGAGAAAAAGATAACTGATTTGTTTACGGAAGACTATCAGATATGTGACGATGCTTATTACGTGCAAACAAGCAAATCTCTATATGTCCCACCTACTCAAAGTACAGAGAGAGAAATGATATTTGGAGATATTTACAAGAGAAACTGACTTGCAAATTGATCATCCTTAGGTAGGAGCTAAAACCTGTCAGTGAGAGATTCCGAAACCAGAAGAGAATAACCGAGAGAAAAATAGTAAACAAAAATTTAACCGGAACCAGGCAGCAGTATTCAGACACAAGAGAGGAGAAGCAGTGAACATCACAGTTGCGCCTTCACGAGAAGTCATAGTCAGGAGTGAAGAGATGGAGTTTAACCAAAATGCTCTATGGTTAGAAGAAACGTGAAGAAAATATTGTCCCTGCATTACACCCGAGACATACAGCATTGATGGTAATACCCTTGTAACTGGGATCCAGGAACTTCAGGATCGAAAAATAACTGGAAGAGAATTGATTGTTGGATATTGGTACAAGAAGATAACATTCTACCGACCATATCTTATGAACCTGTACCAGCAAGTTTTCAGTGGGAAAGGTAGCATACTACATAGAGACAAAACTGATCGACAAATGAAGAACTGTATGCAAAAAAACGGCCCGCCAGTTGTATGCCAGAACTTAATGTATGAGATATATGCAGCATGTATAAAACTCTTCCTCTAAGGCCATTGCAAAACCAATAACATCATCACAACAGAACAAGCAGCTGGGAAGAAAGGAGTCTGGTGATGTGCCGAGCAATTGTTAATCAACGAAACTGTAATGTCAGAGTTGCCGAGCATGGAAGGAACCTAGTTTTAATGTAGCTAGACTACAAGAAAGCCTTTAACTCTGTTCCCCACTCATGGATGCCAGAAGCCCTTCAACTTGTTAAATTTCCCGTGAGCGTAGTTAAAGCCATAGCTACCCTGACTTCATCGTGGACCACCATCTTGAAATTTAACACAAGGAGTAACTGTATTATCACTGATACAATACAGTATCGCAGAGGCATATTTCAAGGGGACAGTCTCTCAGTGATGTTGTTTATATTGTCTATAAACCCCTTGTCATTCATGTTAAGAAAGTCTGAAGGATATCTCATTGGTTCACAAGGAAACAGAAATAACAAAATTACACACTGCTTCACTGTCCCAATGAAAATCTCAATAAAATATAAACACAATAGACTTGATATGATTTGGGAAGAGAAATTGAGTACAGTTGGGGTAATCAGCTTCTCAGCGGATGTTAATATGAAGCTGAAGATCAGTGAAAAAGAGGATACCTACGCTAATCTTTTGAGAAAACTGCAGTTACTCTATCTACATTAGAAGTTAAGGTTTATACCTATAATTATTGGTCTACTGGGATATATAACCCACTGCCTAAATACCAATATTTAGAAATTAGGCTTCTCGAAATCAAAAAAGAGAATGCTGATTGGAAGACTACAGATCCAAGCCATCAATAAGACTGTAAAATTTTCCAAAAGTTTATCCTTTAAGTATATATTAGCATGTCTAGACATGCATGTATATTAATGAGAAGATATACATAAATCAAACATACATATCTGCACGCATACATACATATGTAAAAAATACCCTGCTGTGGATTTTGAAATTCCAATGAAATAGCCTTGAATCCAGGTTAGAAACCGGTCATTCTCTATTGGCAAGAAATCTTGAAATCAAACTGAATAATGACATACATGCATAATGTTTTAATAAAAACCACAAATATTGTTAAATAGAGCCACATTGTGTTTCTTGATGGAAGCATTAATTTACCTCTCTACCTACTTAAAAAAAAAATGACCAACGGTCTTGTTCTCGGCTTGAAAAATAAAGGCAAACTTAATGTTTCGACCAGAAACCTTGGGTGTCAGTATTTAACAAGTGTTATGTTTTTTTTTTATTCTAGTCTTGTGATACTAGAGACGCTCACGTGGCCTGTTATCTCCCTGTCAATGTCTATGTATTATACGCACCTTACAGCATTATGAGTTTTGAACTCTTATCTCTTGCAATATAGGGGCTTCGGCACCTTCAGTCACAATTAGTGACGATAAAATATTTCCTTCATGATACTATATTGCGTCCGGCTGTTAAAATATATATATGTATATATAAATATATATATATATAATCAAAATAAGCAACAAAAATAACTTCGGTAATTTGGCACGATCGTTTCACGCTACATGATTTTATGGATAACACCATACAAAATTCTGGTGCATCTAACTTAAGTACCAAATTCATTTGAATCTAAATTTTTCTGAACTTATATATATATATATATGTACTAGCCGTGCAGAAAGGTAAACAAAGATGAAGAACAACTAATCTCTCAGCGCACCATAATGAAGCACTGAGGAGTAGAATCTTCAGGGATATGTGTATAGTGTATAGGAATGGCCTTCTCGTACCCAATGCGAGGTTGGAGTTATCTGGTTTCTTCCTGCATTCGATGTACAAGTTTCCGCTAATACAGCGAAGAACTTTCTAACGCTAATCAGAACCACCCCCTCAGAAACCACATGTATCAGAAACTCCTGAATTCACATTGCCTCAAGCCTAGCTATCGATGATAATATAATACAGAATAGTTATTAAACACTCCAGCTGATGCGAATAGGTACAACAAACACACACACACACATACACACACCCAGAGCCCCCACTCCATATAACAATCTGTAATTTCAGAAATCCGATAGCTGGTAGTTAAGTTGATCCTACTTTTCAAATGCTGTGGTCTATACATTCACACCATGGGAACATATCACAAGACACTAAACTAATAAGACCACCTGTAGCTCGTAATTGCCAACTGGTGTTTCTGTGAGAAACAATACATAAATAAGCTGCCGCAAGTGAGCAATCAAACATAAATTATATTAAAAAAAATCTTCATGGATTTCAATATTTAATTACTGGTAACCCAAGTCATTCCACCTGGGGTCTAACTGGCCTCATTTAGTAATTGTTATATAATGAAAACTAATTGCTTAACAAGTGCCATCATCTTGCCCAACCTACAGTCTATTAGATCCGGTGTAAAGAAATGGTGTCGCTACATATATATATCAGCCACCAGAATACCGACACAACGAAACTGAAAATATTGTCTAGCTTGGTCAAATTCTTTATATATGTGTGTTTGTGTATGTGTGTATGTGAGTGCGTGTGTGTGTGTGTGTATATATTTATATGTATGTGTGTTTATATATATATATATATATACATATATATAGGGAGAGTTTACGAAAAAACAAAAGACGAAGACAGGTGGTGTACAAAACAAACAGATGTATTAGTATAACGCTCAAGAATAGAAAAGTCTTTATATATATATATATATATATATATATATAGTGTGTGTGTGTGTGTGTGTGAATCAGCATAATTTTTTTAAGGGTACTTGCAAAGATTTTGAAAATGATGCATTGCTCATCAAAAAGAGCTATATTTGAAAACAAACAAATACGAATAGTCTTTTAAATGTTTTTATCAACCCTATTCAATGAATCCACCTTTAGTATAAATAGTTGCTTGAAAACGTGCTCGAAAGCATTGGCATATTCCTATCGGGTGATCTTTCCGAATTTTGAAGTCCTGGTTTCGACGGACTTAGGAGTTTGTTGACTGGCCCCTCCCTCGCTTGTGCCCTATACGCAATAGTTCACTGGATTCAGGGCTGGTAACTTAGAAGATTATATGTGTGGGAGAACTAGATAATAGAGATTGGTACGTATCCACAATTAGGTAGCCTACCATTCTGTGACGACACAGAGTTTTCTTGGAAGAAGTACGGCATTTCGTTGTGCAATCTTTTTATTCAGGTTTTGGCAACTTTCTCATCTGTGTTGACAGCGCCATTTACACTAAAGCCCTGTGAAAAAAGAGAGGTGGCATGATATATTCCACGTTGCCGACGACTCCCAGAACTATCGCTGTTGCTCGGAACTTAGTATGACTGTTGGGGAATTCATTCATAATCTGCACAGCCATCTGTCTTCCCTTATGTTTCCTTTTTGGTCACGATCGAAGTTATTCTAAGCCAAATTATTACAAGCAATTATTCTAAACCAAATTATTCCGACCAGTTGTTTAGCAAGCGCTATGGCTGTATCGAATGATTCTCCCTTGTCACAGCTGACAAAATGAATCCACTGCATCACATATGACTTGTACTTAATGTCTTAATACACAATGTTTGTCATTGTACATTCTGAAACATTGAGATCCTTTGCAATGGCACCCTTAATCAGAATTAGTGCCGATGAAACTTTTCTTTTATGGTATTACATTGCACTTAGCTGTTCATATCAATTTTTCATATACACATTAGCCTTTCCCTAAATCAGTCAATAAAGGTTTATAGTAAATATATATATATATACTGACAGCCGGACTTAGCCAAACCATCGCGCATTTGAGTAACCACTACTGACGAGGCTACAGCCGATGAGCGAAACTAGTGTAGTCTAGAGACCATACAGACGTTCATGTGGTGGTTATCTACGTTGTCAATGTTTATGTACTGCGCGCTCCTTACAGTATTATAAGTTTAGAAATCTTATTTCTTGCAATATAGATACATTGGACCATTCGTGACGATAAAATATTTAGTTTATGATATATTGCGTCAAGCAGTTTATTTATATATATATATGGAGTTTAACGCAGGAATAATTCAAATACTTTTACATCCGACACGTTTCGAAGATTTCACTGATATTATTCCAAAGGAATAAATGGTGTAGAATAACGTAAACTTCTCTTCAGGGAAGTAAATCACTATATACATATCCATAATTTTCTGTTAAAATGTCTTATTGACGAGTTTCATTTCTTCGCTTCCCTGAAGAAAAGATTACATTGTTTTACACCATTTATTCCTTTGGAATAATATCAGTGAAATCTTCGAAGCATGTGTCGGAATTAAAAATATTTGAATTATACTTGCGTTAAATACCATATATTTATTTATATATTATACAAAAATATCCCACGTAAATCCGAAGTTTCTGCCTTTAAAAACATGAAGTTACAACCTCTTTACTTGCGTAATTTTTGCTACCTGGTAACTATTTATATACTTTTTCCGCGTTAATCGTTAACAAGAGACAAATACACTCATCTCTCTCTCTCTCTCTCTCTCTCTATATATATATATATATATATATATATATATATTTAGTTGGAATTTACAAAAACAGAAGACGAAGTAGGTGTGTAAACAACGAACAGGTGCATTAGTTTAACGCTAGCGAAGCTGAGAATGTCTTTTACGTTTCGAGACTACGCTCTTCAACAGAAAGGAACACGAGAAAATAAGCAGATAGAGAATTAAAAAAGCTTTAGTGGCTAGCGGTCAATCATAGTGACGGCCGGACAGAGGTGGCTAAGACAGGAGAGCTAGGAAGAAGGAGAGATAATAAAGTAGTGGTGATCCCCAAAGAAGGTGCGCATGTGTATCTAAGCGCCTGTATGTGCGTGTTTATGTGAGAGCGTGTATGTGCGTGTGTATAGTGGTTGGTGACCTTGACGCCTGGGTATGTGCATGTGTAGGTGTGTGGATAATGATGTGGGTGCTGGGAAGTGCTCAGTTCCAGTGTATCCGGGGTGGTGTGATGTGGCATGGTGTGGTGTCACGGTGTTGTGCGGTGAGCTATGATGTCGTGTAGTGGAGTGATACGAGGGTGGGAGTTGCAAGGGTGGGGGGTGGGTTGGGTGAGAGTGGGTTGTGAGGGTAGTGTTGAGGTATGTGGGAGTGGAATGTGTGTGGTAACGATGGAGGGGTGACGATGAAGGTAGAGGGTAGAAGGAAGAAGGTAGGTAGGAGTGAAGAGAGGAAGTAGGTATCAGAGCAAGAGAGGAGAGAAGAGGTGGGTGGGACTGAAGAGAGGAAGTAGGTATGAGAGGAAGAGGGATGAGACGAAGGGAGTCAGAGGAAGAGGGGAGGGGAGTTGAGCCCATGTGGAGCAAATGAGCGAAGAGTGAAATTTATTTGCTGTTCACAGCGAAGGCGGGAGACCGGATGACCCATGCACAAGGACAACCCGCGTTGGAGAGGTAGGGTGGAGGGTGATAATTGAGGGGAGGTGGGAAACAGGTGACGGCGGGATGGGTGCGGGGGATAGAGCAGATGCATGGTCCATGGAATGTGCTCTGGAAAGGGTGGTGTGGATAGTGGTGAGGGTATACAGTGCAGGAGAATGAATTCGAGAACAGGATGAAAAGATTTGACAAAGGAGATGAAGGAGTCTAGTTCTTCGCAGGAGAGTGAGGTCGCACCGATACAGTCGTCAATATAACGTCCGTATGGTTCGGCAGTAGGAACAGTGAATCGTGAGAATATTTGGGCCTCAACGTCGCCAACGAACAGGCTGGCATATTTGGAGCCCATTCTCGTTCCCGTGGCCACTCCCGAGACTGGTTGGCAAAATTCACCCGCAAACGAGAAGCCATTAAGGGAGAGAACAAGGTCGGCCAGACAAAGGAGTGTGCATGTATCAGTTTGGTGGTTAGGTCGAAGGTCAGGGTAGTGTTTTAGGGTAAGAAGTCCCACGTGATGTGGGATAACTGTGTATAGGCTCTGTGGGTGTGTTTGTGGAATTGTTACCTAACTCCTCCTACATAGTTTTATCGATTTTGATGAAACTTGACACGTGAGTAGAACTCACGTCTGGAAACCTCATAGCATACTCATATTGTTGAAAAAAGTCGATAATATTGCCCCTGGAAGGGTTCCTTATATATAACCAAGGCAATAACCCATTCATTTTCCTAAGTTATTTAGTAAAAAGGAAACTGAGTATGCTTATTTCTTAGTATTTGAACCGTTAGAGTTATTTTTGCAATTTATCCAGTACAGAGGAGAAGAAGGAGTGTAGTTGTTCGCAGGAGAGCGAGGTCACACCAATACAATCGTCAATATAACGGCCATATAGTTCGGGAGAGGGACCAGTGAATCATGAGAATATTTGGGCCTCAACGTACCCAACGAGCAAGTAAATAGTATTTTCCTAAACAATAGATCCACTTATTTCGGGTAGTGTTGGTATATTCACGAATAGATCCACTTATTTCGCTAATGTTGGTATATTCACGAATACACCAACACTAGCGTTCCTGGGGGTAATTTTCTCTGGTAACGCACAAAAGCCCTTTTCAGAATGATTTACTTTGAATTGTTATTATCTCATACCAGATTAGCCTGTTATTAAGAAACACATGCATCACGATTTTAGTATACATATCTTTTTAGTATTTCCTTCTATTTTCTATATACTCTGGGAACACATTAAAGCCTTTTCGGGGCTATATTATTTGAATTCTTACTATCGGGTAACTAATTTCATGTTCAGTTCTATATTTAAGAGATGAGGAATAACGTACATTATTTACATTATTTACAATTGCCATATATTTTTTTGTTGCTAACACAACAGTTCGGCTGATGTACCATCCAGCCCTCATCAGGTGTCTTGGGGTAATTTTTTATTCCTAAGGTATTATTCGAACTTATGTTGTTGTTGTTGTTGTTGTTCTTCTTCTTCTTCTTCTTCTTCTTCTTCTTCTTCTTATCCTCATTATTATTATATTATTATTATTATATTATTATTATATTATTATTATTATTATTATTTTTATTATTATTATTATTATATTATTCTATGTTTGACTTTTGCTTTATATTTGTACAAGTTGCTCCAAGTCTCACCCAGAGACCTCAAGAGACAACAGGGTTGGAAGTTCATGTGGTTGTTATGCCTAGTGTGCCATATATTTGGGGGGTGGGATGTTTACTAATGAATGTCTAAAAAAAAGTTTTTTTTTTTTTTTTAAACCGAAAATTATATTTGTTTTTAAACCTTGAGATTACATAGAGAGTATTTTGCGTAGGATATGAGCAGTTCCCATGAGCACTATCTTTTGAACTTCTGCCATTTTGGGTTTCCTGGTATCTGAGTTAGGTAGCTATCAGCCTTTTGCTATCATTCCCAGGGCACATATGACAACAGGTATTGTTTTAGTCTTCAGCTTCCACATTTTGCTGATTTCTATTTCAAGATCTTTATATTGCTCAGTTTTTGGTAGGTCTTGACAGATACGTTTATATCGATTGGGACAGTCATATCAATGAGGAGGCATGTTCTTTGTTTGAAGTCTTTCAATATGATGTCTGGCCTATTTGCATCTATCTTCCTGTCAGTTTGAATGGTGAAGTTCCAGAGGAGTGAGATGTGGTCATTTTCAAGCACTGGGGGTGGTTTGTGTTCCCCAGTTTTTTTCATGGGGCAAATCCAGGTTTTTACAGATTACCCAGTGAATATATTGTGGCTCTATCGTGCCTGTTGAGATACTCTGTAGGCGCTAGAAGACTGCACTTGGAGACCACATGGTCAATGGTTCATTTTGTTGCTTGCATACACGACACGTTGGACTGCTTCTGATCTTTAATATGTTGGCCTGGTAGTTTCTTGTTGGTAGGCATTGATCTTGAGCTGCTATGATAAACCCCTCTGTTTCAGATTTTAAGCCAGAGGCCATTAGCCATTGATGGGTCAGGGCTTTGTCGATATCTGCATTATTCGCTCTCTTTGGGTATTTGCCATAGAGAGGTTTTTCTTGCCATTTATTATTCAGAATCTAAGCCGCATTTTGGCACGGGTTTTCATGCGCCTAGCTTTTTCTGTGCTTGTTTCTTGTATATCTATCTCTAATTCTGAAATTGGTTGTATTCGGAATTCACTTAGATATTCCTTTGCCTGTTTTGTGACTGAGTATGATGCTTTCTTGTTTTCATGTTTTGATGTTTTCATGTTTTATTATTATTATTATTATTATTATTATTATTATTATTATTGTTATTATTATTATTATTATTATTATTATTATTATTATTATTATTATTATTATTATTATATTATTCTATGTTTGACTTTTGCTTTACATTTGTACTAGTTGGCTCCAAGTCTCACCCAGAGACCTCAAGGGACAACAAGCTGGAAATTCATGTTGGTGTTATGCCTAGGGTGCCATATATTTGGCTTTGTACTTAGTGTTGTACTAGTGAATGTTTAAGAAACCATAAGAAAATTATTATTGTTTTAAAACTTGAGATTACATAGAAAGTATCTTGCGTAGGATGTGAGCAGTTATCATGTTTATTATTATCATCATCATCTTCATTATTATTCAGGTCACTACGCACTTAATCACTACGCCATATGCCTGTGGGCAATTATGGAGTGAATTTTAGGGTTTATAAATTTAATATTCTCCTATCCTCCTATCAGCGTCTGCTTAGGACCTTGTTGTGTCCTAGCATATGTGCTGCTTCTTTAGTTTTTGTATTTTCCAGTGGTGTTCGCTGTCTATTATTTTAACTTCATCTCACAGAGGGAGGTGGTCTCCATTTTTCCATACATGATCAGCTATACCCGATTTATCAATATCTCCCCGTGTCACAGCTTTGCGATGTTCGTCTACCCTTATTTTGAGGGGGCAGCATGTTTCGCCTTTGTATAACCTACCACAGCTGTATGGAATGGAGTACACACAGTTATTAGTCATATTCTCTTCCATTACTGGTTTTACTGGAAGGAGATATTTGCGAAAGTGTTGTATTACTCTTGAATACTGTCCTGATGTCATATGGGCCGCAGAGGCCTTTCCCATAGGGTAGACAGTTTATTGACCTCATCCTCTGTCTTCTTCATTACTGGAGTGGATAGTATGTTTTTAGGGTAGTTGTTGCTCAATAGATTGTTACTGAGCTTGATCATTTCTCCGTGGTGGGTATCGCGATCGCTACTTGTATTCATTGCTCGATGTTTTAAGCACTGAACAAGCCCTCTCTTTACACTATATGGATGATGGGACTCGAAGTTGGCTGTATTGAGTTCATATGATCTAAGAACACTTGGGTATCTTCCTGGTGGGACCAAAGTATGAAGGTGTCATCAACATATCGCAGCCGTAGGGTTGGTTTTCGTGGTGTTGATCCCAAAATCAAATTCTCAAAGTATTCCATGTATATATTGGCTATTACCGGTGTTAATGGCGAACTCATAGCTAAACCCTCCTCTTGTCGATATATATCAATATCCAAACTGAAGTCGGTACATCATACACAAAAGGTCAACATTTCCATCAAGTTTCTTATTGGTATATTAGTGCGTTCTTTTAGATGGGTGTCTGTCACTAGTTCTTTTTATTTTAATCACCGATAGTGCTTCACCAGTTGGGAGTTTGGAGAACAGTCTTATCACATCTAGACTCACCATCTTGTTGGATTCAATGGAGGTATCCTTGATCGATTCTGTGAAGCAGGTGGAAATCTTCACGTACGACGTTGACTTTCTTGCTAATGAAATGATTATATCCACAAGGAAGCGGCTTAGTGGATGACATGCAGAATGTCTACAGCTCACTATAGGTCTTTATGTGCCACTTCATGATTCCTAGCTAGCTTTAGCCAAAAAATTATCTACTAACCCTAGTTACTAGTTTATACAGGTAAAATCATTAGGGTGACAAGAGGGGGGGAGAGAAGAAGTTGTATTGGGAGTAAGAAAATAGAATAGAAGATGAGAATCAGATAGTCTGCCTTAACTTTAAAAGATAAGGTTATTTTATTTTACTTATAATCTTTAAATCACTGGACGACAGAGTGATATCAAATGGACTCCATCTACATTTGTGTATCTATAGCCACGTGTTCGGACCGAGTGGTGGAAGAATATTAACATTACTTTGAAGACAGGCTGAAACGTAATATTCTGCGACATCAGTTCAAAGTCTTGGGTAAACAATATAATATAAATACATTTGCGGCAGCAATCTTTGTCTTTGGAATAAACCAATTATGGTGGTATTGGTGAGGTTTCTTGACCAATACGGATAATAGTATATACGTACGGAAGGGATTAAATATGTAGCTCTTGTGTGTGGGACATGTAGGTCTAGTGTGCTCTGTCCGTGTTGACATTGGCAACAATGAGACAGCACATCCTTCCCTTTGATGGATACTTTGGGTTGGGGGATTATGTGTAGTCGCTCACAGGGATCTGAATTCACATTGAAAAATTTGGACAACACTGGCGTATATCAACAGCAGAGTAGGGTGAATATCTTACCAACAGAAGCAGGTTAAGAAATACCAGAAAAGTTACCACTATTTGACTTGGTGCCTTTGTCGGTGAAATCAGTATAACATCTAATATAACACGTGAGCAATTCCATATATTGAGAATTAGCGTAATCACAATATCAGACACTATCTGCACCATTCTTTATAAGCCCATCTGGTTTATCTTCAGCTACTGGAATTGAATATTTTCCCTCTTTAACAGTAGTTTTGTTTTTCATGTATTCAGTTTTAATGAAATAATGGATCAATCTAGCGTTGCGTATTGTGAAATTATTTTAGCATAGGACTACAGAGTTGGTCTTAGAGCCGAGAACATGAAAAGTTGAGCGAAAGAAATGTACAGTGCCTTGTGTGAGCATGTATGTATCTATATAGCATTTGGCAGAGATTATGCAATGTGCTGATCGACGAAGCTGCGGTATTTCTTTAGGTATACTTAGTTCGAATCTCACCGACGTCAAAATTTGTTTCAATATTTCGAGGTCATTAAAAAAACTACCATTCGAGTAATACGGCTGATTTTCCTTCTTTCATATGTGTGTGTGTGTGTTTGTGTGTGTGTGTGTGTGTGTTTGTGTGTGTGTGTATATGTGTGTGTGTATAAAGATATAAATTTAGATAGATAGATAGATAAATAGATATAGAGGTATATATGGTATAAGTTACATGGAATATCATACAAGCATTTAATAAAAATTTGACATTATCTTGAAATTCATTGCGTCGGTATTCTGCTGGCTAATATATATATATATATAGTGACGTATTTTTGCCATTTCAATATGGCTAACCCCTAAGGGTGGATGCTACTGTAGTTTTTAGCCCCAGGAGGACACACTCCTCCAGCTGGCCATAGACACACTATCTGTGTCCTGTCAGTATTTGCAAAGGGAAGTCATCCTTCCCGTCTTCAACTTATGATACACACGGACTCGAGTTTCGAGGTATTGACCTCTCGTCAGCGTGTGGCA
>NC_043009.1:13418405-13490905 GCF_006345805.1 Octopus sinensis | reverse complement strand
AATCCCATCTACACTTACAGACAAGTATACATCTATACGTACAAGAATGAATATGTATATACATTCAAAATGTGACCGCGTGTGTACCGTTGGCGATTTTTTTTCCTCTGTCTTCCCTTCTCTGGATCTTTCCTTCTCCTATGTTTCCGACGAAGAGCTCCGCTCGAAACGTTAAACCCTCCTTCTTTCCTTCTTTCCTGAGCGTCCAATAATACTATATTTGTTCCACGTCTTCGCCTTGTTGTTTTTTTGTGCTTTCATGTTTGGATTAACTTTAACTACATGTATACATACATATACATGGTTAGTCAACGATTTTCTCTGCACCAGGTTCTTCATGGATATAAGACGCAGCTTTACATCCATATGTAAGAGCAAAATGAATATTTTATTTCATAACTCCGTAGATAGCATTGTTCATCTTACTGCGGTCTGTATTGTCATGTGTGTTAGATTCTACGGGATGGCATTGTAATACTTTGATTCTGATAACAGTGATAGTTTTGCTTTTACAATCATGATTGTTTTAAAAGTGATACAGTATCTTTAGTTTTACTGTAGGTGTGATTGACGATGATGACCACAGCGGTGGTGATGTTGATGTTCTTGTTGATGATGATGACGACGCCGACGACGATGTTGACGATGGTGGCAATGATGATTATGACGATGGTGATGATTATGACGAAGATGACGATGACATCGATGATGGTGATGACGACGACGACGAAGATGTCAATGATGACTATGACGATGATGATGATGATCATCATGATCATCATTATCATTGTAACGATGACCGTAAAGTACCGTTTAAAATTGCTTTCTGCTAGTCCTTATGTTTGGCCGTCCTTTATTGTTTGGCGTTATAGTCGCGTAGTTGTGTCAGCGGTGTTGTTGGCAGAAGTAATTTTCTTAAATGACGGTGGTACTGTATAAGATTAGCACCACTGGTAGCGTTGGTAATGATGTGTAATAGTTGTAGTACCGGTAATGAAGACATTGAGGAATGGCCACATGGAATCTGAGGTCGTAGTAATACTGGTGATGGGAATGGTTGAAGTAGAAATATTGTTCTTAGCCCTGAGTGACAGAAGTAAAGACGGTATTGATGGTATTGAGTGGTGGTGATATTATGGGTAGGGTTGTAGTAGCAGAGTTCAGAGTTTCAAATTTTGGCACACAGCCAGTAGGTTCGGGGTAGGAGGTAAGTCGATTAAATTGACATCAGTGCTTAACTGGTACTTATTTTATCGACCCTGAGAGGCAAAGTCGATCTCATTCGAATTTTAATTCAGAAAGCAAAGATGGACGTTGTGCCGCGAAGTGTTATGCCCGGCCTGTTAAAGATTCTGCCATTGCGCCGCCTTGAGTAGCAGAGTTAATAGTAAAATTAAAAGGTTGATCTGACTGCCGAGAATTAAGAATAGTAATAATGTTTATGTAGATGTGCCTACTGTATTATTTGATTTGGCGGGAGACAAGGTCCTGAGTTTTATGTTCATAAAGATGATTATCATATTTTTGATGATAATGACGATGGTAAAGGCTTAACGGATGTTAAAAATGTTACTGATGATGATGATGATGACAACGACGATGATGTTCATATTGATGATGAGATAAGAATACGGAAATTGTGATGATGATTATGACAATAGCTATCGTAGAGGGCGACAGGGACTTACAGTTAAAGCAGAGATGAGGATGAGGATAATAGATTATATTGATTTCTCGAACTGAAAGAAGAAGCGGTTGATAATATATAGGATTTTACCAACCAAATGCACGCACACACACACACACACACACACACACACACACATATATATATATATATTTATACATACACATATACACAAACATACATACAGAGATGCCTAATAAGGCAACACTTCCTCACAAAATAGTAATTTCCATAAAACATTCGACAGAAACTGTGTTATGGTGCACTATATTAATTTTGATAACGTTTCGTGCTTTCATATCTAGAGTCAACGGGACATATAGTCGCTGCCCCAATGAAAATGCTTTCCTACGAATAACTTTCCATTAGAGTTAATGTTTTCAAGAAAATGGCGTTCTCTACAAAAGTCTCTACGGAGTACAACAACGCTGTAAAAACTGTCATAAGTTTAATTTATAGATATTTGAGTCCAAGATTTAAACAACATACTTATTCGTTCAGATATATAAATAGAAAATATATTCAAACATTCTTCAAATAAACTGGGCTCATAAAGAACAACGATATGCTCAATACCAAGACTAACATTTAAATTACTGATAGCGAACCACCCATAATAATGGAATCAATTGTATTTCTCTGTTTGAAGAGTCAGAGATACAGAGAGTGATATCAAATTATAGCTCAGTACTGGAATAAATAACTGCCTACCCTCTTTAGAGGAAGTCTATCTTACAAACAATTATTTACAGGATGCATGTTGCAGCTTTCAGTATTGCCACTTTCTGTCACAAAACATAGCTTGTACATAACTACTTTCCGGGTACTTTAAAATGAATCACCTGACTTCCTGTCATTGAACAACCTTTTTCATGAAGTCTTCATGTGTAAAGCTATGGCATTTTCTCCAGCTTGCGCCAGCGTGTGGCTTGGTCGTTAGGGTGCTGTACTCATGCTGGTAAAATTATGCTTTCGATTCCTGGAACGGGTGATACGTTGTGCTCTTGTGAAAACATTTCATTTCCCGTTGCTCCAGTCCAATCAGCTGTGAAAAATGAGTAATCCTGCGGTGGACCGGACTCCCATCCAGATGGGTAAAATATACTCCACAGAAACCCGTAAACATGCCTTATGAGTATAGTGAACTCGAGAAAGAAACGTATCATTTACCTATTTTTCCCCCAGTTCGAATTTTAACTTCTCAATCTACATATCGAACGATTTCCAGTTAAATCTTTCAAAACTTGCAGCATTTTAGTCAGGCTTTAATCATTTTATTGGCCCCCCACCCACCAAAAAACAGAACAAAATGTATCAAATTGTATCTCCCTTTTGGAAACATATGCCATCAACGTTATCATATATCAATAATGAATAACGTCAAGTAGTAGTAGTAGTAGTAGTAGTAGTAGTAGTAGTAGTAGTAGTAGTAGTGGTGGTAGTAGTAGTAGTAGTAGTAGTAGTAGTAGTAGTAGTAGTGGTAGTTGTTGCTGCAGTAGTAGTAAAAAGCATCATTAACAACAATGATATTAATTACATATGCATATGAATACAAGCACATCTGTATAGTAAATATATATATTTACTGTACACACACATACTTATGTATATTTATTTATAATGATTGGAATTGAGAAAGTTCACATCAGGCAAGCTACAATGAACGCATATATATACGGATTTAATTAAGATAAAAATTGTCCAAAAAACACATATTGATAAATTAAAAATACACATAAAAATACATAGGAAAATATAAAAATATATGAATATTAAAAATATATATGGACATATAAATATAGGAATATAATGAAGTATAGGGTTGTTGATAAAAACCTTTTTTACTAAAAAATATAGTGAAGAGAAAATAACAGGCGTCAAAAAAGTTTTAGGTT
The DNA here is from genome assembly GCF_006345805.1 of Octopus sinensis. NCBI lineage: Eukaryota > Metazoa > Mollusca > Cephalopoda > Octopoda > Octopodidae > Octopus > Octopus sinensis. The sequence goes on along the minus strand of NC_043009.1, from coordinate 13,487,323 downwards.
ACATATTAAAAGAAAATATTCCTACGGCCGTTTCAGAATTCAGTCCTCCGTATAAAAAATGAATCTTAAAAATCATTTTCAGAGAACTTCTCCTTTTTTAATTTCAATGTTTGATACTAACACAAAAATTATGAATTTTTTGGTGTCACCTTTAATTTAAATACGAGTAACAACCCAAGAACTCAAGTCCGTGTGTATCACGTAAGACTACCGATGGAAGCGATGAACTCTCCACGCACATACTAATCGGACACAGAATGTATGTCGTTAGCCAAATGGAGGAGATGTCTTCCTATATATTCAAATACTAACTTAACATATATTTATAATTATTTATTAAATGGTAATTATTGGTATTAATAAAAGAAAGTTAAGTTAAAGGAATATGTAAAAATTCATATATTAAATATTAACAATTTTAGCTTAAGCATATTTCGTATATCATAAATATGAATATACCGAGCTGAAACAATTGTCGTGATTAGTAATAAATTCTCGTATATTCCATCTTTTGTCTTTCATTTGCTATATATATACAGCAAATGAAAGACAAAAAATGGTATATACGAGAATTTATCATTAATCACGACAATTGTTTCAGCAGATCTAGCATCGATTCTTCTTGGGTGGGACACTCAACAACTGATTCAGGAACATCCGGTGGTGCAGATGTCTCTCGTCCGGTGATAAATAAATAAAAACAACTCGTTAAAATGACTGCTCCGCAATGTAACTTTCCGTCTTGTAGAGAGAAAATTAGCCAGACGGATGAAATATCTCGCTGGATTGAATGTTCGTTTCTCTTTTTGCCATCTGTGATTTCATTTTTGATCATCTTATATAGAGAAACGAACATTCAATCCAGCGAGAAAAGTATTTAGAATAACCGTTAACAGATATGGATGTATAAACGTCCTAGGGCAAGATGCATGCCGGGAGTACACTCGCTCATACAAGCATCCACAAAAAAGTGAGCATACGCATACGTGGGGTTTGCTGCACTCAGTTATCTACTTGGTGTTTATAAGAATGGGGAGGTTAAAACTAAACTTAAGTCATCCATATCTTAAAGTAAATTAAGTTAGGTGAACGGTTACTCAAAATTCATTCACCCTGCATTATGCGAATGTACATTTATTAGCGCGTAGGCCTCTCGAGAGTCGTTCAGAAATTCTATTAATTATCTTCTAGTTAGTCCACAGAATAGACATGGATTCCTCGGAGCAGAGACGGCATCTCCTTGAAATTATTTTGTATGGTTTCGAATACCCCACTATGGACCAATTAATGCTGTACTTCGTTTTATCCTTCTTCACTCACCATACAAAATCTGCCAAATATGTTGAATGTCTCTCATTGATTGTCTTAATGTTGGCAACATTGTTACGAGAACGACTCTTAAATTAATCTGCCGTCTACCCAATGCAAACATAGAGCTCTCCCCTTGTGTGCACAGTACATTTATATGCAAGATTTGTACTTCGTTATGAAGTTATAAGATGAGTTCCGGGCAGGGGAGGGTAATCAGGGATTTCTTCCGGTATAAGGGAGATAATCGCTTTATATTTTTTCTTTTTTTAAGGAGATGTATATATATGTATATATATAAATTGATGTTAATTAAATAAATATGCAATTTATCACGCTCATTATTCAAATTATATATATATAAGTTCAGTAAAAATTTAGATTCAAATGAATATGGTACTTAATTTAGATGCACAAGAATTTTTGTATGGTGTTATCCGTAAAAATCCGTGGGGTGATAATAATCAAAATAGCTGTTATAGACTTACAGCTGTAAGATCCATTTTATATGTATTATTTTTATGGTATTATCTTACTTATTGATGTATTTTGTTTTATTCTGTCTTATTCTGTTGGATTTGGATGTTCCTATATAATTTAATTAATTAGTTAATAAATTATATGAATTGGTATTATCTGGAAGTTGATGATTGAAAGGAATCTATTCCTCCATTTTCTTATTTTGTATTATGTATATATATATTGATAGAAATGGTAAGACAACAAATGAATGAAAGAGATCTCAATATTATGTTAATAGAGGAAACTATCTGTAAATGTAATATGCCACTATTATTCGGGAGCCATGATAAAACTCCGAGTTTCGGATGTCGGGGTGGAAATCCACGGCGCCATCTCTTCAGTTATCCGGCCATCAGAAAATATTCTATGAAAATGATCGTTAAATAAAAGGAAATTTCTCTGTGATTGACCGTTATTAAGATAAAAGAGCTATAGTTTCCTTTCATGGCAGAATTAATGGCCAAGACTACTTAAGTATTTTATCTGATCAAATTCGTCCTATTCGTCCTATCATCTTTCAGGATGATAATGCACCAATTCACACAACTAAAATTGTTACTGAACGTCACGAAGAACATTCTAGTGAAGGTGAACATCTTATCGGGCCACCACAGTCCCCAGATCTCAATATTATTGAACATTTATAGTTTCATTTTAGAAAAACAAATACGGAGTCGATATCCTCCACCATCATATCTACAAAAACTGGAGACTATTTTAGCTAAAGAATGGACAAAACTTCATTTGGAAACAATTGAAATTTTGTACGAGTCCATAACTCATGGGCTTCAAGCTGTAACTATAGCAAAAGGCAGTCCTACCCTATATTGAAGTGAATTTGTTTGAAATTTTAAGGCGCTTTCATTATTTTGTCCAAACCTTGTATGTGTGAAAAAATTGATATATTCGATGCGATGACAGAACTGGTAACCGATGTTCTAAACTGAATGTAAATCTCTCTATATAAACCAATTCCAATCATATCTTAGCATAATTTCTCTTCCGAATCTTTCTGCTAGGTGGGGTTGCAGAAAATACATTTGAATAAATTTGAGAACGTATATCTAAGAACAGAATACATCAGATTTAGATTTTTGTTTATATTATATTTAAACATCAAAAATTAAATATTTCCACGTGTTTCATTCACGCTGGATTTAAACAGTGGTTTTCACTTTCGTTGAACAGCGGCCTCCACTCATCCAAAATCTACAAAATTTATTTTTATTTTTATTCTTGTTTTAATCATTGGGCTGCAGCAATGTCGGGGCACCACTTTGTAAGTGATATATCCAAACTATCCTCTAACGATGACATATTTAATAATAATCCTTAACATTACAATGATGCTCTGTTAAAAAGATGCTTTGAAGATAACATCCAGTTTATTGTATTCTCTGATACAATTTTAGCATTGATTCTAAATATGAGCATGTAAAGAATATTAATAAACCACACATCCCTGTAACTCAACCTTCCAAATATGAATAAACGAGGTTATGATAATACTAACGTAATCGCATTATCTAATATCATTAACCGCAATGATAATTTAACTAGCAGTCGATCAAGGGTTTAAAATAATTTTTAAAATATGCCCAGAAACAAAAGCAATAAATTTATGGATAGTCGGACATAAATAAATACAGCAAACAAAATTAACGAATCAAAACTCTTAAGGACTATATTAAGCCAATTACAGAGTTGAAATCTCTTGTGAAATAAAAAGTGAAAGTAGAAAATATAATATAGAAAATATAATATGTAAAAATATGCTTGAAACAAATTATCATAATACGTCTAATTTTAATATAAAATCTAATTTTAAGTGTAGGATAAAATGAAAAAAGAGTCAATCCATTGTGACATATCTAAAACTGAAAACTCAAGAGTCACAACTCCAAGAAAACTCACAATGTTTTTTACGGTACATCTCCTGTAAAAGTTACCAACAACCACAAAATGAAAACTAAAAAGCAAGAACTCTGAAAAGAGAAAAAGGAAAATAATTTGGTTTAATTCACCGAATACAAAAAGCATAAGGCCAAAATTACCTACAATTTTCGGGTACAACTCCGAACCACAAATATTAGGGATTTTTGAGTTGGTAAATAATTATATTCATATTTGACAACTTTAAGTCTTGCGAATGCATCGACGTCTGTAAAACGAATAAATATAATAAAATAACACACGATAAAGATGACATAAATTCTCGGATTTATTGTAATAATCGACATTGTCCTCAAACGGTTGAGATTCTGAATGTAGGGAACAAAAACCCAAAATCCGAATCGTGCGCCTACAACTCTAGCGCTAATATTCTCCTCAGCCAGTCTGGTTGTAACGTAATTAATGAGCACAATATAAATGTGATAATACTGTACGCCTAGTAAACGACATATCGAAATATATCAGCACCAGCAGTTCTTATCATTAAAATAATGATAATGTGTGTGTGTGTGTATGTGTGTGTGCAGCTGTTTCTTGCTAACTAAATTCTATCATCCTTAACTCTACACGTAACTTCTACACCATTATCATTGTAAAATTGGAACTTTTATTCATATATGACAGTTTAAGCCTTGAAAGTACGTTTATCATAGACATCCTGCTGGTTCTCATTACTTTTTGTTTTTAAATCATAGATAAAATACAGATAACTGTTCTTTCTTATCTGCTATATATAGAATGTCCACCAAAATTGACGCGAAATTTAAATGTATCATTAAGAGCTGACTCAAGTTGGTAAATACTAATAGATTAAAATACTTTCTTCTGAAGATCTAGTTTCTCAATGTCTACGTAAGGATTACTGCATAACCTACTAGCACTCGGAATTGAAACACGGGTAACTATTATGTAATTTCCGAGGTTGTGATAAAAATGTAAACTAAATTTCCAGTTATATTCTGAACTAGATTATATACAGCTACACACGCATGAACGTATATATGTATGAATATTTCTATGTGTGTATGGTCACATGACGCATCTGTATATGCATGATATATGTATATATATATTAGCGTACATTTATGAGGACACGAACATGAAATGTGTCCCTGTTCTATTCGTGTTGCCCAAGTTCCACTTAAAAGGTAGTGGTGGAAGCACTCCGTCGGTTATGACGATGAGGGTTCCGGTTGATCCGAATCAACGGAACAGCCTGCTCGTGAATTTAACGTGTAAGTGGCTGGGCACTCCGCAGACACGTGTACCCTTAACGTAGTTCTCGGGGATATTCAGCGTGACACAGAGAGTGACAAGGCCGGCCCCTTGAAATACAGGTACAACAGAAACAGGAAGTAAGAGTGAGAGAAAGTTGTGGTGAAAGAGTACAGCAGGGATCACCACCATCCCCTGCCGGAGCCTCGCGGAGCTTTTTAGGCGTTTTCGCTCAACAAACACTCACAACGCCCGGTCTGGGAATAGAAACCGCGATCCTATGACCGCGAGTCCGCTGCCCTAACCACTGGGCCATTGCGCCTCCACTCCAAAGGTAGTATTCTGATAATGATATTATTGTTCATGGCAAATAATATCCCAGAATCTGCGATTAGAGAATAACATGGTTGCCAAGCGAAATTCTTAACAGAAACTACTTTTGCTTTCATATGTTTTTCATCTGTACCTTTTAGATGTACATAGCATTACTTGTTTCTTGTATTTGTTAGTTTTCCACGGCACACCCACATACACATAAACAGGCATATAAACATATTTTTGATCATCTTCTATACGAGTGAGTGTATATATATACATGTACATGTACGTATATGTATATCCATATGATTATACATATATCTGTTCATGTATGCCTGCATGCATGCAATCTCATATACACACAGAGGCATAAGTATGTGAGGACATTCACATACATACATAATATTATTCACATAATTTTGTACAATTTTATATGAACATGATTAGAATTGACTTGTATTTCGTTCTTATGCAAAGACACTGTCATCATATATCTCGATTGCTATCATTCTTCATATGTATGAATATATATGAAGCATATATATATTTTATATATATATATATAGATATAGATAGATAGATAGATAGATAGATAGATAGATAGATAGATAGATAGGTATATATATATATTATATATATATATATAATATATATATATATATATATATATATATATATATATAGATATAGATAGATAGATACATACATACATACATACACACACACACGCACTCACACACACACACACACACACAAAACATAGTTATTCTGTTCCACACGAGTAGAAATATAGGGAAAATTAGAAGTTTATAATACACTGAGTATATTTGAAATATTTTTTTATTATCACCTTTAAAGCTTTTACCGGTTTCACTGTCTACACTGATTTTCAAAAAGTTCAAATAGAAAGACGTGGCTTATGTCACAGCTCTCTTGTTTCCGACCAGTGTTTGAAGTTTGCACTATATTTACAAGGAGTTCATGGCTCAAATTAGTATATGTTTTATCATCATCATTGTTCGACCGTGGTCGAGACAATGGAATTTACTATGTTACGCCAGACTTCACGGTCCATCAAAGCATTACGGAGGTCCTGTTGCCGGATGCCTGTATCCCTGGAGATTACATCAGGGTAGGAGAGTGTGCGCCCTCCGGTATCATGTCAGGTCCGATGTATGCAGCATCAGATCCTGCTACTGGTAAACTGTAAACCAGTACAACCTCTGTCAGTGGGGTAGAAAGGGCTCCTTAGCCGTAGTGAAGGCAATCTGTCTAGGGAGATAACGTTACAATAAATCCCTCGGTCCGTAGTTTAGAAATACTGGGTTGATGTCCAGCGGGAACAGCTTTGTTTCATGGAGGAGGAAAGATCTTCTTTAGTACTTGGTTGTACAATGCTTTCCAATGTGTGTAGTAGTGGTATGCGCACACATTATTAGCCATTTGAAAAGACTATGGAACTTACAATATGTTTTAAATAGGATTTTATTACCAGAGAATAGTCACAACACTGGTGTTAAAAAATTTTAAGGCTGATATGGTTGACTGAACAGTTCTACCGGCAGTACTAAACAAACATTGTCACTTGATACTAACACACAGACCAGTCATGTGACTAACCTCTACCAATCAAATCCTATTCAAAACATGCTAATTTGAGCCATGATCTCCCTATTAAAATAGGCCAAGCTGCAAACACTAGTCAGAGGAAAGACAACCGCGACATGAGCCACGCCTGTCTATTTCAATGTAAGTTGTGAAACTGGTTAAAACTATAAATATAATAATCAGAAATGTTTTAACTTTTCTCAGCACATTTTCAACTATAATTTTCCCTACACACACACACACACACACACACACACACACACCACACACACACACACACACATATATATATATATATATATATATATACAGAGAGAAAGAGAGAGAGAGAAGTAATAAGTATGCATACATACACACACACATATATGTGTGTGTGTATGTATATATATATGTAAGTGTGTATGTGTATATGCAAATATATACATGTTTGTATGCGTGTATATATATATAATATATATATATATATATATACACACACATAAGCTGATATATTTCTATAATATATGTGTGTATGTGTGCTCGTGAGTGTGTGTATGTGCGATTGTGTGTCTGCGTGCACGCGCTCGGGGATGTGAATGTGTTATGCATTTAATACACAACTGTTGGAATTTCATTGGCTCTGGGTATTTTTTTATCCTTCCTCGAAGTCTTCCGTATATCTTCTACAAGTATAATCTTTCTGTATTCGTCTACATCTCAAGACGGTAAGTGCTTTTTCACTGTCATATACCAGGTGACTCAGATATGTGTCCACTTTTAGGATGGTATTTGAAATACGACCTTTATATTTATGCATCATCAGTTCCATATATATTTTGTTACTTTTCCCCCCTGCACAAGACAAAACAAGACAGGTTAACTCTAATGGACATTACATCCATGCTATATAGAATTTCAAACAATTAAACAAGATTTGTATCGAGTGCATTAACGCCACAAACAACGCGGCCAATTATTAGGCGAAGTCATGACTCCTACAGGTATATCTAACAATTAATTTAAAAAATCGGGCGATAAAATCTCTGCAGGTGCTAAGGATAACCTCTACCGCAAACACATATGCTAGTTTCATTTCAAATACTACAAATAAAACTGCGAACTTCATAACTATATCATAGTTATCTTTTACATAAGTGACGAGACGATCAGAAACTTGTTCAACAGATACAGACATACAAACACTCACCTACCCATATATATATATATATATATATATATATATATATATATATATATATATATATATATATATGTGTGTGTGTGTGTGTGTGTGTGTGTATACCCATAAATATGAATTTTTTATATATTCATTATTGGGTATGAATCGAAATAATTTGTAACTTTAATATTTGTATTTCTATTCATATTATATTATATCATATCTATGGTAATAAAGTATTATGTTAATAAGTTATATTTAAAATATGTCAATCATGAATCTCCATTTTCTTGTGATTTTGGAGTATATATATATATATATATATATATATATATATATATATATATATATATATATATATATAGAGAGAGAGAGAGAGAGAGAGAGATACAGGGTCAGGCAAAAGTATCTGACACATTTGTAGGTTAAATAAAAGGCAAATGAAGTAAAGAAACAAGTGTTTTATTTTTGAAAAGTACATATAATGCCATTTTGTTTCATTATGTTTTAAAAATTAAATCAGTCATATGGGATCGATTATTGTCCACACACTGTCGAAGGCGTTCACGAAAGTTGTCAATAACTTGGCGGGTCATTTCATGTCGAATGGCAGTAATTTCTTGACGAATTGCATCTTTAGGTTCTGGCGGTGTGAGGTCGGCCGGTTGATTTTCGTTTCAATGCAGATCCAGTAGCTCGGAAGTTGGTAACCCATAACAAGATCGTGTTTCGAGCTGGTACGGGATCATGTCTACCAAGATTGAAGTGCAAATGGAACGCTCTTTGTCTTGCAGTTACAGAATCGTTTGTTTTGATAAACGTTTCCACAATGAAAGCGCGATGCTCACCAGTCCAATTCATGGCAGCAACTGAAAAAGAAACGAAAAACAATGCCTTTTATTTAACCTACAAATGTGTCAGATCCTTTTGCCTGACCCTGTATATATATTATATATATATATATATATATATATATATATATATATATATATATATATATATATATATATATATATATATATACATACAAGGTACGGCGGGTAAATTGCCGCCACTCTCTATTCTTAGTTTCGCACATTGGCATTACTTTTGATTTTGTCGATTATAAAGTATAGTAGGGTCAGTTGAGTATCACCACGCAATTAACTCTGCCAGAAATTTGGAAACAGCATTCTGTACTGCTTGGCAATCGCGCCAGAAGCCCCAGCACGAACAAATGGTGAACACACAGAACAAACATTGGATTGCCGTGTCCCCAAAGCGTATACCGAGAGTTATTAAAACCAAACATCTAGTCAACATTATGGTATTTGGAGGGATCACTAGTGATGGCAACGTTATGCCCCCATTGATCTTCCCACACAGCCTCAGACTCAACACGGAGGCCTACGTCAATTACTGGAAGAGGTAGTGCTGCTCTGGGTCAAGAAGATGGCTGCTGTAAGATCCCACGCCTGGCAACAGGACTCTGCACCATTCCACACAAGCTGGAGGAGCCAGTCAGGGATGTCAGACGATTTCTGCCACCACATCACCTCTAACATTTGGATACCTAACTCTCCAGACTGCAAAGCCTTTAATAATTATGTGTCGGGCGCAGTTCAGCGAGAGAGCAACAAAACTCTTTGTAACACCAAAGATGAACTGAAGTCAAGGACTATGGCAGCATTCACCAGCTTAAAAAAGGAGACCTTCCAGAAGAGTTTCAGGAGATTCCGAAGTCGTCTGCAGGCCGTGATTGAAGCCAGTGGTGATTTTATTGAATAAATCTACTCTTTAGTAATTCAAGATATTTTTATGTAGTTTTGTTAAATATACCTGTTAAAATAAGATGTCAGGGTAATTTTCATTTATGCGAAATTTAGACGACAATTTATTCACCGCACCTTGTGTGTATATATATAATATATAATATATATATATATATATATATATATATATATATATAATATATATATATATATATATATATATATATATGTATATATATATATATATATATATATATATATATATATATATATACATAATCATAATAAGCTACAGGATATCAAGAAGTGATGCAATACGACCGTTTCAAGCGGCCACATTTAATTGAGCAATGCAATCATTCCATCAATTTAAATGTTGGGCTATCATCAGCTGCACAAATAAATAGAATTTTAATCGGTCGGACACGTTAATATTATTTTACTCAAATACTTTAACAGATCAAGTGTTGTCATTATTGTAGCTGAGAGTTATATGTGACTGATGTGCTTTAAATTAGAGCGATACAACTCTCCTCAATTTTTTTGGCATGTTTCACTATAGTTATTTTCATTCGTTTTATAAGATTGCTCTGAGGATTATTTATTCAACTACAAAAGCTTCATTCTAAAATGGCAGTATACTGAAAAATTTCAATTGTCACTTTGGCCTCAACGTTATTTATACAAGTCATAAGTGCATGCGGGAGAGCGAGGTTCTAAACTATAACGCTTCTGTTCATTTTAAATTCGTTATGGCAGATTCGAACCACTGTTTTTTTTCGTAACAGGAGAACGTCTCCTCTCTTTAGGTGACATCTGTTCACAATACCGATTCACCGTCAAAACAAACTTCGAGACACTGTACTGTTTCGATCTCGTTATATGTTTCCTCTGTCAACGCTCTCTGAACCGGTGAACCAGTCAACCACGATGTGATGGACACACGTCTCATTTTTGAAAGAATCGAATTACACACAAAAAGCAGAAACGAGAAACGTAGATTATAATTGCTTTAAGTGTGAACGTTCTAACCACTGGAGAATACATGAGTAAAAGCAAGCTATAATGATAAATCTTTGCCACCTGAAAAGAAAACAGAACACACAAGCCTGCCAATCATATAATTCGTTCGAATGGTTCACCGAAGTTTGAACCAGTGTAGTATTCGTGAACGCATTCTTCAGGGAAAGAGCCGGTTTCAAACCTAGATCCATGTCTCCTTCTTTAGAATTTCAACATCAACAGGGTATTTTTGCATGTGTGTATGTATATGTGCATATTTACAAGTTTTGTTTATGTATATATTCTTATGCATATAGTTGCATGTCTAGTCATGCTCATGTAAACTTAAATAATAAACTTCTGGAAAGTTTCACAGATCTCTACAGTCTCCTGATAGCTTGGATCTGTAGTCTTCGAATTAGCTTTCTCCTTTCTAGTTTTCAGAAGTCTAATTTCCCAAGATCGCTATTTAGGCAGTGTGATACATATCCGGTACCACAGTAATTACAGGTGTAAACTTGAACTCGTAATCTGGATAGAGAATGTTTGTATATATGTATATACATACATACATATATATATATATATATATATATGTGTGTGTGTGTGTGTGTGTGTGTGTGTGTGTGTGTGTGTGTATCAAATAATATGTGACAATTATTCAATAGCCAAGTTAAAACTCTGAGTTTCGGATGCCGAGGTGGAAATCCACAACACCATCTCTTTGGTTATCAGGCCAGATAACCGAAGAGATGGTGTTGTGGATTTCCACCTCGGCATCGGAAACTCAGAGTTTTAACTTGGCTATTGAATAATTGTCGCATATTATTTTACAGATGAATTTCCTCTATTTACATAATATTGAGGTCTCTTTCTTTCTTTTGTTATCTTAGCGTTTTTACCAATATATATATATATATATATTTACTTCATCGCTCTAAATTTCCCCTTTGTCAATGGCATTTAAAATAAAATGTCTTTGATCACTCAAGCGACTATTCTATTCAAGTGCAGACCTGCATAGTTTGAAGCAAAGGTGTAAAGATGACTGTTGTAACTTGCATTGTATCAATCTGCTCATTTTGTGAGTAATGGCTACTGTGAACATCCGTGCTTCTTCTGGGCCGAAATCGAGTTGCACCCTCTTTCACACACTAAATACGCCGAATCCGGTCAAGTAGCAAGAACGTTGTATACAGTTGTGCTTTCATGAGACTTCAAATAGTTGACATATCCAGCCTTGGACAGTAATACATGGTCAGATGTTTCGCACTTTGAACTATTTATGTACTCATTGCGGTTGAAACATCCCTACTCGATATCTGCGTTTTAAGTTTCCATAATCAAGGCGACCCTCAACAAAAGCTTCTCTTATATACTTCCTTGACTCAGATCTGTCCAAAGTTAGTTCTTCGTACTTATTTACATGGATTTCTTTTAGGTCGCCTTTAATGCAGTCTTTCTACACTTTCTTGTAGTTCGCCTGAAGTCCATGAACAACACTACTATCAGCAAAGATATGGAGGTAATCCGGCAGCACTGGCAAGAACACTTCGATCATTTATTTGAGAATAAATCAGACGTCAGTGATAATGTTAAAGAGATTCTTCTTCAATAATAAAAAATTCCCAGTGGTTACATAACCATCTTATGATGAGGTGAAAATTGTGCTCAAACCGATAACAACTAGTTGACCGAAAGGCCGATGTGGACTGCCATTCGAACTCCTGGAGGTTGGTAGATTAAAAGCATCACATGCAATATTCACTTTGTTTCATGGGCAAGTGTCTTCTACTATAGCCTCGGGACGACCAAAGCCTTGTGAGTGGATTTGGTAGACGGAAACTGAAAGAAGCATGTCGTGTATATGTATATATATATGTGTGTGTGTGTGTGTTGTGTGTGTGTGTCTGTGATTGTCCCCCCAACATCGCTTGACAACCGATGCTGGTGTGTTCATGTCCCCATAACTTAGTGGTTTGGCAAAAGAGACCGATAGAATAAGTACTAGACTTACAAAGAATAAGTGCTGGGGTCGATTTACTCGACTAAAGGCGGTGCTCCAGCATGGCCGCAGTCAAATGACTGAAACAAGTAAAAGATTAAAGAGAGAGTAAAAGATATATATAAATATATACATATATAAATACATAAATACATACCAATGTATTTATGTATGTATGTATGTATTCACATTATCTGAGTGGTATAATGTAGAACTGATTGGCATAACATTAAATTATACTGCTTTAACACTCATACACATATATTATTGTAAACTTATATTCAAATGCACAGATGAAATGTTGGATCGCTAACATAAGTATAACTTACTAAATGTATATAGACATGTGTGTGTGTGTCTGTGTGTGTGTGTCTGTGCGTAAATATTAAATGAAATACAGACATACAATTGACATTATTATATAATATAATGATACTATAAAATGATATAATGTAATATGAAAAAGGATTAAATAATTATATACTATAAAATGATAGAATGTAATATGAAAAAGGATTAAAAAAATATGCATTGAACAACTTGTTTCGACTCAGAGGCATAAATGTGAGTTTTTATAAATTCACTAAGTCGAAACAAATAATTGGATTTATATTTGTTTTAATTATTTGTTATATTATCTCTTTTTATATTAGAATGTAAATATATTTTAACATGTCAATTGTATTCGTCTATTTCCTTTAATATTGTAAATATACCATTTTAGCTGTGGTATTCACCTGACGTACTAGTGAAAATTGGGTGTTTTCCATCCCTTTGAAGGAAATGCTTTATTCCTTGGTTTGATTTACAAGTATGTATGTATGTATGTAACGTTTCTGCTAGCTCGCCTTATTTATAATTATAATTTTATATATATATATATATACATTACAAATATAGGGTGAGATATTCGTAGTTTGTAATGATTATTTTACTCCCCTACGACAAAACTACGAATCTTTTTTTGGCAGTACTATTTTGTGACTCACGTGGTAAAAATTCTGGAGGGAAATACGAATTCACTTGTCTATATAAATGTGGATATGCTGATTAGCTTTTATATGTTCTGATGTCGCTTGATCGGAAATATACGAGGTAAGTTTTCGTAGCTTTTCTAGATTTATAGGAATATTATGTCGATGAAGGAAATGAGTCTTATGATTCTAATCCAGAAACGTGCGTCCATAATTAACCGAAGACTGATTTCATTATTTTTCTTCTTTTTTTGCCGTATGTAAGTTACAAATATTGTTGTCTGTGGAGACATATTTTTGTAGTAAAAGGAAATAGTAGTCCTCTGGCTGCTATTTCAAAAATTTTCGGTATGTGGTTAAGCAACTTGATGCAAAAACCCTTATTGTTATAATGATATATATATATGTATATATATATATATATATATATATATTTATATTTATAATTATATATATAATTATAAATATAAGTAAGGCGAGCTAGCAGAAACGGTTGCATGTCGGGCGATCGAAATGCTTCGCGGTATTTCGTCCTACTTTACGTTCTAAGTTCAAATTCCGGCCGAGGTCGACTTTGCTTTTTATCCTTTCGGGTCGATAAATTAAGTACCAGTTACGTACTGGGTCGATTTAATCAACTGGCCCCCTCCATAAAAATTTCGGGCCTTGTGTCTATAGTAGAAAATATATATATATATATATATATATATATATATATATATATATATATATATATATATAAATTTATATATGAGGATAATATCGATATTTAAGTGTCGAAATTATCAAGTGGCCAGCATGAAAGAAATACCTTACAGAGGTAAAAAAATTTTAACAATTAAAAATGAGGGTGTCTAAAAGACACCAACATGCCGAAATAGCAGTCGAAACTCTGACTATAAAACCACGTTAAATGTTCATATCGCACCATGAGGTAAAGCGGAGGGACAAAACATACAAGCAAAAATTATTGAATAATTCAAGATCCAAGGATTTCTGGTTCTGCTTTAAATAAGCTTTACCGTCATCAATTGAATATATCAAGGGTACATAAATTCAATAATTTTTGCTTGTATGTTTTGTCCCTCCGCTTTACCTCATGGTGCGATATGAACATTTAACGTGGTTTTATAGTCAGAGTTTCGACTGCTATTTCGGCATGTTGGTGTCTTTTAGACACCCTCATTTTTAATTGTTAATTTATATATATATATATATATATTCATTATATATTCACACTCATATACTGTTATATACATTTATATAACGGTGTTCTGTCTAAATTTCATTGCTGACATAAAAGGAAATGAATAAACAATAATATATAAAAAGATAAATGTATTTTTAAAAAATCAATGAATATCGATTACATTACTGCTGGAAGATAACAGTTTACTCAAAGTAGCCGAGCTTAGCTTCCTCTACGGCCTCAAGGTGTCCCAGGAACCTACGCATGAGCTCTTCACTGTGCCACTGATAAAATCTTTGAATACTTCCTTGATCTTGGAAGCATGCCCGGAGTTGGTGTCTTTGTAAAGCACGTCACACATATAGTAATCGAAGGGTTTACAATCAGGGGCATTAGGAGGCTAGCAACTGGGGCTGATGAGGTTGTGAACATTTTCCAGTAACCTCTTCTGATACTTTGAGCTGATTTGGTAAGGAAATGAATCCTGCTGTCCCACATATGGTCTTCCAGGAACAACCACCTCCTGCCAGGAATTGACCAGTCTCCAGCAGCTCCACTCAGCCGTTTCAGTCTAAGTCCTTGTTCAAAACGTGGAGCGGCATGATGTGATCTTCACTGTAGACAAACCCAACAACAATCACTTTCTTTTCGGCTAAAGTTTCGTACTCCTCATTACAGCTGTTCATGTCATGCAACTTTTACAGTGTCCTCCAAACATTGTGCAACAGTCGACAATTTAATTACCAGCGCCCAAATCATCATACCTGTAACACTTTTCCCAATTTTCAGATGGATTCCAGTCCTCTGTGTCAGCTAACTTTTTTCAACTACAGATTTAATCTTTATGCTTCCCAACGTCTCTAATTCTTTCCCAATACAGTAATCCCTCTACTATCGCGGGTGTAATGTTCCCAACTCCACTGCGATAGGCGAAAATTCGCGAAGTAGAAACAGTACTGTACTGTGTATATTTTTTTATCATTTTTATAATTTGTATAAAACAATTTGTATAAAACAATACCACACACACGCCTCCCGAGTTTCGTTTTCCACACAGTATGTGCGTTTCTTTGTTTACTCATCTACGATAGACTACATCTTTTCTTTTAATATATTTTTCTGTACTCTATTTTTATTTATTAATTTATTAATTTGTAGACTTGAAACTGCTTATTTTACCACAGAAATAATTAAAATTTACAAATTATAAATACCTATCGGCCGCAGAAACCCACGTTATACTGAGGAATCCGCATTAAGAATTTACTTATATAAGCCAGAAAAATCCGCGATGTACTGAGTGCGCGATAGGCGAACAGCGATATGGATTACTGTATAACAAGTTGTTCGTGAAAACAGGAGTTATAAAAATCGCCAATTTTAGTCAGAACACACTATATACAAAATCACGCTATACTTAAATATATACATACATACATTTTTCTGTTGTGGAAAGGAGTTGCCTTCTGGAGACAAATATGGTTACAAATAACAAGATGGAGAGGACATCTGTGGATCACTGAGGAGTTTGCAAATCCAGCATCCAAGTTACTCTTTCAACTTCATGCCTATTTTTGCATCAAAAAGATACATACCATCCCATTTGGCGCATGTATGTTTGAAAAGGAACCTTGCGCAGAGAACGCAAATCCTTAATCTGTAGTCTACAAATGATCACGATATCTAGGTCTATAAAAATTTGAAAGTCCTTCTTACGATTTAATGGATGCTGGTAAAAACCAGATTCTTTCAGTCACAACCTTGCTCTCACGTAAATGGCCGGTCAAAATTCACTCTAAATTGAAAAGAGAAAGGGAAAGTGCATACATATATACATCAAAATATGTAGATAAGTAATAAAACGTATTTGAACATGTAGAATATTCTGCCAATTACTCCTACATGTATCTAAATATAAACGATGTGAACATTATTATACGTGCGTCACGCCTTCATATTATGTTGACTTTCAGATTGTGCCAGTAACAACCAATACATATACTAAAAATAACAGCAAAACTCTTTCTCGCTAATCGTAGAGAATAGCATTGGGATGTTGTGGACGGATTTTGATTATATGCCAGTAAATTAATTTTAACCTAGGGCTAAAGAGCAATAACACCAAGTGTAAAGACAACAATGTATGTTACTTATACAGTCTTCACATATATATATATATGTATATATATATATATTATATATATATATATATACACACACACACACACAAAATCTTTTGATTCACTCCTCCCAATTTCGTAATACTCATATACATACATTCATATTATCATTTCCATAGATACAGTACTACACATCTGCTCATATATACATATGCATATACACCCCACACACATTTAGACACATGTGAATACATATTAATGTGTATGTATGTATCCATGTACATACCTATATATTTGTATATATGCACGCACATCTAAACACGTATGTGTGTGTATGCACGTCTGTGTGTTTCTGTGTATGTGAAAGAGACAGAGAGACAGAGAGAGATAAAGAGAGAGAGAGAGAGAGAGAGAGAGAGAGTTGCATAAACAGAAACATATACATATGTTAGCAGTGTTTTAAAAACTAAGATGCTGCATAAACACACATCTTTATGCGCAGAGGCGCACACACAGACACAAGAGCTTATATGCATCCATATAGACAGAGGCGTAGAGAAATATATTGTGTAAAAGAGACGCGCGCTTACACACATCAAGAAGATTAGAAAGACGCTGAGCATGGTACGTGGTATTTCTCCACATGAAAGTTTACATTGTGTGGGCGAAATAAGTTGTGTGTAGGATGTGGATTGTGTTATTGATTTGTGATGTTTCGGATTTTAGATTGTATAACTTGTATGACCGCCGTTGTAGTGAGGCATCATCTTCATTATAATCATCATTCTCATTATTAAAGTCATCAATAACAACGACATCGCTGCTACCAACCTATTCATTTCCTCCTCAACATTCTCCTCATCATGATCATATGTGCATGTCATAAACATAAATTTATTAAAACCACATTAAATCATTTTATTTTATACCAACCATCTCAAAGCAACAACTGGCTTTTTTTTTCCTTCTATGTATTCAGTTGGGTTAAAAATAACCAAACTTTGACGTGGGTGTCTGAGTATCCGGCTATGCATAAACCTGTGTATGCATGGATGTACGGATGTATTTGTACACACATACAGACACACGCGCACACAAATTCACACACAAACACACATGCATACACACACATTTATACATACACCCACACATACATATATATATATATATATATATATATATATATATATATATATATATATATATATGTATAAGGATGAAAAGAAACACACGAGTTGATATATATGAAAAAACAAGTCAAGATAGAAAATGCTGAAATAATTTTATAAAGAACATTTCAGTACCGGTTCCAGTCATTTTCAGACCTTTTCAACTGTAACGACTAAATAATTAAATTTAGAAAAATTAAAAGAAAAGTTTTTTTAAAGGAATATTTGTATAGTGTTCAAATATAAGTGGCGTTTTCCTTGTTTCTGCCTTTCTCTGTCTCTCTTGCTTACACTATATAGATATATGTATGTATGTATATGTAGATAGATAAGAAGATAGATACACGGATGGATTGACATACAGATATATAGATATATAAATGGATACATATATAACTATGAAAATATATATAAAAAGAGACATGGATGGTTCTTTGAGTAGTTCTAACTCGAAATCTATTAGTATACACAAATGATTATTTGTCTCACTCTGCCTCTTGTATGTTCATCCGCTTGTGTGTGATTGTGTGTGCGAGCGCGTGTGTACTTACTTTACCTGCATATCTATATGTATGTATGTATTTTGGCATAGGGCCAGCAAGTTCGGCAGAAGTTGTAAGACGATTACATCACCCCCAGAGACAGACTGATACTTATTCTATCGACCCCGAAACGATGAAAGACAAAGTCGACCTCGACGGAATTTCAGCTCGGAGTGTAAAGAACAAAATGCTGCTTAGCAATTTGCATGTTGTGCTAATGAGCTTGTTTGATCGGTGCATGAGAACAGAGAGATTTTAAAGTATAACTTTAATTTTTCCATGTAATATATATATATATATATATATATATATATATATATACGTTTAAATATTTGTTGTGCAAGATTTTTATGGCTGGCGGTTAGTAAGGAGAGACACAAATAAGAAAGAAGAAAACAAAGGACCACTGATGCGGTCACAGGAGTGTGACGAAAGAACTCTGGCCGAAATAAGATTAATGTAAAATAAGATTAATGTAATTAATAAGATTAATGTAAAATAAGATTAATGTAAAAAATAAATAACACTGAAGCAAAATAACACCAAATATATAGTGCGTGTGTTTTTATTGGCTAAACTGGCAATATGACCATTTCGAAATATAACAATATATAAATATATATATATATATAACATGGAAAAATGCGAGCAAGGAAAATAATATTCCTAATGTTATAAAACCTGGAAAAGTTCAGAACAAGTTGTTACGTCTGGTAAAGTACAGAACAAGAAAAATGTTTGGTGAAAATATTGCAACTGAGGATGCGATTTCAAATAAAATATTTAGACTTAGAAAATATTAGCTTTTATTAAAACTAAAGATTTTATTACAAGTTATTACTTCTATTTGTTATTACTTGTTACTTCTATTAAAAATAAAAACGTAACTCAAAATATTTTTTGCACTTTAAAAACAAATCATTTTTTAAATTATTACTTATTAATTAGAAATTTGGAAATACGTTATAAGAAATAATAGTAGTACATAGTTAGTTAGTACAATAAATAGAATAATACAAAAATTAGTCTTATATTACAGTAAAATCTACCTATAACAACAATTCTACAGTAAAATTTGCTTCAGTTATTGCTTAAGTTATTGCTAGGTCTTCACATTTGTATTCTTGACCCAATGCCTATTTTTTACATATTGAATTTGCCTACCATATATACTCTGCTACTTTGCATAGAACTTTAGCTACATTGGTACTTCTAGCTTTCATTTTTTAAGTATTCTAGTGTGTCAGTATTTTAGCAAAATGATGGTACCTTTTGTAATTATAATGCTACTTTCTAAATTAAAATCAAATAACTTTTAATATTAGCTGCAAAATTTTAAGTCAAATTTTTTTTGTTCAGATGTAATACGTTGTCGTGAACTTTTCCATGAGTAAACTTGTCCTGTAATTTTCCAGATTTGCAATTTTAAGAATATTATTTCTCTTGCTCGCATTTTCTATGCAACCCGTGTTTCTTCCAGGCTATACTATTGTGCTAATTAATAATGTGTCAAATGTGACAATTAGCAGTGTCGTTGATAACTTTTTCCTTACCTCAATGACGCTGGTGACATATATTAAAAGTCTCCTTATATAACTATATTCATAAAAAGTAAAGAACGATATTATCACTCGAGATTGATACCATGAAATTGCTAGAATTGAGCTCTATCATTTAAGCTTAAAATATAGTTTGTTTTTAAAATATAAAAAAGTTATGTATACTTAAATCCAATTTTTTGATACAAATTCTTGTTGCGTCATACCAAAACTATGCTTTCTTCTTTCATAGAAGCTAAGATGAATATATTTTGTTTTAAAATAAAAAATGTCATTTATATCTAAACTTGATTGATAGCAATACTTTTCTATAATGTTGCTACACATTTTGATGTAATTTTTTTTTTCTACTGGATCAAATCTCAATTTGTTTTTATGCCAAAATGTAGCTCTGGAAGATGCTGCGTGTGACTAAATGGCGTCCTTAAGAATATCATTCAACTACTTCCTTAGTTGAATGTTACATATAAAGAACCTAGCTCCTCAGGCTCAAACGCCCGATTATGTTTACCTTTATATATTTATGTATATGTAGATGCATGTATATACATATTAAGTATATTCAATGATTCGTCTGTGCCTAGAAAGTGATACGCGAATCATGTGGTTGGGACATGTGTCGTACGTTGCGACACCTTGTGTAGATGTTCAATATCTTTGGTCAGACAAATAAGCTGCGAGTGAAATTTTGCAAACTGAAAACACTGTGCCACTGTTTTATTTTCTGTCTCTCTCCCAACAATCTCTTCTTTGCCTATCTCCATTTCTTTGTAGGAATCTGCCCCTTGTATCTCTTTATTTACTTTCCATTTGTTCTTCTATCCACCTTTGCCACTTTAATGTGACTCTTTATTCCTTTCTCTCTCCACACTCTCCCTTTCTTCATATTTATTCTTCCATAACATTTTCTACTACTTTTTTCCCTTCATCTATCCCTCTACTTCCGTTTTGCACGATCCTTTCCTCTGCCCCACTCTCTATCTTTCTCTTGGTTTCATGCTGCCTTAAGGTAGATTTGTTGTTATAGGTGGTTTCTATGTATGTATGTATGTATGTATGTATGTATGTATGTATGTATGTATGTATGTATGTATGTATGTATGTATGTATGTATGTATGTATGCATGTATCTATCTATCTATCTATCTATCTATCTATCTATCTATCTATCTATCTATCTATCTTTCAATCTATCTGTCTGTGTATCTATGTATACATAGCGGCATTTAGTCAGTTTGAACGGCGAAGTTCCAAAGGAGTGAGATGGGGTCATTTTCAAACACTGGAGGTGGTTCGTGTTCCCAACAATCTTTACCATGTGCCAGTTCAAGTCTTTGTAAATTAAACAGTGAATATACTGTGCAGCTCTATCAAGCCAGGTGAGATACTCTATAGGTGCACGATGACTGCACATGGAGACATAATGGCTTCATTTTGTTGTTTACATACACGACATTTCGGGTTGCTGCCGTTCATTAAAATGATGGCTTGGTAGCTTCTTGTAGAAAGGTATTGATCTGGGGCTGAATAACCTTTCTGTCTCTGATTTTAAACTAGAAGACACTAGCCATTAATGGGCAAGGGCTTTGTCAACATCAGCATTATTAGCTCACTGTGGGTATTTGCTATCGAGAAGTTTTTCTTGCCATTTATCAGTAAGAATATCTAAGACAACAGTTTTAGCACAGGTTTTCATACGCTTAGATTTTTCTGTTTCGTTCCAGTACGTGTAATTCTGGAACTTGTATTTGAAATTAAACTTAGATGAGACAAATTTTAACATCCACTCATCAAAGTTCGTCAGGTAAATGTTTAGGCCAATTGGGGCAACGTTTATTCTTAATTCCAGCAGTAAAAGTCCGCGACCACCCATTTTTCTTGGCACGAAAATTCGTTCTATATCGGCCTTAGGGTGGTGCATTCTATGCATTGTCAACACTTTTCGTATTTTTCTGTCAAGATCACAGATTTCAATTTACTAACCAGTTAATACTATTGAAATTGTAAGTCACGACAAGTATGGCTAAAGTATTAATCGCTTCGATCCTGTTTCTTGTATACAGCTCTATCTTGAGTATTACTCTTACCCTGCGATAACATTCTCTTCTGATCTTTTCCTTCATCATTGAATGTGCGATTCCGTCCCCTTCAAATACCCCTAGGTATTTGCACCTCTTCGCTGGTTCTAACAGTTTTATGACATTCTGTTGGTCAAGATTAACGTTGGACATTTCTATCTTTTTTCCTCTGATAAAGGTAGTTTTCGCACATTTATCGAGACGAAATCCCATCCTGATGTTATCACTGAACTGTTTAACAATTGCTAGTAATGTGATGATTTATATTTTTTATCAAACATTTTATAGCCATATTGTACATCATCGAGCAATTTCGAGAAAACTATTAAGGCTAGACAAAAGAGGAGTGGTGTTAGAGAGTCACCCTGGACAATGCTACATGAAATTCTCACTTGTTCAGTATTGAAAGATTCATTAGCACTGTTCAAAGTCAGTGTGATTCTCCATGATCTCAAACTTACAGATAAGAAGTTTCGCAGAGTAGGTGCTATTTTATAAGTTTCCAAACATTTCTTGATCCAGCTATGTGGTAGATTACCAAAAGCATTTTTATAGTCTATCCAGGTTATATTGCGAATATTTGGGAGAGTATCGCGTTCATTCATACTGGTTTCTTTAATTTTCAGCCATTCAATCATGATTTGATATTTTAGATCATGTAGTTCTGTTGGGTCAATTTCTGTGTGACTTTTTTCATCTATTTGATTTCCATCTGCCTTAGTGTTTATGGTTAGTTCAGAGAGTATTTCACTTTGCTTATTAGTTATTTTAACTCTTTAAATCATTACTGCATTTTCATCAACCTGGGCTTGTCCATAATTATTTCCTCTGTTGTATGTTCTTTAGTTGCAGCTTCGTTCTTTTTACTGCTTGCTTTGTTTGGTCAATCTCTACTTCAATTAGTAATTTTTTTCATAATGTTTCTTCTACATGTGCAAGTTTGTTACTGTCTACGTTTTGTTACTGTCTACGTAGGGTCTTACTTCAAGTTACTTCTGTCTCCAGTTTAAGTAGGTTTGTACAGCATTAGATTTATTTGTAAGGAAATATATGGCATGGTAGAATGCCGTAAGAACTTCTTTATTATCTTCCCTAGACCATTTTTCATTCTTTTTCTTTTGGTTGTTTGATGACGAGCATGGATAGCCATATGTTGGAATATTCCGGTTGTGGGGTACTTCCATCTCCTGTGAGTCAGGAAGATTTGAACCAGTAGCTGATTTCTCGTATCGAATTATTATTATTATTATTATTATTATTATTATTATTATTATTATATTATTATTATTATTATTATTATTATTATTATTATTATTATTATTATTATTATTATTATTATTATTATTATTATTATTATTATTCAGTAGTTTTATTTTTATAGCGTGCTTTCACTTCACTACCGAGCGCAGCTCTGTGTGCCTTGGGTATGTGCTGTGACTTGTTGTGATGCTCTGATGGTTATTGTATGGAAAGTGTTCTGCGTAGGATGTGTGCAGTGCCTAGTAGTGCAATTTTCTGTATGTTATATGTGTTTGTAAGTCCTGGTGTTTTTGTTATGTATTTGTCTGAATATTTTTTATCATGCCTAATGCACCTACTATGATAGGAATTGTTTCTGTTTTCAGATTCCACATTCTAGTTACCTCTATTTCCAGGTCTTTGTATTTTGAGAGTTTCTCCATTTCTTTTAGAGACACGTTGTCATCTGCCGGTATTGATACATCAATTAGAAAGCATTTTTTTTTCTTCATGATCTCTGACAACTATATCTGGTCTGTTGGCCTTAATTTCTCTATCTGTGTGTATCGGCATATCCCAGAGTATGGTTGCTTTCTCGTTTTCTGTGACCTTTTGTGGTGTGTGCCTATACCATCTTTTTTCTGTTGTTATTCCATAATGTTAGCATAGCTTCCAATGTATGTAGGTTCCAACTCTGTCATGTCTGTGAATATATTCCTTCGTAGCCAGGACTGGGCAGCTGGAGATAATATGATTTATTGTTTCTTGTCCATCTCCACATATTCTGCAGTCACTTGTAATATTTCTTTTCATTACATGTTTTTGGTAATTTCTGGTGGGGAGGCTTTGGTCTTGTGCTGCAATTAAAAATCCCTCTGTTTCTGCTTTGAGTCCTGAGCTTCTCAACCATTGCTGGGATTTTTCTTTGTCTATTTATTTTGCGTTTAGTTTAGTCCAGTATTTACCATGAAGGGGCTTTTCTTGCCATCGTTTTATCATGGTTCGTTGCTGTTCTATTTTTAGTTTGTATTTCATTTGTTTTATAGCTTTTGTTGTTTCTTCATGTTCTTCGTCTTCTTTATGTTTATTAGGTGGTATGATTTCTTGTTTGTATTTGTCAGCTTCCTTAAATACTGAGAACAGTTTTTGTTTTGCTCGTGTTTTGCCGCTATCTGGATCAGTTTTCCTTCCTTCTGAAGTAGATATTTTTGCAGTCCTATGGTAGTTATTTTATAGTAGTTTTCCAGCTGTATAAGGCCTCTACCACCTTCTATACGTTGTATATATAGTCTTTCTATGTCAGATTTTGGGTGATGCATCCTAGATCATGTCATTATTTTTCTTGTTTTCCTATCTATTTTGGACAGTTCATTTCGTGTCCAGTTAAGGATATTGTAGCTGTAACTTATAACTGGGACAGCTAAAGTGTTGATACCTATTATCTTGTTTTTAGCATTGAGCTCTGTTTTTAGTATTGATCTAACTCGTCTATAATATTCTTTTTTATTTTCTCTTTCATTTGTGTGTGTTGTGTCTTATCTAGTTCATGGATTCCTAAGTATTTGTAAGTTTGGCTTTGGTCTAATTCTTTTATTTCATTGGTTTTATCTAGTGTGATGTTGTTACTCTTAACTAGTTTTCCTCTTTTCATGGTTACTTTGGCGCATTTTTCTAATCCAAATTTCATATCTATTTCTTTGGTAAATCCATGAACTGTCTTTAATAGTGTTTCCAGTTGTTTGTCATTTGCAGCGTATAGTTTTAGGTCATCCATATATAAAAGGTGGCTGATCGTTTTGCCGTAACATTTATATCCGCATCCAGTTCTATTTAGCATATCAGATAGAGGTGACAGTGCCAAGCAGAAAAGGAGTGGAGAGAGCGTGTCTCCCTGGAATATTCCTCTTCTAATGGGGATGTCTTTGGTTTTCATGAGTCCCTCTTTTGTTTGAGGTGTAGGAGTGTTTGCCATTTATTCATAGAGTGCTCTATGAATTTTATGATTGTTGGTGCTACTTTGTTAATGGCTAGTGTTTCGAGGATCCATGTGTGGGGGATGCTATCAAACGCCTTTTTGTAGTCAATCCAGGCCATACTGAGGCCTTTCTTCTTTCTGTGGCTGTCTTCAGTTACGGCTTTATTAATCATTAGTTGATCTTTACAGCCATATGAGCCTTTGCGGCATCCTTTCTGCTCTTCTGGGAACAGTTTGTTTTCGTCCAGGTGCTTGTACAGCCTTTGCGATATCACTGCAGTAAATGCCTTGAACATAGTAGGGAGGCAGGTTATTGGTCTCTAGTTGTCTGGTTTTGCTGTTTCATTTGATTTGGGAATTAAGATGGTTTTCCCCTTCGTGAGCCATTCAGGCATTGTCTCTGGCTCTGCTAGTATGTTGTTAAAGTTTTCAGCCAGCATCTTGTGCATTCCTGTTAGATATTTCAACCAGAAGTTGGGGATCTTGTCATGCCCAGGTGCCTTCCAGTTGCTTAGTTTTTGCAGTGCCTGGGTGACCTTTATTATTATTATTATTATTATTATTATTATTATTATTATTATTATTATTATTATTATTATTATGTGAGTGTGTTTGTGTGTGTGTATATGTGTATGTGTGTGTGTGTGTGTGTGTACATCGCAGAAATTTTGGTCAGGCCTCTTGTACTTTGGCCTTTATAATTAATATCAGCAACAAATATAAAATCTGTTTCTGTGTCAGTAGTAGTAGTAGTAATGGTAATAGTAGTAGTAGTAGTAGTGTAGTAGTAGTAGTAGTAGTAGTAGTAGTAGTAGTAGTAGTAGTAGTAGTCCATAAGTCTTATTTTTGGTGAATTAAAATGTCCGAATACTTTTCGTGATGCAGATACATCTCTTCTTCAAATAACAGTAAGGGACCTTCTGGCAAATGTTCGCCATTGAATTATCTACGTTATGGATATCTATATTCCTAATTGTTTCTGTTTGAATATTTCCTCCATATCTTATCATTTAATGGAAACGATACATCATTCAAGAGACACTGACTTTGCTGTTTCCCTTCTTGTTAAGAATATCCTTCGGAATTATCTTCCTCATCTTGTTTATGTGAATCGACGTTCCTTACACTTTTGCCACTTTGACATTTTCTGTGGTCTTCTATATAGCACGTTTGATGCCATCAGTTTTCTTTTGATAATTCACAATATTGTCAAAATCCCCATATATATATATATATATATATATATATATATATATGAGTGTGTGTGTATGTAAGTAAATACATGTATATATGTATATGTGTGTATGGTGGGTGTAGTTGTTTCTTTTGAAATGTTGGCTGCTAGAAACACATTGATTCATTTGACTAAGATTGGAGTGGAGGAAAATGTGATTGATTGTTAGAAATAAATATTCGTAATTTCTTACTAGGTATTGCTATTGCTACGTTCTTGGTTTAAATGAAGCATCAAGCATCAGTAGTTTCTTTCATTGAAACAAAATTGATGAATGTGTTGGAAATTCTGCATAAATGCGTTCAAAATTAACAAAGGTTTTAAATGAAGAAATCCCGCATGAAAGTGTCCTCAAAGTATATCCCTCCTAGTATTACTACTTATGGAACTTTTCTGATTTCACATCATTATGGCGATAAACATTATAAATGGTATAAGTATGTTCCTTATCTGCTGTTAATGACTTACCTTGCTTGCCACAAATATTTTATTCTGCTTTTCAGTGGGACTTATACCTCAGTATTGCTGTGCCGGTATTTAGTATAACTTTGTAATTTTTGTCATAGAAATTGATGAAACACATACGTTATCTAGAGTGGATGAAGAGAACAATATGAGGTAGTATGACATACGTTGAGCATGTTTGCTTTGTTATTAGGTGTCAAATATATTTGTTGAAGTAATTTTTGTTTTGAAAGCTGTCAATGACAGTCTGGAATGATGGTTTGGATTCCTTCAGAAATGTTACAGCACAAACAATTGTCACGAACACTATAGTATCCTTGGATATAGTCTTCGGCATACCACCTGGCGGTGACAATTTCCATATCGTGGATTTTGTTACCATTTTTGTCTATTTTGTTTTCCTTTTGTTTTAAATTTAACCTTTAGCTCTCGAAGAATAAACCACTTGTTACAGTTTTGTCACTGCTTTAAACTCTTCCCTTTTTAAAATTATATTCGATGATTACATGTTGAAGAAAATTAAATGAAACGAACTTGTTACAGATGAATTGTTAGCAACTGCAACATCGATATCAAACAACTTTGCAAATGATGTGTGACATAAGGAATTTCGAGATATGAAGTCCAGTTAGAAAAATGTATAAGTATGTTGGTCTCCAGAAAATTGTTATAGAGAGTCGAAAAACCTATCTCTGCTATGCTCAACAGTAGTTGAGTTAGTGGAAATAAAATGGCGTGAAAACAAGGGTGTTTATGAACACATCATCTTCTGACTGATTGTCATGTTCGTAGTAGAATGTAATGACGAATGATTTATAGTGCACGATAAAGCAGAGATCTTTGATGACCATAGGACTTTGATATGTCTATGCTTTATCTTAAACACAGAAGCACAAGGTATGGGAATGCGGAGAGAAGAAAGATTAGCTTTTACACTTCTGCGAAAATTCCGGAAGTGGTGAAGGAGTTCATCTTTACTTGATTGCGTGAGCAGTCGATGTAGAAGTCCCTCCATCCTGCAGAACCATGTCAAACACTTATAGAAGTGGTGAGTGAATGGAAGCTGGAAACGAGTATTAGACTATGATACAGGAAAATGATAAGAGAAAATTGTAGAAGATTGGGGAGAGATAAACCTAAATAACTTGAACTGCTTCTTCTGCAGTAACCAATTACACACATCATAAGTGTTGCACTTCGTCTTCTAGATGAGCTATAACTAAAGAGACCAGTAGGTATAGCGTTCTTTGGGATATTTTATGGCTCTATAAATGTTTTCTCATTTGCATAAGCAGTTTTATATAGCTTAAGCTTAAGTATTCGTAAATAAAAAAAGGAGGGAAACAAGGTTTAGAATAAAAATGAAGTATCAAATATTTTATTCGACCAAATAGATTCTTATATACGAAGTGCACCGCAGGAAAACTGGAAAACAGTCGATTATATTGAATGGTACTTTATTGATGTCGAAAGAAGGAATTGGAAAGTGGACCCTGGGTGTATGTGAATTATTTAATCTCGCTCTCAAATCATTGTGACAAATCACAGTGCTCATATGTCACTAATAATGATTCATTTTGTGAGGGTCAATCCTTGTACTTGTGTGGAATTTAAATCTTTGATTCTTGAAAAACAAAACAAGATGAAGCTTCTGTGCTGTTCGAAATTAAACAGGAACGGAGGTAACAACATTCTGCAAGACTTTACAGTATCATTTCAGTGGCTCACTTTTCCTTTTAATATAATCACATAATGATAGAAATTAATTTATTCTCAGGAGCCATGACTCTTCACCAATAGTTTGCATTTTTATAATCAAATCTTTTACAAATTATCCGTTTTTCGTTCAGGAATGTGTGTATGTGTGTACATTTCAATGCGCATGTATTACGTATGGAGAAATGAAGTTAGAAATGTACATATATATATATATATATATATGGGTGGGGTGTATACATACATACACACACAAAAGAAAACAACATATTTCTGTATTCTTCAAAATGGTAATCCCTTCTGTTACAATCCAATGATGCAAATACCTCAGCTTTTCTCTCAGAAAGTCAAAAGAAATCGATATTCACATTTTAAACGAGATTAAGATTATATTTCTACGCAAAATACTTCCTAAAGTTTATATAATTTATCCGATTTTTGGTAATGAATTCAGTTTAGGACGAACAATAGCGCTTCGGTATATCGCTGTGTGCGTTAATCGAGCGGAAAGGTTGTCAGTGTAGAATGGAATGGATAATGACTCATAATAAACAGTTCACTTTATTCCTGCTGTTTTCTCTGTAAATAAATTCCTCTCTCAATGAATAAGTACAATATGGATATGCAGTTCACGACGGAAATCATAGATAATTATAAGAATTTTTTTGGCAAAATTACAACTGATATTACCTGAGATTTAATATGAAATAAGTTGGTATCTTAGAAATAATTCATAATTATCATATTACTACACGCACAGAACTAGCTCACGAGCAAATATGATGTAAACAAATATAAATCCTACTGCACACGTCTAGAGTTATATATATATATAATATATATATATATATATATATATATATATGTGTGTGTGTGTGTGTGTGTGTGGGTGTGGGTGGGTGTGTGTTTGTATATGGTGGTGCATAAGACACTATTAGGAACTCGTTACTTTATTCTGTGTACATTCAATGTTGTTTATCTCTTACTGGATTGAATACTTTTTTGTTGATCTTTCTTAACACGACTGAAACCAAATATAATACAAGCAATGCACACCGGCGTTGCCCGGGTGTTATGATATTCTGCCACGTTATATTATTTGCGCCTTTCTTACGGGTATAATCGGCACCACCAGAGTATGAAGCAAACGACTCCTTATAAACATGTTTTTCGATCATTTTCTGATGAACAACACTGCAGTTTCCGTCTACCAAATTTAGTTACAAGTCTGTGTTTGGCTTCTGTGTTCAAACTCCGCCGAGGTCGACTTTACCTTACATTCTTTTGGACTCGATTGAATAAGTGCCAGATATGGACTGGGGTCGATGTAATCGACTTAAACCCTTTTGTATGACCTTGTTTGTCCCCTCTATGTTTAGCTCGCTTTGCGCAATAAAGAAATAAATATGTGTGTATATATATGTGTTTGTGTGTGTGTGTCTGTGTGTTCACATTTGTTCTTGAATTGGGTATTGTGTCCCACTATCAGTTCATCAAGCAGAGATCTATGAAATGAATACCAGATTGAAATATGTACTGAGGTCAGTATGATCAATTAAATTTTTGAAGGTGATACGCCATAATGGCGCCAGTCAGAAGACTAAACTCTGTAAAATAATGTTGAAATGCTTAATGGCTTCAAATTTAAGGTAATGGATTACTGATCACAAGATAATGAGTTCGAAATTTCGTATTGAACTACACTCTATACGATATCAATTTATACACATCTCAGTCCACTTGACTTCCATCAATTAACAATTGTAATTGGAACTTGAATGATTAGTAGTGACAAAGATGTCCAGATTTCTTTAAGAATTATTGTGCAAAATATCCTGAACAAAAGTATTTTTCCACCACAAAAAGACGCACACACGCACACACGCACACATGTTTGTCTGTGGTAACTTGAGATAGTAGAAAACTCCCAAATCTCTCTTCAAAACACACCCTTTCATCAAAAGAAAGACAGATCTTCAGTATTTCAGGAAGGAAAAATTATGCGATGGGTCTGCTACATAAGAGGCAAATCTAGGCTAAACAAAATACAGACAAACATACTTCACACTAAAAGATTACCTACTAAATAATACTAATAAAGTTGATGGTATATTTCCGAAGTTTTATTCTCTGGTAAAACTACATGTATTTTAAACATTTTTCATTATGTTCTTTTTAAGAGATAAAGATTGTTCAGGCAGAGTTACGTCCCTTACCTAAAGATCTCAATATTTTGCGACCCAACCTCGTTTCTGAGGTTATCTTTGTAGTAACAAAGAGTTATGCAAAAACCATATTCATTTGATAGCCGAAAGATTACTGAGTCTTTTGATACCGCATACGTCAAACTCAAATCCATATGGATTTAAGATACTTTTTATCTGTTTTCCTATAGGAATAATTAGCCATATGTTATTACATGGAAAAATGTGAGCATGAAAAGTAATATTCTTAAGATTAGAAACTGGAAAAGTACAGGACAAGTTTCTTTTTACACCTCACCCTCATCATTGCAATATTCTTTCTCTCTCTCTCTCTCTCTCTCTCTTTCACACACACATACACACACACACACATACACTGCAAAGCTTACAGAAGGGATGCTGAATTGAAATCTCTATATTGCTTTGAGGGGAAGGTAAAACTTGACAAACTGCTTCTCCCTCTGTTGTTGGACTACAGAAATATTTGTATAAAAAAGAGAGATTTTTACTGTGATAAAATAATGCAAGCAATATTTACTAAGCAAATTAGCGCTATTATACAAAGAAACAATTAAACGTCAAATATAAAAATTATTAGAATTCGGAATCAAATTTGAAAATATTATCAAGAGTTTAGCAGAAAACCGCCCAGAGGGCGGTCTTTCGTTTAGTCCATATAATAGATATACGTAAACAAACACATGTATACGCTACACAATTTTAGGTGTATACATACATATAAAAATAATAAATTATTTGTATATACACCCCTAAGTATCTATCCTCTGAATACAGAGAGACTGTATATATTAAATACCCAAATATAATGATGATTAATACAATTATATCCCTTTATGTAAAATTAGCTTATAATAACATTACATCGTATAATATATAATATGTAATTTACTATTCGGTAGAACAGTATAATCAACAATATTTGTAGAATTGAAATTGAAATAATTAAAATAATGAATCATTTTAATTACTATATAATTAGATAAATTTCTTTATAAATAATCTTAATGTTCTTTTAATAAAACATAATTTAATGACGTACTACACCTAATCTATATTAGGAAGCCACGTAATACGCAAGTTTTCCCGCTCTGCATCATGAATTTACAAGTAATAATATAACTCTTAATTTGAATAATCTTGATTAAGTTTCATTAATATTATGGAAATATTAAAACTAGTTATTATTTTTGTTTGATTTTTTAACAAATTTTAAAATATGTCATATATCTAATAATACTTTTATATTCATGCACACACATACATACGCACATACATATAACAGATATACAAACAAATACATATACATACGCTACACGTTAACAGGAATATGTATACAGATATATAAATAATACATATTTTTAAAGGCTATCTTCTTGAAAATAAACTACACACGTAAACAAATCAAGCTCATTCGATAAGATTTTATAATAATAAATACACAGGCAGTGAACCAATGATTATGTAAATCAATGGAAATTTACATAGATAACGGTTTTATTTTTATTTTACTTTATATTATATATTTATTATTATTGAGTTATTTTTATCTTTTACACTTATACTTTATTTTTTTAAATATTACTTTTTAATTTATTAGCATATACATACACACGATAAATATGTTTCTTAATTTCCTTAGTCCATTGATAAACTCCAATCCTTCGACATGTAACTCTTTCTATATTACTTTAGCTCTGAGGAGGTTCTGCCCAATATTATTCAAAATTCTGTTTTATTCTAATCTTTGGATTTATTCCAATCTTTGATTTTGCGATTGGACTGAATTTGAACGTTGTATGCTTTATTGTTCAGTATGTTAATAAATTAATTTTATATCCTTAACAACTCTCCATTCTTCTTCTTTAACTATATATATATATGTGTGTGTGTGTGTGTGTGTGTGTGTGTGTGTGTGTGTGTGTGTGGTAGTCGTCTACTCCTTATGAAGTGGTCTTTTAAAACCAGACAATGTATTGAGAAGACACCCACGTAGATTGGATATCTGTTTAGGACCACCAAGACCTGCAGTTAAGTTCTGGTCTTTGTGGATCTTAAAATGTCTTTTGAGACCTCCGTTAGATTTGCACACCTTATGCCATATACGCAATGAAAGGTGAGCACAGATATATAGACAGAATACTTGGTGGAGATCCGTCATATATATAGATGTACCTTGCATGCATTAATTTCAGCGCGTTTCATCAACAACTACATTTTTTCGTTTCAGGTAAACTGACGTGTGACTATTCAAAGAAGACTCAAGTACCTGCAGAAAAAATAATTTAGTCCTTCTCCAATGACATTCGTAGTTGGTATATTAAGGGATGACGTACCAGCTTTATAAGCTGGGCAAAAGTGGGCAGCTGAATTTAAGCCGTGAACGGAAAGTGTTGAAGATATCCAGGATCTTTACCTCCTGCTACTGCTACCACCGGAGAAAACACTGGTCTTGTTAACTCCATGTTGATGGACGACAAACGATTGACTATAAATCAAATAGCCAATTTTATTTTCATATTCTGTGAGAGAGTTTAGAATATTCTGCAAAATGAAATTGGCTTGAATATTTCGCTGGGTTCCAAATCTAATACCTGATCAAAAGTGCAACAGGATGAGGAAATCACAGAAAAATTGAGACAGATCCAGCTCGTTTCTTTGAATGTTTCCTAAGCCAAGATGCGAGTTGGGTTCATCACTCTGAGCTAGAGAATAAAAGACAATTCATGCGTTGCAACCAACATGTCTCTCTCTAAAGAAAGCCAAGGTCGTTTCATCTGCACAGAAAGTGATGTCCTCAGTTTTTCAAAAGGGCCACATCATGAATAGAGATTGCTATGCCGTGTGGCTGGGCCAGCTAGAAAAGGTTATGAAGACTAAATAGCTTGTGAAACTGACAGACGAGCTCTACCTTCAGTAACACAATGCTCCAGCACAAAAGACCTTGGCTTCAATGTATGTTATGCATGACTGTGGCCTTTTGGATTGGATGACCACTCATTCTACTCACTTGATTTCGTCCCATCTGATCATTGTCTATTCCCCAACGTGAGAAAACACTTGGATGGTAGCCAGTATCACAGTGATGATGCCGTCATAGATGCCGTTGACTCTTTTCACCATCGAGATCAAAGCTTCGCCACAATAGCATCCAAGCACAGTAACACCGATCGCAGAAGTGTGTGGACGGCTGTGTATGTGCAATGTACACTAAGTTTCAAAGTTTTAGTTCACTTCCGTTGTTTACAGCAGTACTTGGAAGGGAGGTGTGTAGCATGTAATCGTCGTACTGATAACGACAAAGAAAGTTGAGCAAAGAATCTGCATCAAATTTTGCTAAAAGCTTGGTGATACCTGCTCAGAGGCCAACGCAACGTTTTCATTGTTCTCGACACAATCAAGGAGCTTTTGTGCAACTGAAACCCAAGTGACCTTTTGGTCACCTGAAACCAGTTTTTGCACAAATTTGGCAGACACGCGTCTCATACACAAATTTTCAATGATAATGGACTAAACTGAACCGTAACTAATTTGCGCATGGTGATACAACAATTACCCCTCACAGCTGCACGTACATCTGTAATGTTTTTCTCAGTTCTCTTGGTTGCAGGTCTCCCAGAACGTTCGTAAATATCGGCAACATTTGTGTGCGGCTCAAACACTCCTCTCCATACACTTTCTGCAGCTTTGCATTGACCACTGAGCAGGTATCACCATGACAACTTTCTCTGGCATGGTCAATGCGATGATTACATGCTACGCACCTTCCTTCCAAGCGCAGCTGAAAACAGCGGAAACGAGCTAGAACGTTAAAATCTGTTACGCCTGCACAGCAGAGTTTAAGGTCAATCTGTGTGCTTTAGTTTCTTTACTATGTCAACAGTCAAGAAACTTTTTGATCAGCCCTCGTATATACATATATAAATTGTGTATTTCGCGATGGTCATTTTTTCATTGCCACATTAACGAACGCACTCCATATTCGATCTTCCCTCGTTTATTTCTATTCTTATTCTAACTCATATGCATTGTCCGGAAGTCTTTCGTCACACATTTGTCTGTTTGTGTGTGTGTATATATGGGTTCGCTTACTATGATGTCTGTACCCATTTCTATTATACAGTATTTTTATCTCCATATCTTATATTCATCATAGGTACATGCATATTTGTCTGTTGTATATGTATTATACTGTTTGTATCGGTTCTTTTCCCCTTTCTATCTTTAGTCGTCATATTGTGTGGTGTTGTGTTGGGTGTTATTATTCCATTCGTATTTTCCGTTGAAGCTCTGTCTATCTATTGCTATGTGTGCAGCCTCTGTGATCTGTCAAAGTGTAGTGTCAGTTCTATGTGTTGATAATATCTTAACCTCTATGCTACTAATCAACCCTTTCTCTTCTTTGAACTCACGCCAGTTCCCCGCCAGGGATAGCGTCAATGAACATGACACTGGTATTTTTTGTTGTCATGTTTTGTATTTTCTGTTGGCCTTATCTATCTTTTTAATAGTCTTTTCTGTGATGTTCCAGGATTTTCTCCTGTATAGCGGGCAGATCTCATTTGAATCATTCTGTATGATGTCTTTGTACTTAGCCCTGGTTCCTTTGTACACTCTAATCTTCCCCTTAGGTTGTAGCCAGAGGCCTGCATGTGATGGATGGAGTATTGTATGTGCCTTTCTAATTCTATAGGGACGCATATGCGAGACACATTCCTCTTCACTCTCGCCTATAAGATTATTGCACTTTGTGTTGTCTGCAATAGCTGTGTTCTTGTGAACCAGGTACTTAAATGCCATGGGTTTGTCATAATGGGAGTGAAGGATCTGGACCTTACCGTTCTTAGCTTCCAAACAGAATTCCGTGTTTAAAACCGGTAACCTATATTTAAGATCTATTACGCCTGCACAGCAGAGTTTAAGGTCACTCTGTGTCTTTACTCTGCGTGCTTTAGTTTCTTTACTATGGCAACAGTCCAGATACTTATTGATCGGCCCTCGTATATACATATATATTGTGTATTTCGGGATGCTCATTTCGCATTGCCAAATTAGCGTATTTGTTACGGTAGTCTATCGTTAGGTTAATACTGGTGGATGGAGTTAGCTATTTCCTGAATGCTATCCATAGTGTTAGCTTCTAAATCCTTAACATTGTCATGTAGGGGTATTTTGGATACTATGTAGATATCATCCACATAGCGGGAGCACATGGTTAGGGTTATGGAGTTCTCTTCTAATTTCTCTTTGAATTTTCCATCCCACCGTACCATAAATAAGATAACCACATCGCCAGTAATAGTGACAATAATAGCTGCACCTTCCTCTTGGTCGTATATCTTGTTATTAACTTAAATATGTGGCCCTTGAGTATGATTTTAGTACTCGCACCTATGTGCGATCTTTTAATCTGATCATTGATTTCGGGGGGTCCATATAGCGCTGATCCACCCGTTCCATCTCTTTCTAGGGGTCTTCTTGGCCATAGAACTTATAGTAGTGGGGTCTATCTCTTACTGATTTACTGGACAGAAAATCAAGTAGTTGCTCATAGTTAAAACTTTAGACAGTCCTGGTGATATATGTCAAGCACGTCCCATTTTGAGATACGAGTACAAGATGAACATGCTGGACGCCTACCTTTCTTCTTTCTCATCCCCATTCGTCCTGATGTATTAACAGTGACATCACTATATTTGAACTCCGATGTACAGATAACATGTCTCCTTTGGATTGGGAAAGGAATAACTGTTTGAGATAATAAAAATAATATAAAGAAAATTTGGAGAAGTAAAAAGGCTAGAATTAGAATAGTTCAAGGAACCTACAATATATTTCTGGATTTAGTTTTTGTTTCGTATAATGTAAGTTGTAATGAAGTACTGAAAAGTAAAGATGGTTTTAAGAGAAAAGGGAAATACTGTGTTTTGATGAAAATATATGACAGAATGAAAACAAAAGGATAAAAAAAAATCATTGATCAAAGTTTGTGAAAGGAGTATCGGATAGTTTAACGTAGTCTGTTTAATATGGTGCAGGTGTTCATAGCCAGAGGTTTAGCAAGTACTTATTATACAAATTAAAATGTTGATTGGACAAATTAAAATATTGACATTATATGATTCCCAGCAAATTACTTTGGATAAAGAAGATACTTAGTTAAGTGCATGCTAATATAATTAGTGTAGTGAACAGAAAAAAAAGTTTGATTAATCGAAATTGCACTAATAATGTGATGATAAATTCATTAGCGTAAGTGACATTTCTCTTCTGTTGAGGCAAGGGGAAGAACTTGGTAATTAAAATTGATTATAAGTCAAAACAGAAACAGTAGGGTGTAAAATTTGATTGATTAAATATATTTTGTTTTTATATACTGAATATGTTAGCGCGCAAGCTTCAATATCCATTGAATATTTTCTAATGTCCATGTTATAATAGTGAATATATATATATATATATCATCGTGATCACCGTGACCGACCGGGCTATCAGATGTTGTTACACATCGCTGGTCACAATGCGCTTCGTATTATGTTAGCCTTCAAATGACTCCACCCTGTTGGCTAAGTGAGCAGGCCAACAGAAGAAAGAGTGAGAGAAAGTTATGGCGAAAGAGTACAGCAGGAATAGCCACCACCCCTGCCGGAGCCTCGTGGAGCTTTAGGTGTTTTCGCTCAATAAACACTCACAGCGCCCGGTCTGAGAATCGAAACTGCGATCCTACGACCGCGAGTCCGCTGCCCTAACCACTAGGCCATTGCACCTCCAT
Source organism: Octopus sinensis (assembly GCF_006345805.1). Classification (NCBI taxonomy): domain Eukaryota; kingdom Metazoa; phylum Mollusca; class Cephalopoda; order Octopoda; family Octopodidae; genus Octopus; species Octopus sinensis. The sequence goes on along the minus strand of NC_043009.1, from coordinate 13,449,228 downwards.
ACACACACAAACACACACGCACACACACACACACACATTTATATATATATATATATACTATCATTATAAACTATTTGGTCTTAAATTGGTTCCAAGAAATGGTGAAGATTTTCTAAATACTCATTAGTTTTTATTTTGCCAAAGACGTATAATACGATTGAGATTATTTCGGACTCTTGAACCTACTTACCAAATACCAGAACCTATTCTTCATGTACACATCATTTTAATTTCTATTTATCTTACATTTCATACTTCTGTAGTAAATCGTAGATTTATTTCTTCCTTCTCTTGCACAATAAAGTTTGTTACTTTGCCACACGCATCCAGAACTCAAATAGTAACGATCTGTATCTTTCCATCAAACTATCAACTGTCCAGTACATAATTGGCGACTCTCTACGTGATGAGACCACTTTTCGTTAATAATTTTCTTCATGTCGCAATTTCCTGCGACGCAGTCAACGATGATAGCTGCCATGGACCATCCAGTAGTATCAATTTTCATAGGAGACGTTTCTATCTGGTTTGCACAACTGGAGGCATATTTTGCCGCCAATAAACAAAACTCAGAGCAGCAACAACTTATATATTAGTCACTTCCACAGCAGCTACAATTTATATGTTATTAAGCTCATTACTTCCATCACTGACGGGCGAACTTCAATAACTAATCGCATCTCCGCCTGCAAATGCAACGTATTCTGCCATTGAGAATGAAATTTTAAGGCGAATTTCTCTCTCATCTGAGAAGTTTCACAAGCTATTTAACGACGAATATGTAGGAGACCGCTCACCATTACAACTGTTACGAAGGATGCGACAAGTCACAGAAACTAACCTCGCTGATAGTAAAATGATAAAATAATTATTCTTTTCTCGGCTCCGATGGGCGGCCAACTTGCTACATCAGGAATAACATTATGGAGTTCACAACATCCGTTCCAGACCAGCACAACTTATATTTACCAGTTGCTACAGTTTCTTCGGACTTGCAAAAATTCCATACGACTACGCAGAAGGCTATCGAAAATTTCATCTGCGTATGAAGTCAGTCAGAAGTCAGTCGCCGCGTTGCTACCATCGCTCTCGTAACGTGCTCCTGCTAGCTAGCCGAAAACTTTCCGCTGGTACCATCATCGTTTCGGTTCGGCAGCTGTAAAACCCACTCCACATTGCTCGTTTAAACATCAGGAGAACTAAAAAGCCGAACTCCCCACGTGTTAAGAACTTGTAATTTGGATAGAGTAGCTACAGATTTCTCAATAGTTCGGCATAGGTGTTCTCTTTTTCACTGATCTTCAGCTTTTTGTTAACATCCGCTGGGCAGCTAATTTCCACAACTGTACGCAGATTCTCTTCTCTATCCCAAATCAGAATGTCAGGTCTATTTTGTTTACCTTTTATTGAAGTTTTCACTGGGACATCTCACCAGTACACCTTTTTTATTATTAATGGCTATGGCTTCCACCATCCTGTGGGTTCTTTTTTCTTTGTCCACGTGGTTATCCGTTCGAGGGATCTTGTTATACAGTGTCCTAGCTACGACATAATGTCTCATCGATAGATAATACCGGGATGACAGTTTTGGATAACTACTTGTGATGAGAGTGATATCTTCGGTGTTAATTCCACAAAGTCTGCATCGGTTTCACATTTTACTGCTTTTCCTGTATCTCTGTCCTTAATGTGTGTCAGGTATCTGGTTGATATTTCTTGTTCTTGGATTGCAAACACATACCCTCCAAAGTGGTGGGTAGTAATCTGGTTGTTGGTCCATGATAGGCTGCTTTGGCGATCAATGTCACCATCATCCTTGAGCTTTCCACTAACATACCCATGCAAGGTCTTCTGCTCCTATATGTTGATGATACCTTGCGGTTGAGTCGTGCGACTTATTTGGGCTCGATTTAAAGACTATCAGACAAGGAATACTGCCCCAGGAGCTGCCTTACAAGTCTTATAACGTTATCATCCTCATGTATGCAAAGTTGGTCAACTGCTGCACTTTGACATTTTGTGGTTAAAGGAATGTGACGAATCGATATGATGCGACTTTCAAGTGTATATGTATGTATGTATGTAAGTATGTATGTAAGTATGTATGTATGTTTGTATGTAAGTAAGTATGTATGTATGTATGTGTGTATGTATGTTGTAAGTATGTATGTATGTATGTAAGTATGTATGTATGTATGTAAGTATGTATGTATGTGTGCATGTATTTATGTATGTAAGTATGTATGTATGTATGTAAGTATGTAAGTATGTATGTAAGTATGTATGTATGTATGTATGTATGCATGTATGTATGTATGTATATATGCAAGCATGTATGTGTGTGCGTATGTATGTTTGTAGGTAAGTAGGTAGGTATAGATGTGTGTAATTGTGTTTCTGTGTGTATGTGTGTGTGAGTGTGTGCATACTGTATGTATATAGACATATGTGTACATATATATATTTACATACATATATGCAGGCATACTAATGTACAAACAAGCATATATTTATAGGTGCATACATAAAATTATGTGTATGTGTATGCGTGTGTGTGTTTGTGCGAGCGCCTGTGTGTCTGAATTTGGCTCTGTTAAAATATTTATTACTTCTAAACCATTTATTTCAATTAAATAATTTTTTTTTACATATTTTCCTTCCAACCAAGAACAACAAACATCAGCGACTATTGCAGAAATGACAGAAACTAAACAAGGATTTTAGCGTGAAAGGGTGAAAGTGTGACCTTTTCTAACTAGATAGACAGACAGAAAGACAGACTGTCGGACAGAAAGATAGATTGATAGATATATAGATAGATACATAGATAGATATATAGACAGACAGTTGGATAACTAATTAGATAGACAGACAGCTAGATAACTAGATAGATAGATAGATAGATAGATAGATAGATAGATAGATAGATAGATAGATAGATAGATAGACAGATAGATAGATAGACAGACAGAGATATAGACAGACAGTCGGACGGACAGACAGATAGATAGACAGACAGACAAACAGACAGAGAGACAGACAGATAGACAGACAGACAAATAGATAGATAGACATATAGATAGACAGTCAGAAAGATAGGTAGAGAGATATTTAGATTTAAATTTAAAATAATTAGGGTGCAATCTGAATATTAATTTGATTAATATCAATTTAAAACCAGTGGTCTAGCATATTAAAATTGGACAATTATGTAAGTAATTTGCGTAAGTGTTAATAGCGAAACTAGTCTATGATTAATCTATATTTTTTTTTCTTTTCATTTGTCTTGCTCGCTTACGTTCTGGTGGTTGCTAAATTTTCTTGAGAACATTCTTTTCTTAGTGGTAAGACCATGGCGGATCTACTTCTAGCATAATGGATATCTACGTAGTGATCATCCCTCTCATATGTATGTTGATAGATAGATAGACAGACAGGCAGAGAGACAGACAGACAGAAAGACAGAAAGACAGACAGATAGATAGATAGATAGATAGATAGATAGATAGATAGATAGATAGATAGATAGATAGATCGATAGATAGATAGACGGATGGATAGATAGATAGATGGATGGATGGATAGATAGATAGATAGATAGATAGATAGATAGATAGATAGATAGACGGATGGATAGATAGATAGATGGATGGATAGATAAATAGATAGATAGATAGATAGATAGATAGATAGATAGATAGATAGATAGATATAGATAGATAGATAGATAGATAGACTTATATATATATATGCATGCATATATCCATTTAAATATGTACACACATATATTGTTGCGTGTTTGTGTGGTAAGAAGTTTGCTTTCCAACAACATGAATCCGGGACCAGTACCACTGCGTGCCATCATGGGAAAGTGTTTTCTACTATAGCCACGGGCCGGCCAAAGCCTTGTGACTGGATCTGGTAGATGGAAACTGAATGATGCCCATCGTATGTATGTATATATATTTATGTGTGTGTGTGTTTGTGTCTGCGTTTGACACATCGCTTGAAAACTGATGTTAGTGTGTTTATGTAGCCATAACTTATCGTTTCGGCAAAAGAAACTGATATAGTAAATACTAGACTTACAAATCCTTTAAGGCGGTGCTGCAGTATGGCTGCAGTCAAATGACTAATACATGTAAAAGAATAAAATAATAAAATAATATATATATAAATTTATCATTATATTATGCTGGTCCCGTAATATAATGATACGTCTTCTTTTCTTGGTAAACAAAACTTCCTACCAGATTTAACGCTACTACCTGCCCCTTGGATATATTTAAATTTTTTTGTCGCAGTCATTCATATCAGGCTCTGATTTTTAGAAAAATCAGACACTTGATGAATTGATCCCGTCTATACTTACAATTAAAAGCAGTCTGCCTTAGAAGACACCAGTCAGTGCTAACTTGCTGCTAGATAATACAGAATTTGAATGTACCAGGAAAGCCTCGGGAATCTGCTGCACTGACTGGTATATAATATGGTAAACACTCCAAATTTGTAATACCTACTTCACCACCAGGAGCACATAATTTTAAGAAGCCAACTAAAGATAACCAAATCCTGTTGAACAACTTAGTGTAATCGATGAGGATGTTAATGCCATTTACTATACTTAAATATCTCCGATGTCTTATTCCAGCTATTTCAAAGCTGATTCCATCGATTTCTACATTATTTCGCCCACCAATATTTACTGGATTACCTACATTAAAGTAAATTATTTGATATTCTCTTTCGCCAAATTCCTTATCTGAAGTGATTTCAATGCACAAAGTTCCTATTGTCTGTCAACCGTCAACCTAGCTCATTCACTGATATCCCTGGATTAGTAGATGATGTGTTTGACTGATGAACATCTTGACTAAGCACCAGGTAGTTTGCATAAATAACCGATACTAACTTTTCAAACACTCATCGCCCACATTGTGATTTCATGGAGTTCAATTTTCAGGAATTTCTCCAGTTGTCGATATGATTTGTTTCTTTTTCAAATAAAAATTCTACGGTTTTGCATTTAAGGACCTGAAGCCCTTCCATCGTTTTTCCAATGAATTCACTCTAGTTATATTGCTCGATTCTAAGGAACCTTCGTAGAAGCGTAGCTATATCTTAGAATATTCTCCCACAGCTTGCAGATAACAATAATTTGCCAGCTATTTCAGAAAATGCATTACAATTGAGAGATTTTAATTGTAAAAACTAACTAATGCGCAGGAGTGGTAAGTAGCTTGCTAACCAGCCACATGGTTCCGGGTTCAGTCCCACTGCGTGGCATCTTGGGCAAGTGTCTTCTGCTATAGCCCCGGGCCGACTAATGCCTTGTGAGTGGATTTGGTAGACGGAAACTGAATGAAGCCTGTCGTATATATGTATATATATATATGTGTGTGTGTTTGTGTGTCTGTGTTTGACCCCCTAGCATCGCTTGACAACCGATGCTGGTATGTTTACGTCCCCGTCACTTAGCAGTTCGGCAATAGAGACCGATAGAATAAATACTGGGCTTACAAAGAATAAGTCCCGGGGTCGATTTGCTCGACTAAAGGCGGTGCTCCAGCATGGCCACAGTCAAATGACTGAAACAAGCAAAAGAGTAAAGAGTAATGCATCCTATTTCCCTGACACACGTAAATATAAATGTCATCCAGCGCGAAGATTAGGCTGTTACCTGCCGCATTGACGTTAGTTACTTTCCGAGGACACTCACCGCATATGATATATTGAATAGCAGAGGTGTATGAATATAGAGGTGACTAGAACAACGAATTACTCTTGTTATTTAAAAGAAAAAGAGAGGGACATCCTTAACATTCATTTGAAGGCCATGAAAGTCATATAAGTAAAATTGTCATTTCATGGATTAAATGAGAAAATAGAAAATAGAAATATGAAAGGTAAGCGTGACTAAAAATGTTTCAGTATTAAGTCTTACCGCTATAGTTTTGAAACTGTAATACCAAAAGAGTGACCCAGATTTTATCATTCCGTACTTGATATTTATCAGTTATACACTAGAGCACATTGAATCGTTTGTACAAATAACCTATAAACAATAGTATTTGTAGATTTATAAAAAAGTGTATTGATACAGAAGTATTGGGTCATCACATAAATAATGCGTTATTTTCAATTGTATGAACTATAAGTCGGAGACGGACAGCATAAGCCACCTGTATCAACTCGCTATAAAATAGTAGTAATTTTACCTTCAACTTAATCATAGTGCAAGTTTTGAATAGTGTAGTTCGATTTTAACAGTTATTTTTTCTAAGATATAATGGAAGTGACAGATTCGAAATATTTTGCTTTATGTGTTCAATAAAGGCAACATCGCAACGGAAAGTGCGAGGACTATTAATGTAGTATATGGGGGGTCGGACAATAAGCGTAAGCTAATGTCAACGGTGGTTCCAGAAATTCCGAGCCAGAAACTACAGCCTAGAAGTCGAGCCTTGTCCTAGAAGCTCTGTAGAGCTGGACAAGGTCGTCTTGCAAACTCTGGTGGAACAAAATCCCATCGTAACTGTTGAGGAATTAGCAGAGAAGCATGGATTTGATAGGCTGAAGACGCTCGACCTTTATTCTCTCGAAAAACGACGACGCCGTGGGGATCTCATTCTCGCTCACAACATCATAAGCGGAAAGTGTAATCTCTCGAAAGAGCAGTTCTTCACTCCTGCTCAAAAAGCGTGGGCTGCGGGATCACTCCGAAAAGCTCTATCTACGACGATTTCATCTCAATCGAAGGAGAGGGGCTTTCTCCGCCCGGGTTGCGGATCCGTGGAATAAGCTGCCGGACGAGATAGTGAAGATGCCGACGACTGCTCGGTTCAAAGTCTCTCTTGACAAGAAATGGCCTGAACTATTTGTATAACTCCCTGTCCCCCTACATGGCCTTGCTTTTGCTTTTTGAGTCAATAAAAGTTGAATTGAATTGAATTCAATTCAATTCAACCATTCATCGACACTTACATGTCATCGGAAAAAAAATCAGCAAATTGGGTCAATGGATTCCTCACAAACTTTCCGACTATAATCGCGTGCAGAGAGTGAATGTGTGCTCTTCATTGCTGTCACATCTCACAAATGAACCTTTTTTTGGAATGCATAGTGACGAGAAATGGGTTCTCTACAAAAATATCAAGTGCTAAAGATAGCGTATAGGGAAAAGAGAAACACCAGCATTCCAGGCTAAAGAAGGTCTTCACCCGCAATAAAGTGTTGTTATCTGTTTGGTTGGATATTAAAGGTTTAGTCCACTTGGAACTGTTAAACTCAAACCAAACGATAACAAAGGAGATCTACTGCAAGCAGCTTGAGAGGCTTAAGTCAGCGCTAGAAACAAAACAACCATCTCTGGTTTCAAGACGAAATTTGGTCTTCGATCAGGATAATGCTCGGCCACATTCAGCGAGGATGACATTTCAAAGGCTGGAGCAGTTTGAATAGGAAATGATGCCTCACCCACCATATTCGTCGGACATTGCCCCATCTGATTATCATTTATTTTGCAGTCTTCAAAATCATTTGGACGGAAAAATATGAATTATATAGACAAGGCCTGAACAGTTCTGGAAGAATACTTTTCATCACGAACAAGTGAATTTTGGAAGAGGAGTCTTGCAAATCTACCAGATAGATGGAAGAGCATTATAGAAAATGAAGGAGAGGATATTTTAGATTAAAAAAGAAAGTTGTTAATCTTAATTTTGAAAAATAAAAGATGTATAAACAAAACCTCATTATTTGTGGGATGACCCAATATAGCTGTTAGAATAAAAAATAACTGCATGTTTTAAACTTCCCGAAGTGGCCTGTTGCTCGGTGTATTTTTATTGTAATCATCTTTAAGAATTCGTGATCAATGTTGATATTTTTGACATGGACGCTATACGAGATGCTTAATTGAAGCGAGAACATTTGCAAATAAAAGAAAAACAGGATGATTTCTACAGAATATATTAGTTATAAAGACTGTAACTGAGGAAGAAGCATTACTGACAGAGATAATATGTTTTTATACATATGATGCAAAATATTCAATTAAGTTGTTATCTGTCCGTCAAATCTATAGTGCCAACGATAATATCAGGGAATATCAACTGGAAATATTTCAGTTGTAGTAGATTGATGACTGTAATTTTTTACGGTATTTCTCTAAAGCTGTGTCATATTTCGTTTATTTTATTATACAATTTTAACATCATGAAGTTACTTATCAAAATAGTATTTTTGTTATCCTGAGGTTTATTCTGGCAAATGATGTTTAAATTATGTATATGCAATTTTTTTAATGTTAAGGGTTAAAATGTTACAGTTTCTGCTCATGTCAATACACATACAGAAGACATATTATCAGTAACAAACTTTATGAAATTATTTCTCCATTATATCTACTTTGCCAAATCACAAGATCTCGTTGCAGGCTTAATGGGTGTATATACATATATATATATATATATATATATATATATATATATATATATATATATATATATATATATATATATAATATATATATATATATATATATATATACACATATATACACATGCATATATATATATATATATATATATATATATATATATATATATATATATATATATATATATATATAATGTATGTATATATGTATGCATATGTATATATATATATATATACAGATGGTGTCAAATATTCGAGTGTTGGATAGAATACATTTTTTCAAGCCCTTCGCGTTTCGAGTTCAAATAAGTGAATTTCAATATTGCTTTCCTCCTCTCGGTTTGATAAATTAATCGGTGGTATATATATACATACATACATACATACATACATACATACATACATACATACATACATAAGAGTGTATATATGTGTAATATATATATATATATATATATATATATAATATATATATATGATAGATCGTTAGCCATGATAGATCGTTAGCCACTACACATATTTTTTTTCCTCTCCTTGTTTTTTCTGTGTCCCTTTTTGTAGAAGAGCGTATGCTCTAACGTAAAATACTTTTTCTATTCCTGAACGTTATACTAATACATCTGCTTGTTTTGTACACCACCTATCTTCGTTTTTTTTTGTAAACTCTCCCTATATATTATATATATATATATATTATATATACATACATATATATATATATATATATGTATATATATATATAATATATATATATATTATATATATATATATATATATATGTATGTATATGTATATACATATATTTATGTATGATTACAGTTCGTGCATCTGTGTTTGTACATATCTACGTAAGGATACATCTATAGATTTAGATACGAAAGCTTATTAGGAACCTCAGATACAAACAAGCACATACATCGCACCACATCGATACCCATTTTACGCTGCTTATTCTTGCCATAATTTTGATGCAGGTATTTAATTTTGAAGTTTTGATAGTATCAGCCAGGTGTTCTGTATTTTATATTTTTCCGTCATCATTCCATCATTACCTCCGAGATTTGTGACATCAAAGATAAGACTGAAAATGTGGAATCACAGTGAAATAAATATAGAGGTTTCAAGTTTTACACGAGTAAGAAAATAAGAAGTATTTCAATTGTTATTTGATCTGTTACAAACGAAATATGTTATATTTTTCCAATTCAGCACAAGTGTCAGATTTTCAAACACGTCGTATTGTTGGGCAATCTGAGAAAAATCGCCGAAAATCTTCAAATTCCTCTTGCTACTACTAATAGAATTATAGGGCAATTCAAAAGTCAAGGAAAAGAAGCGTAGCTGTTTGAAGAAAAATGTCAACATTGGTTTGTTTTTTCAAGGGAGAAAATGACTATTTTATTTGTAATCTTTATGATCTTAAACAAAGGGCTGGAAAAAAAACTTTGAGTTTTAGTATCATATATATATATATATATATATATATATATATATATATATATATAACAATTTAGGAGTGACCCTAACAGGTCATTCGTCCACCAGAAAGAGCAGCCATAACTCACACCGCCAAGTAGTAGTAATTCAGAAATTAGGTGAAAATTTAAAAACATTTACCCTAATTCATCTTTTAGACGTTGCAACGTTTCTGTGTCATTAATGATTAAATTAGCTTAATTAAAATAAAATTAAGCCAATCTACCATAGGTTACACTTCATCAGTAAAAGACCTGGGAGAGACAAATATACACGAGGCGTCTGTATCGATGCCTACGGGATATCTGACTTAAAATTTTCAAGACTGACGCATTCGCGCCAAACTTATCAGCAGTAAATATAAACTGCCGATTCAATCTCAGAATTAATCAGAAAATTATCAATTAGTCAATTTAGGGTAGCAAAAAATTCAATAGAAATTTATCGCTACCAGCGGCCTGGTGGAAAAGAGAAGGTAGTCAACGACTACATATATAAATATAACAATTTAGGTAGCGATAAATTTCTATTGAATTTTTTGCTACCCTAAATTGACTAATTGATAATTTTCTGATTAATTCTGAGATTGAATCGGCAGTTTATATTTACTGCTGATAAGTTTGGCGCGAATGCGTCAGTCTTGAAAATTTTAAGTCAGATATCCGTAGGCATCGATACAGACGCCTCGTGTATATTTGTCTCTCCCAGGTCTTTTACTGATGAAGTGTAACCTATGGTAGATTGGCTAATTTTATTTTAATTAAGCTAATTTAATCATTAATGACACAGAAACGTTGCAACGTCTAAAAGATGAATTAGGGTAAATGTTTTTAAATTTTCACCTAATTTCTGAATTACTACTACTTGGCGGTGTGAGTTATGGCTGCTCTTTCTGGTGGACGAATGACCTGTTAGGGTCACTCCTAAATTGTTATATTTATATATGTAGTCGTTGACTACCTTCTCTTTTCCACCAGGCCGCTGGTAGCGATAAATTTCTATTGAATTTTTTGCTACCCTAAATTGACTAATTGATAATTTTCTGATTAATTCTGAGATTGAATCGGCAGTTTATATTTACTGCTGATAAGTTTGGCGCGAATGCGTCAGTCTTGAAAATTTTAAGTCAGATATCCCGTAGGCATCGATACAGACGCCTCGTGTATATTGTCTCTCCAGGTCTTTTACTGATGAAGTGTAACCTATGGTAGATTGGCTTAATTTTATTTTAATTAAGCTAATTTAATCATTAATGACACAGAAACGTTGCAACGTCTAAAAGATGAATTAGGGTAAATGTTTTTAAATTTTCACCTAATTTCTGAATTACTACTACTTGGCGGTGTGAGTTATGGCTGCTCTTTCTGGTGGACGAATGACCTGTTAGGGTCACTCCTAAATTGTTTATTTTATATATGTAGTCGTTGACTACCTTCTCTTTTCCACCAGGCCGCTGGTAGCGATAAATTTCTATTGAATTTTTTGCTACCCTAAATTGACTATATATATATATATATATATATAAATATTACTAAATCTCAAAGTTTTTTTCCAGCCTTTTGTTTACGGAATGGAATATAGGAAATCAGGGTTATATATGTTTCATAGCAAGTGGAAGCTCAGAAATGGTAAAGTCCATGTCTGGTGTATACCGCCGGTTACTGTGTGACACATTCTGATTGAATTTTTATGTCGATATGTATCTCCTTGGGACAATGTAGCCTTTAATCTAAACAAGATATTCTTGGCCTGAAGAGTAGTGTGCAGTGTACACCTCACTTGCATTTTACCACTTCAGAGGTTCCACTCACTATATAACATATGTACCTCGGATTTTCCATACTCCATTCCGTAAGTTTTGTATTCTTTTTCGCACACTCGGCAAACCTGGTAGACCACCGATGGACAAAAACAGAACGTTTTTTCAACGCATCGTTCTTCGATAAAAGAAAACAATCCGCAATCTTCCGTCTCCTATTGATCCTGAAAGGTGTATTTTTATATTCACTACGGATTGCTGGCAGTTAACGTTCTTCCTACACCTCGATCCCTGGATCTGACATTTATATATATATACATATATATATATATATATATATATATGTGTGTGTGTGTGTGTGTGTGTGTGTGTGTGTGTGTGTGTGTGTGTGTGATAGATATTTTATTATAATATGCAAACATGTACATGAGTACGCACATACTTATGTTTATATACTCTATATCACCCCCACGCCTCGTTTCCATCAAACAATATTCCAGTGCTGAACTGGCTGAGTCGTTAAATCGTCGGACATAATGCTTGCTCTTAGATGTTCGGCCGACTCTATGTGCTATGAGTTCCAAATCCTACTGATGTCAACTTTGAAAATCATCACTTGGGGGCGGTAAAAATGTGCCAATTCAAGGTGGGTTGACAGAATGTCGAACTATAGGACTTGCGGTATTTGTTCCTGCTATTTTCATTCCTAATTAAAGTCCCTCTACGAGTTTGGGCGGGTACCTTAAATCGTGACTCAGTTTAACGTTACCACGTAGCATTTGGTCACCTTTAACAGTGTCCACTTTCTTACATGCAGTCTGGCCAGACTTCTCTGTAACAGGTCATGGGCACTACCTTCTGCAAAAAGGTCATAGGCACTGCCTTTCCTTCCGAGCAAATGATAAATAAACTCACGCTCGGGCTCTTCACCGTGATCGGCACTCGAAACTACTGGCTTATGGTTTGATCAATCTTTCTCACATTATGTTGGTGATGGAATCGTTTGTGTCTAAATTATACCCTATCAACTATTTGTGCCCTACGTTTCAATTCTTTCAATAACCTACATGCTACGTAGGTAATGTAACCCTGCTTACGTACAATGCCTTCTACATCCGATCGTTGTCCATTTGCAACCTAGACACGTCATGTCAAACATACTTTAATTTTCTAAACAGAGACTGCATGCTAATATCATTGATTGCCAGACACTACTGATGATGAAAGACGTTGATCAGCTGACGATGCCAGACGGAATCTATTCTATTTAATCAAGAAGTTTCAAAGATCATACGGCCGATGAACTTTGAAACGAATCATACAAATTTACTAAATTATAACCGTAATTGATAATGAATACAAAAATTGTTAATGAATACTAAAGAAATTGAAAGTTGAAATCGTCTGAAAATTGTTCGAACATTTTCGCCAGTATAACAGAAGATGAGATATGGAACTTGGATAACTTAAAGACAGTTATTCTAAGATATTCTGTGCTTTTAAGAACTTGTCGGCGGCAGCATAGTCTTGCGTATCAATCATTTGAAAGAAAAAAATGTATAAAATGAGCTGAGGAAGGGTACGTATGTAGACCATATTTAATGAAGGATCTAATGAATGGATATTAATGATACAGGATGTCAAGAAGCAGTCAATTTCATCGACCCCTATATCCGAATAGCGTTGTACGTGTCAGATTCTGAGAAAATTGGAATTTAAGTTCTACCTCGCTGGAATTCTAGCTCAGATCTTACAAAGTGGAGCCGCCGTGTCCTGCATATAAACATATCTTTCATGCGGCAATTTATGCGAAACGATGTTATTTTCTCTATTCCACGTATTCCTTTCCTTTCTTCCTAAACCGACCTTTTTAATTGTCTCTATTTTCTTTTTATCTCTTCCTTTTCTCTTTCTACCTTCGCTACTTTTGTTACTTGTTCTGCTTCTAATTATTTTCTCCCTTCCTCTGTTGAAAGTGCTTTAATCATTACGACTAATGCCTTAACCAAAAGCTCTCGTCTTTTTACCTACGCATGGTGTGGCATAAGTCGTGATGATTGCAACAGAAAGGGTCGATGAAGTTGTGATAGCTGAATGATGCTGTAGATATTTCTGAGAGAGCAGTCAAATGTTAAACATCCGCTTCGCTGTAAGCCTTTTGGGCTAAAATTATGCCTGTTCTCCTCTCTCTTTAACAGAACCCCTAGCAAAACTTTACTGATTGTTCTGCTGTTCTAGCTGAGTCTTATTCTTGGTAATAAGTAATATCACTGATTAGGTCCCCTCTTTTGGCCACTAATTCGCCTGCCGTATCTTCTGACAAGTAACTGTTCATGCCTTGATAAACTTTGGCTTTACATATTTCAGGGCTGTTATCCGTTTCTGAGGAGTCCCCATCTTCGAGCATACGCACAGCTTCTTTGAATTCTTTCTGGAGACCTGGAATAGACCCAAGTTCATCGTTGTTGTTGTTCTTGTTGGAATCGTCAAAGATGTTGCTGTCATAACGAAGTTTATGAGTGTACAGGTATCTGCATTACACATACTTTTGATGACATCATCTACATCTGTGAGGAACAGGCCTGTTTTGGTCTCAATGGCAGTAGCAGTGTGTTTGTTTCAGTTATGATTTTGAGGATTTCATAAACAACCTTGCTATTGCCCTTCTTTATCCCAGCTTACACGATCTTGCAGTGGTCTGCTATCCATTCCTCTTTGGCTTCCCTCATTTATTCCACTGGTGCGGGTATCAGCAGTGATCACTATTTGATGCAGATGAAAATGAGGTTCAAACTGAAAAGGAAACATAAGAAGAGAGCCACACGTATTAGGTTTGGTGCACACAAACAGAGATATTTCCAGCAGTGTTTGAGATCAAAGTTTTTGTTGGAAGCACTCCGTCGGTTACGACGACGAGGGTTCCGGTTGATCTGAATCAACGGAACAGCCTGCTCGTGAAATTAACGTGTAAGTGGCTGAGCACTCCACAGACACGTGTACCCTTAACGTAGTTCTCGGGGATATTCAGCATGACACAGAGAGTGACAAGGCCGGCCCTTTGAAATACAGGTACAACAGAAACAGGAAGTAAGAGTGAGAGAGAGAGAGAGAGAGAGAGAGAGAGTTGTGGTGAAAGAGTACAACAGGGATCACCACCATCCCCTGCCGGAGCCTCGTGGAGCTTTAGGTGTTTTCGCTCAATAAACACTCACAACGCCCGGTCTGGAAATTGAAACCGCGATCCTATGACCGCGAGTCCGCTGCCCTAACCACTGGGCCATTGCGTCGCCACTGAGATCAAAGTAGGTGGTAGGTTTGCAGTCCTTAACCTCTGGAAGATGATGATATAAACTCCTTGACCGACAACACCAAAGAAGTACTTCAGGAAATGACTCAAGAAGTGAATCATGGTTCATTGATGTTATCTTGGACCTATTTGATTTATGACGGGACTCGAGGAACCGAGCTAACGAGTCAGGAGGCAAGTCAGTAACACAATTCTGTGAATATGAAGGTTAGGGGGGAAATCATATAGTAGAACAACCTGAATGATTTCATTAACTCCAAATATTACATAAATTCTCATAATCGATGTTAAGTTCCGAACGATTGCCAGTGATTTCCGAACCTAAAAGTAAATACAAATAGATTGAACTGTGGGGAGTGTGTAGCTTATGTAGTCTGTTATATTACATCCTATACAGCTAACTTTTGCATATCAGAGAGCGTAGTATATTCTCAATTGTATGCAAGTATTATGCATCTGGAAAAATTGATCTCTAGTCACACCTAATTACTCAATAGGGTTTCTAAATATCTTAGATTACCTTCACGTGAATTGCATGTAGATTGTTTCATTGGGTATATCAGTGGGAAATATCTAGAATTAATGCTTAACATTTTTGACGTAACTCAGAATTCTGTATAACTTTTTCAAACTCACAGTCGCTACTACATGCAATACCGATTTCATTTAATTAAACGAAAACCTCCACTTAATGTGCGAAATTCTGGTAATCGGTGGTGCTTACAATTTTCTCAAGGCAAAAATCTTAAATTTGAAATAGCCTTAATTTTGCATATATATTTTTTTCTTTTTTAGCTGATTACTGGTGTTTCTGTTAATTCTGCTGTTGTTACTACAATTGTTGTTATTGTCGCCTTCGCCCTAAAGTAGGAACGAAAAAATTGACAAGGATTCTCACAAGGACCATTAACTCAATATTAACAAGAACACTCAGAGAGCGCAAACCTCCGTCAATGCAAAACCAACGTCCTCTCAACGATTAGTCAGTGCTGATTTTTAAAATGAGAATATCTGAAATAAACTTCACTGCTCTCTGAAGCGAGAATACTAAAAGTAAATCCGACCACTCTCAAAAATTAAGAAAAAGACACAGGAAAAATAATCCAGAATCCTTGTCCGATACTGGATCGATCCGAAAATCTAATCGTTGCCAAACATTCCTGAAAGTTACCTCTGAATCTACCAACTAGTTCTTGAGATATCCAGAGATATTTTGTCCACGGACAAACAAACAAACAAACAACACTAAAAACAATACATATGCCTTCGCTAACGTAGAGGTGATAATCTGATGAAACTTTTTAAAATTTGTTTAGTCCAATCACTTTTAACAGCAGTAATCCATTCAGGAATGTGGTAGCAAAACTTAAATATAAGCTTACGGAACAGTTAAGAATTCAGTATTGAAACAATGTACATAGTATACTGACTGCCATGAGACAAGGCAAAAATATTCGACTACTTTGATGGTTGTCCCGATTCTAATCTGCGGGCTAAGGGAACGATCGATACTTTTATAGAGATAACACTGTGTATTACTGAAAATAGATCCAATATCCAGACATACAGTGGTGAGTGTGAATTTCAGAAAAAATGTTCTTATAATCGATGGATCCTACAGCACCATCATACTTATAATTATGATGTCATCATCATCGGTACCATCAGCAGCAGTAATGGCAGCAACAGTAGCGTCGACAGTATCAGGAGCAACAGCAGCAGCAGCGGTAGAAGTGGTGGAGATGGCGGTTGCCGCAGTTGACATGTCAGCAACAACAACATTGATCATCAAAACCATGAATTAATCACTGGATTCGTTGAGAAGGCATTTCCGTGATGCATTCCGAAATTTACAGATCTTGATTTAAGATTTCTCTACATACAGGCGCATATAAACACACAAGTGTATATATATACTCTTTTACTCTTTTACTTGTTTCAGTCATTTGACTGCGGCCATGCTGGAGCACCGCTTTTAATCGGAACAATTCGACCCCGGGACTTATTCTTTTGTAAGCCCAGTACTTATTCTATCGGTCTCTTTTGCCGAACCGCTATGTAACGGGACATAAACACACCAGCATCGGTTGTCAAGCAATGCTAGGGAGACAAACACAGACACACACACACGCATATATACATATACATATATACGACGGGCTTCTTTCAGTTTCCGTCTACCAAATCCACTCACAAGGCTTTGGTCGGCCCGAGGCTATAGTAGAAGACACTTGCCCAAGATGCCAGGCAGTGGGACTGAACCCGGAACAATGTGGTTGTTAAACAAGCTACTTACCACACAGCCACTCTCTCTCTCTCTCTCTCTCTCTATATATATATATATATATATATATATATATAGATAGATAGATAGATAGATAGATAGATAGATAGATAGATAGATAGATAGATAGATAGAGAGATAGATAGATAGATATAGATATAGACATATATATATACACAGGACCCCCAAACTGGGGCACCGCCTTGAATCTAATTGATCCCAGTACTTATATGAAAACATATATATATATATATGTGTGTCTGTGTGTGTGAATGTGTGTGTGTGTGTGTGTGTGTGCATGGGCGCGCCTCTGTGTACGTGTTTGACGGCATCTCCGCTAAAAGCTGATGTTGGTGTGCTTACGTTCCAGTAACCTAGCGGTTCGGCAAAAGAGACGATAGAATAAGTACTAGACTTCAGAAATAAGTATTCGTGTCGATTTGTTCGACTAAAACACTTCAAAGCATTGCACTAGCTTGGCCGCAGTCAAATGATTGCAACAAACAAAAGACAAGAATAAAAGTACGTATGCACACACACACGTGCGCACACACGCACTCACATACACACGCAGGTATGTATGTTTGTGTGTCGGTGGGTGAGTGTCAGTTTGCGCGCGTTTGAATATAAATATATAAAATATATGTACTCTGAAATAGATACATACATTTTAATCCTTTTTTATCCTTTTCCTTGTTTCAATCATTAGACAGTGTCCCTGCTCAGTATCACAACTCCGGTCTCTTTCCTGATACTTTCGTCTCCATATTCTAATATTCCTTAATACTCCCACATACTATAAGCATATGGACTCCCACGTTTATGTCAAATCCCCGCCCCCCATATTTCACAACCACCAAACGGTCCATCTCCTATTCTCAACTTACTTCAATGTCACAGAACCTGTAGCGACAAGCAGGACTTCGAGACCCAGTCCCAACTAATGGCTCCTCCATTTCACACGAGTTTACTCCACCATTACATTCCTATTTCTTTACTGCCCACAAGGGGCTACACACAGAGGGGACAAACAAGGGCAGACAAACGGATTAAGTCGATTATATCGACCCCAGTGTGTAACTGGTACTTAACTTATCGACCCCGAAAGGTTGAAAGGCAAAGTCGATCACGGCGGAATTTGAACTCAGAACGTAACGACAAACGAAATAGCTATTTCTTTACTACCCACAAGTAGCTAAACACAGAGGGGACAAACAAGGACAGACAAACGGATTAAGTCAATTACATCAACCCAAGTGTGTAACTGGTACTTAATTTATCGACTCCGAAAGGATGAAAGGCAAAGTCGACCTCGGTGGAATTTGAACTCAGAACGTAACGGCAGACGAAATACGGCTACGCATTTCGACCGGCGTACTAACGTTTCTGCCAGATCGCCACCACTATATTCCCTGCTGCTCTAACCCACGCTCGGTTTGTCCACCTTGCATCAGTGCTCTCTCCGTATCCGTCGAACCCTTATCCATTTCCCTTTACCCATCACCCATCATCAACCCACACTACACCTCCAACGCACTATCTTAAGCTTATTCTGCGCACTTCAATCCGTACACCAGCTCCTATCTTTCCCCCATCATTTCCTTCTAATGCATCCACAGCCTACACAACTTACAGGACCGTAGTTCTTCCCCTTCTTCTGGCACTCAAATAGGAACCTTTACTTCCTCTTGCACAGGGTGCCGCAACTGACCACTATTCTTTAACACCACCCTCTTTAATGTTACCTTTCTGTTAGCTACTTATGACGTTATATCATATAACGTTTTTTTAAACAATATTAATAGCGTTCTGTCAATCGCTATACAAATTCATCATTTTTTGCTAAAATGTCTTATTGACGAGTCCCGTTTTTTCACTTTCCCGAAGAGAAGATTGCATTGTTTATACCATTTATTCTTTTGAATAGTATCAGTGGAATTTTCGAAACATGTGTCGAAAGTAAAAATATTTGATTTACACCTGCGTTAAACTCCATTTATTTATTTATTCATATATATATATATATATGAATACATGAATACATACATATATACATGTTTGTGTGTGTGCATGTGTGTGTGTGTTTGTGTGTATGTGTGTATGTGATATACTCAATCCTAATGTTATGTTATTTACCAACGTTGCCATGTATCGACTGAGTTCAAATATCCAGCATTTCTGATGAACGCTTCAACTTATAGCCAATTGTCTACCTTCAAAATTGTGATTAATAGACACTAATGATTTTATGCCTGATGTTTCATACGACTTGTAGACTTACTGTTTCTTTGCATATATAAAACTTTATTGTTCAACGTATCCTTCCTGTTTGAAAGCGTTACGTCCCGAATCGAAAGATATTTGGCTACTTCTAACATACCTTGCGTCCACATATTTTGTTTTTACTCAGCGTGTTCATATCAGCCATTCTGTCATTTTGAGTACTACAAAAGAAATGTTTCAAACGAGATTGGACTGAATTTGGTGCATGTCTACAGCACTGCTGTTCGTGTGGTTGATTTGCTTTTAATATTTTGGTGTGTCAAGCACTGGTGCCTACAAACCTAAAGTTAGATTTGACCGCTGTGAACATCTAGCACGGGCACAGATCAGTCTCACTGGCAGCATATGGGCACACACAATTTCTAAATGTGTAGTACAGTAACTTATTGAATCACCTTGCACATGTACCTGCATTTAATTATTAATTTTATTCTTTTAGATGCGCTAGTATTACAAATGGAAAACTACTATTAACCACATATTCTCTGCTCTACAAGACTACATTGTCAATGCTTTGATCTTACTTTATTCTTTATTGTCATACCATTTCTATGCTCATGCACTAGAAATAAATCTGATCTTACGAACATTTGTTTCATGTTATAGACTAACCAGTTTTAATAGGCGTGACATAGAGGTAAACAATAGAACAATTCAATCTATATGAAAGCATGTTCTGAAATAGCTGCCATATTGCACTGGAATATACACTAGTCTAGTCTCTAGAATTCTCTCTTCGTCCCACCTGTGCTGTATGTATTATTTTCCGTACGTAGTAATTTGAATCAGTGATTACAATAAAAAGATTATAATGTCGAACCATATAATTTCGATTTCATGCTTCCTTTGTTGTGATTATTATTCACCTCTCATTTGTTCGATGGCTCCGATTCTAATATGTTGCGGTTTTCCTGATTAATCTTTGAAAGCCTTATAATGAAGACATGCGTAGTGCACATCTTTATTAGATGCAACGTGTTTAAGATGTAACGTGTTTAAGATGTAACGTGTTATAACCAAAGTTGAAACTTGAAACTTGTATTAAAAGAGCAGCCAATCAAATTTTAAGCTACCATATCATATGACACTGGACGATTCAATCTGATCCCTTACACACAAAATACGGGGTGATCACTACCCTACACCACTGCCGTATACTAGATCTCGATATGCACGTATGTATGTATATGTGCATGCGCATATGTATACCTACCTATCTCTCACCATATATATATATATTAAGGCGGCGAGCTGGTAGAAACGTTAGCACGCCGGGCGAGATTCGTAGCCGTATTTCGTCTGTCGTTACGTTCCGAGTTCAAATTCCGCCGAGGTCAACTTTGCCTTTCATCCTTTCGGGGTCGATAAATTAAGTACCAGTTACGCACTGGGGTCGATGTAGTCGACTTAATCCCTTTGTCTGTCCTTGTTTGTCCCCTCTGTGTTTAGCCCCTTGTGGGTAGTAAAGAAATATATATATATATATATATATATATATATATATATATATATAGAGAGAGAGAGAGAGAGAGAGAGTGAGAGAGTAGACCGACAAGGAATAGTTAGCAATTATTGCAAGAAGTAGTATACAGCAAATAAAAGAAGCTGAAAATGCACTCAAAGTGTAAAAGATTTTTTTTGTATTAATGAAAATTATAATATATGAGAAACGAGAATCTGTGTCGCAGAGTTGTATCTGGCCGTTGTCCAAATTTCGTTCGTTTTTTTTTATTGAGAGAATGTGATTGAGTTCCCAATCAGAAAACATACTGATTGATTCGCTGAGAATGCTCACGTGGTGAAGTAATGAAATTTTTGTATCAGATTTTTATGCTATTGCTGTGTATTCAGGTCAAGTGATAACCGCATCTGAAGCCGACATCAAAGGGTTAGTCCAGTAAATATGTCGTGTGAAACTCAGAACAATAGCGGAGAACGGTGTGTCATGCTTAAATGCTTGACTGCTTTAACCTGATGATTGTGTGAAGTGGTTGTATGAGCAGGTATTTTCTTATTGAGCCAATGCATAGTGACATTTTTGTGTCACATATACAACTTTCGTGAATGATTCACATTTTTTGCAGCCTTGCGAAAGTGGACAATTCTTATAATAAGGCAACTGGAAAAGAAAGGTTATTTTTAATGTATTTAGAGTACATAACGGTTATTTATAACTGCAGTTAAATACTGCTGAAAAATCACAAGTGAATAAGAAAATATCTATTTTACTACATTTTTACAAAATCTATTTAAATATGCTGTGTTTACACGTAAATATATAGTGTGACGGAAAAAGAAATGTGTGTTTGCGTGTGCGTGCGCATGTGTTAAATTAAACAAAGTAACACACACATACACATGCACACAAAGTTATATTGATACAGCTAAAGCTGCGAGTTATTGAAAATAGACACGCACTACCTAAAGATAAAATACCAACTATATATCCTATCTGCGGATTGTATTAAGCCAACAGAAGTTTACAATAATTTCGTACCATCATGAGTTGTACTAGAAAGCGACAAATAAGATGTATAATTTAACTGCATCAAAACAGGAAGCCAATAACATTAGGAGTACATTTAAAATCAACTTACAATGCAATCAGAGATTTACGAGCGTGCTGAAACTCATTAAGATCAAAATTTTATGAGAAATCAGCCACTAGATGAAAATGATGATACTAAATCCTGTATGCAATGTACCGTGCATTTCAGGCATAAATTGGAATAACCGCGAATACTTTTAAAGCTTGATACTCCAATAGTATTGAGAATAAATGCTATGATGCCTATTCAGAAATGCAATGATACTATTTGTTTGAAGTATATTTGTTTTCCGAAAGGCTTTTGAGAGGCCAAACCACCGTTAAAATGCTTTATTGTTACAGAAGCAAATATCAAACAATCTACATATTAGTCATCGTCTAGTATGTACGACTGAAATCCCAACATTTTGATTCTACTTAACTTGAACTTGAACAAGACAAAAATTTCTTTGTGCAAAGAAGTGCAAACATCCATCACCCAAACTTATTTCGGAGCCAGTAAATTTCAAAATGCAACCTGCATACAACTTACCACTTTTCGTATTTTTTTTGTATTCAAACTTTAATTAATCGTTTAAACAAATTGCATACGAAAAGCGTTTATTCACCAAATTATATCACACCATATTTCTATCGTCTTTTGCCATCGTTCTACCAGAAGCCCAATTCCACATTTATTCCATTTGGCTGTATTTTGAGGAAAAATCTTCTGACACCCGTTTCCAACCTCATTCACACTGATGAATCCCTGTCCGTGCAGGAAATGTGCCATGGCTCGACAAAAATAATAATCTAATGGTGCAAGGACTGGGCTATAGATAGGTTGAGGCATCACTTCCAACTTCTTAAATTCTAGAAGTTTGCACTTGGTCACATTGGCAGTGTCTGCTGGAACATTCTCATGTTGTAAGAGTGCGCATCTTCCATTGACTAGTCTTAAGTAGCAGGCTTTCAAAGCATCGTATACTTGCTGCTGCTGTTGAGTCCAAATATAAGCGTTTACTGCATGAATATCTGGGACAAATCGAAGTGCAATGCATCCTCGAAATTCCGCCTTCAGTTCAAACCATCCTTTCTTTTTGGTAAGGTACTGAAGCCTGGCGGAAGACAAGTCAGAGATCTCTCCTATAAGGATTTTGAAATTAGATCCATTTTCCTTCTCCAGTAACAATTCGACGTCGAAAACGGGCATCCCGAGGATTTTCCAGCAGTTGTTTGCAAATGCTCACATGTCGTTGAGCCTGGTCATTGGCCCGTTCACGAAGGACTTCTAGATAACGTCTGTCCAAAAGAGCAAGCTTATGGAGGTGATGGTGCTTCGTAAAGACGATGATGGACGAATGTTTGTGTTAGGCTCTTGTTCAATCATTTCAAGCACGGCCTCATCTTCTCGAAAAGAATATCTACATGACATCGGTTTGTCTCCTGCTGTCACATTCATTGAAACGTCTGACCCAATTTTGCTTCACACGTTCGTTGACAATTCCTGGGCCTTCCATGTCATTAATTTATTTTGCTGCTACTCTTTAGGATCGGTCCCTTTTCATTCCAAAAGTAGCGTAAAACGGCTCTAATTGCAATGTTTTCACCACTCATCCTCGAAGCTGTAAAACAAAGAATAAGCAATTAATGCTTATATATTACATTTGAAAATAAAAAACAAACAATTAAGCACTGATTGGAAAACTAGTTGTATCAAATTACTGATATAAAATGGCAATACAATCCGAAAGAATTTTTGACCCAACATGGTACTACCGGTGCATTAATTAGAAATATATTTGACGCATAAAAATCAATCTGAAATTTAAAGAAACCGTTTATTTCTACTGAAATACAGTAATCTGTCTTTATGCGTGTGATGTTACGCACGTAGTATCATAGAAATCCACTCAGGAAACCGAACCCCAATTTTCTTCTTGTTACAGACGTATAGGAAACTTGTGATGTCGTATAATTTAAGTACTTCAAATTCATGCCTCAAATGGACGGATTTGCTTGTGTGTACTTTTCTTTGTATAAGTTTTGCAAGTTTATCACAATTTCTCCTTTTTACATCTAATCGTTAACAATTGCAAATGTATATGCTTATTCTTAGATTAAGCTTTTTGATTAGTTTATAATTATAATATTGTTTATTCAATGTCTATAACTTCTAAACAAACTTCCTTATTCTAAATTTTTTGCCTTGCTGTACAGGTTATATATTTACATCTATGAGTGCATTTGTATACATTATAATTTTACATTTATATAACAATTTACTCGAAAATTGAACTATAATACGGTGCATACACTTAATTAATCATACATAATTAATTTTGACTTTCTTTTGATAAATTCATAAATAATTAAATATATTTAATTATTTATGAATTTAATTGAAAAATATAGATTATACAGTTTTTTAAACTCTTGTGAAACTGCTTTTCTCTAGAGATCTTGGACCTGGTTGTAATGAGATGCATTACAAAAATAATTATCATTGAAGACTTCATTACTAAAACCCTCGTCTTATCTATGTTTTGAATCAATGCATTGATGGAATCATTTTTGTTTCTTATAATTTAGGCACCACGAAGTTTGCAAATAAATCTAAACGGCCACGTAATAAGTATAATTTTATCGACATTCCAGACGCGAATTTTTATGAGAATCAAAGCAGTTCTTAACAACATCTAAATGAGCAAAGACATAATACCCAGAAACTTTTCGTATAATTATTTAAACAGTGGGCAAATTGTTACTTCCGATAGTCTTGAAATTTGTAAAATTATAAACGACGACTCAAAATAAATTTTCTATAAATATAGAAACATAGGCGCAGGAGTGGCTGTGTGGTAAGTAGCTTACTAACCACATGGTTCCGGGTTCAGTCCCACTCCGTGGCATCTTGGGAAAGTGTCTTCTGCTATAGCCTCGGGCCGACCAATACCCTTGTGAGTGGATTTGGCAGACGGAAACTGAAAGAAGCCTGTCGTATATATATGTATATATGTGTGTGTGTATATGTTTGTGTGTCTGTGTTTGTCCCCCTAGGATTGCTTGACAACCGATGCTGGTGTGTTTATGTCCCCGTTACTTAGCGGTTCGGCAAAAGTGACCGATAGAATAAGTACCGGGCTTACAAAAGAATAAGTCCCGGGGTCGAGTTGCTCGATTAAAGGCGGTGCTCCAACATGGCAGCAGTCAAATGACTGAAACAAGTAAAAGAGTAAAGAGTATATGAGGCAATCACATTATTTTGAAATAATTTTACAAATTCTTTCAGATAATAAAATAAAGGAATAAAGAAATTCATTAAACCAAGGTTAATATGGAGGAAATGTGTCATTAATATTATCATTGCTGTTGTTGATGATGCTGCTGTTATTGCTGTTGTTGTTGTTGTTGTTGTTGTTCTTCATACATATATAAGGGGAATAACGACAAAAGTGGATTCCTAATATGCTAGAAGAGGATGCTAAATTTTCTTACCACGAAGAATGTGTCTTCAAGAAATTTCAGCAAACGCAACAATATAAAACGAGCAAGACAAATGAAAGATACAAAATTTGGCGATAAACTTTATACCTAATTTTCACTGCTAACATTTACGAATGTAAATGTCTGCAGCTCTTCAGCGTAGTCGTCGCATGGAAAACAATTCACAGAACTAAACATTCTGGCGTTTGCTGAAATTTCTTAAGAACACATTCTTTGTGGTAAGACGATTTAGCATCTTATTCGGATTTTTTAAGTATGCTAGGCCACTGGTTTAAATTGATATTAATTAATATGAATTTCTACCCTCACTATTTAACACACACACATATATATATCTACACACATATATTTATATATTTATATATATATATATATATATATATATATATATATATATATATATATATATTATATATATATATATATATACATATATATACATATATATACATACATATATATATAAATACACATATTATGTGCACAGGGATAAGGGAAGGAAGTTTGAAAAAATTATATGAAAAAGAATGTAAAAGGGATTACTTGAACACTATTTGCATAAAATAACAATAAGTGTAGAAGAAAAGTTATATACTGTATATAAAGTAACAAAATATGGAAGCCAGGTATAGGTGTAATATCCGAAAAAATATTGAGAACTATATATATATATATATATATATATATATATATATAGATAGATAGATAGATAGATAGATAGATAGATAGATAGATAGATAGATAGATAGATAGATAGATAGATAGATGATAGATAGATAGATAGATAGATAGATAGATAGATAGATAGATATATTTGTGTGGCAAAGTGTGCATGTGTCTGTATATGTGATGCGCTGTGGTTGAGTTAAAACTTTCATGAAAAAAATATTTGTTAACCAGAGGTATTGGATGGGATCGAGTTTGTTACCATTTTTCTTTTAGGTGGATAGATTCCTCGATGAAGCTGCCTGGCTGTACATTTTCGACATGCAGTAAGAATTAGATTTACGTTATCTCGCAATGAACCAATGAATCATTATAATTAGCGAAAAGATGCGTGTGAGAAAAGTTTCTGAAGAGTTCATTGATACCATTGCAACAACTGAGAGGATCATCTTGCTTAATGCATTAAAAAAAAAACTAAATTTTATTTCGAATTGAGACTAACACGCATAATTTCCTCTGTTTTCTTCAGACTGGAGGTGAGAAGTTTCTATTCAGATAGTAATAAGTCAGTAACGCGATCATCCGTTAAATAATCTTACATTCATTCAATTTTACTTCAGATATGTATTCAGGATACACAAAAGTTGCAGCAACTCCCCCTTTAAGCACCTTCTTCGCAGACTATTTCAGACTAGTTGTTCACCGTTTTGAGGAAACGGAATAAACCGTTTTGTCATCATAATAAAGTGACCAGGATGTTGAATTTAACTTTCGTTAGAAAATATTCTATTTTTACTTTGCAGGAAAATCAGTTTCGCTAAGACGCTAAAAATGTAGCTGGTTGTTCTTTCCACGTTATGTAAAATGATAAATGCCATCGATCGCCGAACATTGTACAACTCATCTTTTGATCCACATTGGGGAAGTAGAGAGAAGATTCGATACGATGTCTACTCTATTACGGGTTATCGAAATGACAACAAAAGAGTAACTGGCATATTCGCTTAATAGCTCGTAGTCGTTTATTTAACGTAACACAATTGTAAATGGAGAGGGAAATCAATGTCATGTTTTGCTTTCACAATAAATTCCGGCGAAATAAGATAAAACTTGTGAAAAATAACCAAATATAGTTCATAACACAATTATACTTGCTGTGTTAGGTGAAAGACATCATAGAAAGACATAAAAATTGCAGAGAACTCACAAGTAAATAAGAGATATTTATTTTGCTACATGTTTTGGCAAAATCCATTTAAATATGCTGCGTTTATAAGCAAATATATATAGAGCAAGTGTATGTATAGATATATTAATATCTTTCGATGCCCATGCAGGTTATGAAACTGCTAATTTCTGAGGTTATTTCGAAAAACTGGTATCGGTGCAAGATTTAACAAGTTGTCAGTGAAATCAGTTATGAAGATGGAGTCATGGCCTTTCATAGTAAGTAATTGTGAGTAGTCTTCCGCTGTCTGATGGTGGTGGAAAAGAAAATTACGTGGGGAATGGGATCAGGAAGAGAGGGGATAGCGATTTTTCTTTTTAGGAAGGTGAACGCAGAGTTGCAGGGTTGTGAATATATACAAAAACACCCCTACTTTCACATCGGATATCACACAGAAAATGAAAATGAAAATGAAGATATTTATAGCGAAAGCAGTGACGTCGGTGATAGCCAAAACAATTTTCATAACAAGACTATATTAGAAATACGTTTCAGATTGATCGGTACCACAATGAACAATTGGTCATAGCTCACCTTGCAAGTGGGGCCCAGTTAGAATTTTCTTCAGGGTAAGTATCCCATCCTACCCAAAAGGTCCCTGAATAAGGTTTGTTTAAGGTTGATGAACGAAACCTACATGTTTACAGAAATTAATTATTCAAATCCCATAGAATTTCTCTCAACACATGGCTACGATGCTCTTCCACTACTTCTGCTACTGATCAGAGATGCAAATATCGTAGCCACTAAAGGATTGGTTAAGGTGAAGCAACGGACAAGCAAATCCGTGATATTGAGCAGAATATTTGCTGTAGCATGTACATGTACAAAGCATGTACATGATAGCATTTGAAATCAATTAAGGTCAAAAGCCATGAGAGAATATATTCATTAAATGCATAGCCTACAAAGGTTAAAAGAGAGTGGGGAGATGAGATGGAAGAGATGTGGCCCTCTTAATATAGGAACACCTATAGGGATAATCGAGGAATCCCACAGTCCCATATTTGTCTGAAATCCTAGGAGCAAGTGCCCTCTCTAAATCCTCCGTAAGTTATGACTTACAGCAACAATATTCTTAACTGGATTCTAAACGAACTAATCAAAATAGACAGGAAAGCAGAAAAATAAGGACAGACTTTAAGTTGCACCTCCTAAAATTTGACGTAGAAAGGTTATATATATATATATATAATATATATATATATATATACAACGTATCGAAGTTGGTAGAAGCCTTATACTGCAAGAAAACTATTACAGAATAGCTAATATAGCATTACCTAAATACCTATATCGGAAGCAAGCAATGCACAAGATTATTTTGGTACCGTTAAACAGTTTTTCATTACAAACTTGTCTATCACAAGGTAGTCCTTGGTGCCCTTGGATCTATTTTGGCATCCTTTTTATCTACTGGAAGTAGATTGTTTTCCATAAGGAACGTATATATTTTCCTTGCGAGGATGCCTGATAACACTTTCCATACGAAATTAAGATAAGAAATGGATCGATAATAGCCAACGTCATTGCTCTTTGATCGATCTTTCATCAACGATGTTGTCTTTCCTTCTATAATCTCCACCGGAACCGTACCACTGTGTAGGCAATTGTCCAAGTGCAACGCAATTCGCTTGGTAAACCATTTGAGCCAGTAGCCTTGAATTCCGTCTGGTCCAGCTTGGCAGTTTTGATATCTGTGCAATTATATCTTCGTTGTTATGCACACATAACTTGTGAAGGACAGATGTTAGTCTAAAATTGGCACGTTTTCTCTGCTTCAGGAGGTATATTATCTTCTGTATCTCCTCCTATGCTCTTAATAAACTGCTTCTGGTTATTTGAAAATTACATGTTTTGCTCAAAATGCGATATAGGATCAGTGTAGCGTTTCACCTTTATGTTTTAGGGCTTCGATTACAGTTCTGAACCCTTTCTTTTCTACTTGGTATTTGCGTCAAGGTATGCCCTTGCACCATTTTTAGCACCCTTCCATTGTCCTTTGGACCATTTTTCTATGCGAGTTAGATCTTTACGCAAAGTTTTAATATCATCTTCAATTCTCCATTTCCACCATGGCTCATTTTGTTCGTGTATTTTCTTCTCTTCCTTTTTTAAACAGTTCACCTACTAAAATTGAAGCGGGTCTAATCAAGTCCCTAGGATCCGTTAGATCTTTTTTCAGAATGTATTTCAGAATCTCATCAACATTTTGGGGCGCGCGTTTCACATTTTTACGGTTGCAGTTTCTTAGATTCACCGGCTTGGTCTTTGTTGTTGAAACTATTATATCCTCGAACCTTATCCCGAAGTTTTTCTGTTCCTCAGTCATATCTTCTCGTAAGATAGGATCCCAAGGTATTTGTACCCGTCATCATCCGGGTCTTCCATTCCCTTTCTGTTTGACAATTCTATGCTCCGAGAATCTGCTCTTTTCTTTTGTTTCAAAGTGAGCACTTCGAGATACTGATTTCCATCCTTATATCCTTACTGGACATTTGCACTGTCTCAACCATTTCAAGCTCTGTTTTCGCGAACAGATTTAAATCAACAGTGAAGTGGATCATCTTAGGAAGCGTCAGAAGTAAGCAACATGTTTTTGTCTCCATAAGTTCACGACAAAGCCGAGGGACAATTGATCCAGTCCATAACCAGTATTGACACATATTATCTAGTGGCCATGCAGACGAGATGAGAAATGAGCAACTACGTCAGCCTGCTGGGTGTTGGAGTCGGTAAGACACAGTAACGGAAAAAATAACCCATGCTAAAAGAATGTATATATTTTAAGAGTAACAATTGGACGTGTAAGGAGTATCGTGTCCACCTCACGTTGTCTTGATTTACGGAAGCATCCCCACAACAGAAGAGATAGAGACGGAAGATGTAAAATGACCCCATGAATTGCAAAGATCCGGGTCCGATTACATGTAGTATACAAAAGATACGATATTAATATAAAAAGAAGCATAATGTGATCTCAGCTGTGAGTGAACAGGTTGCACTTAAGATGGGCTAACTTTTTCCCTACATATAAGCGTAGATAGGATAACTCTATTTACGATGACATTGCTTTGTAACAGATATTAACTACATTAAAAACGCATGTGATCCTGTCTCCTCTCATGTATATATATATATATATATATATATATATATATATATATATAGGATAACTCTATGTATATATATATAATATATATATATATATATAGGATAACTCTATGTATATTATATATATATATATATATATATAGGATAACTCTATTACGAAGACATTGCTTTGTAACAGATATTAACTACATTAAAAACGCATGTGATCCTGTCTCCTCTCATGTATGTATATA
>NC_043009.1:13370905-13413405 GCF_006345805.1 Octopus sinensis | reverse complement strand
ATATGAATGTATATATTTATCTCTGTATGTCTATAGATATATACATATATATATGTGCGTGTGTTCTTACAGATATATATATATATATATCTATATATATATATATATATATATATATATATATATATATATATATATGCAGAGAGAGAGATAGAAAGAGTAGAAGATAGAGACAGATACATATATGCATACATACGTATATATATACATACAGACAAACATACGTTGGCACGTATGTACACACATACATACGTACGTATATACATACAGATATACATACGTTGGTACGTACGTACACACATTCATATATAATACATACATAACTACATACCTACATACATAATTACATACATACATACATGTACGTAAATAGATTCACTGCAAATATCAATGACAGGAAAAGAATGGCTCTTTGAAATAGCAAAAAGTTAATACTTGTTATTGGCTGAGATAAAGAAAGAATAGAAAAACACTGTGTTGAGTATTTCTTCTGTTATATAATAGGTAATGTGTTAGAAAATGGAGTTGAATGAGTATAAGTTCCAGTTGGACCAATTTTGAGAAAGAAGTCAGAAGTATACTTAAAAGTTGTTCGGAAAATACGCTTAGTGGCAATAAACCATTAAACTCGAATTCGCTACTTGAGATTCCTTGCAAACAGCTTGCACATGTAATTGCTACCAATCAAGAACTCCGCATACCGGAAGCCAGCAAGTGTATGGGGTCCTCATACACTTGCTGACTTCCGGTATGCGATTATTTATTCGAAAGTAACTAAATAGACACCGCCGGAAGTTGTTGTTGAATTTGTTGACAAAGAACAGCAGTAATTGTATTCACCTCAATAGACGTCATTGATTGGTTGAAATTGCCAAAATACGAGAAATTAAACAAGAAATAGCTTATAAAACTACAGGATTTTCTCAAGAACACCAAGAGAAAAAGATGTTTTATGTGATACATTCTACCAGTATACGAATTTTAATAGTGTGTAGTTACAAAGAAATTATTTTTTTGAATCTGCCGGTCAAACTGAAAAGATCCAATTATATTTTTAGTTCAGGTGTGCCACCAAATTTTGAAAAGAATATACGTGTACCGCAAGTGAAAAAGGATTGCGGATCGCTATTGTGGGGCCAAGTGGGAATGTAGTTGGGAGCAGGCTAAAGAAGCACTTCACTGTTTACAAATTATCAAGCCAGACAACTTTTGTGCATCTGAGATTGTGCTAACAATTGACCGTAGTTTATTTGGTATACCGAAAGTCCGCATTTGTCTGCAAATAATACTTACATGATAAACTTTTTTGATGGATTTCTTGTGCGTTGCAAGATAAAGAAAGCAATCGTATCAGAGGGTGTCTGATACAGACACTCCAGTCTAATCTTTAGCAGCATGCAGAATTATTTGGTTGAAGAAAAGAAAAATTTCTTGTGCAAGTCTTTGAACCGATGAAGATTTCGCTGTAGAAGAAGCGAGTGTGGATGGTAAAACTCATTGAGCTGGCAAGTTTTTAAGTTTGAACCGTAAAATTTAATGTTTTACTGTACCGAAAGATACTGTCAGATCAACAAAGACACCAAAGTACAGGTGTACTCTTGCACTTGCCTTGCGGTGAATATCATGTCCACAGTTCTACGCTTAGGCCAGAAGCGAAATTGTGGTTCAGAGAACATTGCTTCAAATAGGGTTGTGATAAATCTATTAAGAATAACTCAATGCGGGATTTCGTCCTTAACGGAAAGCTGAGAATTGCCTCGGTGGTTTCCACAGTCTACTCAAGACACTTTGTTATGCAGAGGGCAAACAATTCAACCTCACAGAAGTGGGTGGCATTTTTTCTCTCCCTCAACCCTACTTAAACACTATCCCTGTTGAGAATCTTGTAACACTTTATTCACTGGAAATGATTCAATGACAAACTGGTCGACAGTAGAAGGGTGATGGACTGACACTGTTTACTTTTGATGATCCAGGAGCCGTCTACTGAAAACAAAGGAGATGTGCCTGACTTTGATTTTATAAATATAATGGCGTTGAAGAATTATGTCAGAATTGGTCAGGAAGTCAGCTGAAAATTTATTCCATCATGAGTTATGCATAGGATGCATAACCCTCTAAACTTGTAAACTTGTGTTATGTGGGACCTCGATCTGGCTCTTTTGTGCGCAGAGCCTAAGGCATCCTGTCACAATCTGCATGCTTTCTCATTCTTGCGTATTAGGTCGTTGATGGCCCTGAATTTCTCAGTGAACCCATCTGACTAAATCCGTTTGTATTTCAGAATTGATTTTCTTCCGTATTTTTCGGACTTTTTTCTGTTTGGCTAAGATGATACGGTTCTTTGAAGCGAGAACAGTTCTGATTGTGAGTGGTCAGAACTGCACCCATCTCGAACCTATATATTTATGAACATATACACACACGCACACAGTCACACACACGCACACACACACACACACACACACACACAAACACACACATACACACACACACACACACACCACACACACACACACACACACACACACACACATATATATATATATATATATATTATATATATATATATATATATAAGAGAAGAGAAGAAATGGAGAAATATATAAAAATTAGAAGTTGTTGATCATTAACATTGAATGATCATAGCTTAATTATGGTTAAGGTAACATTTCCAGCTGTTTCAGTTTGTTATTTTTTAGGTAAGCTTGCATTTACCTCGTTCCATGTAACAAACCTCACCAGAATGACTTGAACTTTACCGCAGGAATATTGACATGAGATCGATGGTTGATAGGAGAAGAAAAGGAAAAAGAAAAAGAAAAGGAAAAGGAAATGGTTGTTCATGTCTTTAAGCTTAAAGTTCTGCGTCCTTAAAAAATGACACGTGTGTGTATAGCTGCTTCAAGAAGATGGATGCAGAATGAGTGGGGAAAATGACCAGTTGACCGGCGGTGTTTGTCGAAAGAGTTAGATACCTTGTAGTAATGTCGAGTATCATTAATCGTAACAAATAACGACTTGAGTCCGCTAGATTTGTTCCTATGGTTACAAATAATGCCCTGGTTAAAAAATTAAGGACGCTCTTAAAAGATTTAATGCAAAATACGGTATAAATCTGGGTTACGTAAGTAGATATAATAATTGAATATAGTGTTTCTATGTATGGCCATGGTTTACTACTAGTTAGTATAATTAAAACAAATCAACTCGGCTAGAATCGCTCGTTTAATCGTATATATGTTAATGGCAACACTAGCAATTAGTATGTTAGTCAGTGATAGCTTCGGGTGTGCATCGTGCATCTAAGATAAATAATTCAGTTAGTCGGAGAAAATTGAATATAATTGTGGTTTATGTCGTGCTATGTGTAAAGGTGGAGGCTCAAAGGGAGATAATCAGAGGTTACACATGTCAGCTAATAAACAGTAATGTAAGGTAGGTATTAGCGGTATTTACAGAATAAGAATTTATCTTTATGTAAATATGCAAGTTTTTCTCGTCTCGTTTATTAAGGAATTCTGATTCGACCATTAAAATAAGAAATTTCTTATTTATTCATAAATTGCAGCGTTTGTTTTTAAGGTCTTATGAAGTTGTTTTTGCTAGGTTGTGCCATTATAATCTATAGTTAATGTTATTATCTTTAAGTTCCCAGATGTAACTGCTTAACCCTGTAGAGTTAGCCATATTTCTATTCCTTAAGCTTGAGAGATGGGAATTATATCTAAGTTTAATTTCATTTTTTGTTGCTCCAATATAAGTATTCTTGTAATTATTGGAGAATACATCACATTGGTAGGTCACGTTCTTAGTTTTACGTTTATTCATGATTTCATAAGTATTTTTATCTCTGCAACCACACAGATTAGTAAGATTATCTGTGACTATAATATGAGGTGGAGGATTATCATTTATAAGGTGGTTGTCCGTTGTTTTAGACAGCAGTTATTTGGGGGATCGCTTATTATATCAGTCGATTGGTTGTTGTGGTTATTATTGTTATTTTTCCTAGTTTCTTAGAAGGAGTCTAGCTTTTTATTGTTGATGGAGGCTATAATAATAGCTAGGTTCTGGAAGCTGAACATATAATACATACCTTAGAAGCAGTGCTACGGATGTGCCAGCACACATGAGCTTGACATGGCCGACCCCACGCACCTCTCATTGGGAATATATATATATGTGTGTGTCTGCGTGTGTGCGTGTGTGTTTGTGTCAACATATTTAAATATACAAACATACATGCGTTTGTATATACACATATATATGCATGCACACACGCACGCACACACACATATACAAATACATGCATACGTATATATATATATATATATATATGTACACACACACACACACACGCATATTATGATTTCTATTTAGCTATAATGAACTCACCCAATAAATATGATCATTTTCTTTCGTTAATTACACCTTATAACTTAATTAAATCACCAGATATAATATTTATTTACTCTTTTGCTCGCCATAAAACCTAAGCCAGTAATCTTGAAAAAGAGACAAAATTATAGTGAAAGATAGCAGAAATAGAGAGTGAGGTTTAGGAGGATAGAAACACTAATTTTGGGAGCCTTCTATAATTTTAGTAAACGTAAATGCAAAACAGACTGACTTGATACTTTTCGCCATCACAAAGATTACGAATGTTGTATGAATTTGGCTAAAGGAGAATTTAATTGCCAATAATATGTCCTTCGTATATGATGTTTATTCTGATTGATTAACTTTGTGCCTCGCAGTGTAATAATTATGAACTTAGTAAATTAGATGTTTCCCTTTCAATATAAATAATTTAATACTAAATAATAAATCTCTAGTTGGGTTTTGTGATTTTTCCGAAGATTATACCAATCTAAAATCTACAAAATATATGTAAGTGTGTGTTTATATGCGAATGTGTGGTGTGTTTGCAAGAGGAGCAAAGTGAAGCAGGGTCTCTATATTAAAATAGTGCCTTCTAATTCAGCCACAAAGTGAACGATTTCAGGGTAGAAATTTAGTGGAATACATTTACCCCGTTTTTGCTTGGTAATTCATAATGACGACATCCAGGTAAATGAAACACAAAATCGAATCTTGTGGAATTTGATACAGAGCAAATATCGCAAAACATTCGTGATAAAAATAAGACCACCGAATGATGATGATGATAATAATAATAATAATAATAAAAATAATAATAATAATAATAATAATAATAATAATAATAATAATAATAATAACAACAACAACAACAACAACAATAGTAGTAGTAGTAGTAGTAGTAGTAGTAGTAGTAGTAGTAGTAGTAATAATAATAAAAATAATAAACAAATAAATAGAAGAGTGCCATATCATGTGAAATTGGTTGAACGATATTTCGCCATCTAATAATAATAATAATCATGCACATTTTGTAAAACAAGTGAGGTAAGTGTTGCTCATATAGTAAATGAATATAGCATGCAGGCACAGAAGGAATACAATACCTAAGTAGAATAATCACTGGGATTTATGCAAACTGCTTAGATTTGCCATACAGTTAAACGATATCAACATGGACCTAGTAAAGTGCTAGCAAGTAAGAAATATAAGATGCTGGGTTTTAAGATTCAGACTGAAAGAGCAACAGAAGCTAACAGAAGCTAAAAGAGCTGATTTAGTAGTAGCAGTAGTAGTAGTAGTAGTTAGTAGTAGTAGTAGTAGTAGCAGCAGCAGCAGTGGTGGTGGTGGTGGTGGTGGTGGTGGTGGTAGTAGTAGTAGTAGTAGTTGTTGTTGTTGTTGTTGTAGTAGTAGTAGTAGTAGTAGTAGTAGTAGTAGAAAAAGAAGAAGAAGAAGAAGAAGCAGCAGCAGCAGAAGAAGAAGCAGAAGAAGAAGAAGAAGAAGAAGAAGGAGAAGAAGGAGAAGAAGAAGAAGAAGAAGAAGAAGAAGAAGAAGAAGAAGAAGAAGAAGAAGAAGAAGAAGAAGAAGAAGAAGAAGAAGAAGAAGAAGAAGAAAAAGAATGTTCCCAATAATATCAATT
This sequence comes from Octopus sinensis, assembly GCF_006345805.1. NCBI lineage: Eukaryota > Metazoa > Mollusca > Cephalopoda > Octopoda > Octopodidae > Octopus > Octopus sinensis. The sequence continues at coordinate 13,407,383 of NC_043009.1, read as the reverse complement.
GTAAAGTTAATCGAATAGTATTTCTACCGTTAATAGTAATATTGATAATATGAATATGCGTAAGAATGATAACAGTTTTAACGTCGAATGTAATTTAACAGGTGATTGTGATTACGAATGAATGCAATTGTTGTCATTTTAATGGTTATTGTTTGCGACGTAATGTCATTTATAGAGGCATAACACCCTTCACACATCATAAGACAAAAATACATTTTGGATCAAACACTGATGTCAAGAAAATCTACGTAGCTCAGTTCTAGCCGTTTTCTCTTATCAAACGCAAACCATCTCCCACATTAGCAAATAGTATTAATAATCTCTAGTGTAATATTTCTTATATTACTTGGTCAATTACTAAAATCAGAAGACCTTAATAAGGTGACCACATTTTAGGCGTTCTTTTTAGAAAAGCATCTGTTAAAATATTATGTGAAAGTAATCATTTTCTTCTGAAAAGAATGCATAATGCAGCTACTTCTCTCATCACCGTCTCTTTAATTCATTTACCTTTTACCATAGCTATATATATTGCAATATTTATGACTATTTTCTTGTACTTCGTTTTAACTTCCCCGACCCTGCTTTTATGTGTCCCTCTTCAGATATATATGAAAGCATACGGGCGTAATCTGATCCATAGGATAACTATTATTGTAATGAAACGTCGAGGTCTGTAGGCTTTTTTTTGTAGCTATACTAGCAGAGGCACCCCGAGTTGCCCGGGAATGAAATTTTTCCTAATGTATTCGAAGAAAAAAGCCAAATATGCTGCATAGAAATTTATTATTCTAAATTCAATTTATTCTTTAAATGGGATACAATTTATTTTTTAACCGGGAAATCAGTTCTGAATTCATAATACAAGGTAATAAAAATAATAATAATATTAATAATAATAATAATAACAATAATAATAATAATATTATAATAATAATAATAATAATAATAATAATAATACAAAATAATAATAAAAATAAAAATAATAATAATAATAATAATAATAATAGATAAAAGATAATAATAATAATAATAATAGTAATAACAACAACAACAACAACAACAATAATAATAATAATAATAATAATAATAATAATAAGCGAAGTTACAAAGTTTACGACTTTTATGAAAGGAGATAAATTCTACCATAAACGTAAGATCTTCTGGGTAAACAACATTTTTTGTTTTCTTGTTTGGAGCATAGATAAATAAGTCTTGCGAACTACCTACCTGGAGCTACAAAAAGAGTTGACCATGAGAAAAGCAAGGCAGTAGATTTCAAAGTCTGCCCCTGAGCTTTATTGATAGACATTGCAAAGCAAAAGTCGCACTGAGAATTGTACCTCAGATGGCATGTCTCTTAGTTTGATTGGAATTCTTCGAATGAAAACCTCTTCCCCAGGAGCACATCCAGTGATGATGGTAGCTTTTGTCACATTAGGTGATAATGTCTTCACAATCAACCTTGCACCAGTTCACAATTTAAGAGTATCTACATTTCTTAGAAGCATTATTGGGACACCTACCCCCAGAAAAAGTTTATGTGGAGGAATTCCATTTGGCTCAAGAGAATTAAGGAACTCTGTTGAGTAATGATGGTCGAGGATTTATCAACTGAGTTGTACTTTTTAAAGTCTGTTGGAATCGTATTCAATTAATTCATGGTTAATCCTTGCAACTGTCTTATTTGTTTGCCGTAAGAATTGCCCTTTTACACAACCATTTATGTGAATTATAATTATTACTTAAGTCTGGAAATATCCTATTCTTCATTTCAATTGGAGAATTCACCATGATATCACCATTCCCATCAAATAGTACTTTCCCATTTCCTGATTGGAGGAGCCAGGTTGAAAATTGCTTTGCGCATTGATCCTCATTTTATAAAGCTCACACGTTAATATTTGTAGGAGAATTTCAGTACTTTTTTCCATAGGTGTGAAGACTTAATGCATGTTTTTATTTCATCAGATCTTGTTCGTCTAGGAATGAATGGTAATGTTTGTTTGAAGTCTCTTGATAAAACTACTGTAACTCCTCCCATAGATTTATTGTTGCCTTTGATGTCCTGTAAAGTCTTACCAAGAGCTTCTACTGCACCTCTATGTGACATTCATCCCAAATGATAAGGTGGCATTGTCACAAAATTTCTGCTGAACCTAAAGTTTTGCTTATGTTACAAATTGAACTATCATTTGTGATCAGTTTTAGTGGTAATTTTAAAGCGGAATTAACTGCTCGTTCTCCTGGGAGAATGGTGGCAGCAAAGCCAGACAATAGTACAGCAACTGTAATTTTTATTTGTTCCCTTACCTAGGAGAGAAGCAATGTTGCAAATGTTTTACTTGTGTCACCTGGAGCATCAAGACAAAAATTCTTCTGCCTTTTCCTGGCGATAGTGGGACGCCGCCCGCCCGCATGCAAACACAGATATACACATACACATACAGTATCAAACATCCGATGAAATAGACGTGTGTGAGAGAGAGAGAGACACAGACAGACAGACAGAGGGAGAGAGCGAGTGAAAGGGTGTTTTGTCATGTATATATACATACACAAATACGATATAGTGTATATTTAAATACATAGAGAATCCACTTATAGGGGTTCTACGCGCTAGAAAGAATCTTATCCCCAATTTTTGGTGGTTATACAACTTAGCTATTCTTTCTAGCACGTAGAATCCCTATAAATGGATTCTCTATGTATTTAAATATACACTATATCTTATGACTAATAACTAATATATAGTCTTTTTGACTAAAATTTTTTTACGCATTGGACCACTGGAAATGTAATTTTTGATTGAATGTTTTTAACTTTAATTAAATTCCATTTCCCTTTGATATGATTGAATACATACATAAATAAATAGGCATAAATCTTTCTTGCATGTATGTGTGCGTGTGTGTGGGAGAGAGGAAGAATGTGCATGTGTGTGTGTGCGAGAGTGTCAGTTAGTCATCTCTCTCTCTCTCACACAGGCACACATACATACAAGAAAGATGTATGCATATGTATTTATGTATGTACGTATACATGACAAACACGCTCCTTCACGCACTCTCTCTCTCTCTCTCTCACACACACACGCATGCATACATAAATGTATACAAACGTACATACAAAAACACACGTGAGAGTGTGTGACTGATTACAAACACAGAGATGAACATGGCTGCAAAAAGAAAATAAATATAAATTTTTACAGAAATTAACGAAGTGTTCGAGTTCCGAACGAAATCAAACTTGGAGTGTGTGTGTGTGTGTGTGTGTGTGTGTGTGTGTGTGTGTGTGTGTGTGTGTATGTGTGTGTGTGTGTGTGTGTGTGTGAGAGAGAGAGAGAGAGAGCGAGAGAGAGAGCGATAGAGAGAGAGAGCGAGAGAGAGAGAGAGAGAGAGAGAGAGAGAGACCATTGCGAACAATGAATGAGATAAACATGAAATGAAAAAATCGTATAAATAAAAGCACGTTAAAATCTTGTACCGAATATTTAAATTTGTGAACTTTGTAAATATTTCTTTCAGTAATTTATCGTAGTTGTTTCCAAACAGCGAACATTAAAATAGAGAGTGTGAGATGTCGCTGTGTTTACACCAGTAAACGTTTGAGAAACGTTTTTAAAGAAGTTTATCATAACTATAAAGCAATATTTTTTTTTTAAGTAAGAAAAAACTCAAATGAAGAGCTTAACATATGTCCGAGGTAAAATTATTCACGCATCACAAGTATGGAAACAATTGGTGAAGCCGTTTTCGCCGAAAAGCGAATACACACACATCTCTATTTTATATCTATATATATAAAACTGTAGTTGTGTGAGTGTCTGTCCCCTTCGATTTAGATTCCTAACTACTCCCACATTTTGCGGTGCAGTTTAACCAAATTCGGGTATCTTATAGTCGTGATTCATATCGAGCCCGTCTGAGTATTAGCGCGCGTCTACGATGAGTCTACGATTTTAAAAATAATTTAACATCATTTTTTATTCCATTTTAATGCATAATTTTTCGTGTGTCGATGGCGGCGGAGTTGGCGTCCACGCTCAAACACCTGCACCTATGTTTGCTTCTCCCCCTTCTTCCCTCCCTCGTGAAGCTGTGGGGAAGGGAGTTTAAGGAAATCAACGTCGTAATGCGTTGTCAAGGAGACCAGCGTCCTTTTAGAACAACGACTTCATGGCTTGAAAACACCAAAACATAAATGGCTAAGAAAGCCCGAATTGGCATCTATAAGGGAAGTAACTCTCTAAAAATGCTTATATAGTTATTTCCCTTACAAACCCGAGCAACGCCGGGTGATACTGCTAGTATTAGATGAAGAAAGTTTTAAAGCTCCTCGTTACACCTTTCCAATTGCAAATTTTCACTTTATGCGGTCTCCTTATTTCGTCTCATTACTCATTAAATATTCTTAGATATCGATTACAACTTTCGTAGGTTCTGCACACCTGGATTCTTATAAATTATGCAGGTTGCTAGAAATTAAGTCTGACATTTACATAGATATATACCAATTTCTTCCTTAATCTCTTCCTTCTTAATACTCTTATTTAACCTTTTGTCTTCACCCTATATTGTTCCAGGTGTATATTTATAATTGCCTTTTCCTACTGCATTTTTTTCTTTTTATTCTTTTATTATCTATCTTTAAACTAACCTTTCTCCCTCTCTTTTAACAATTCAAGTTTGCTTTTAACCTCTTAGCCTTATTAACATCACCGTATTACATGTTTGTTGTACTCTTATTCCCACGTCTTTTGTTGCTGTGATGCCTTTTTGATGTAATATTTACTGCTTCTATATTTTCTTTGCATGTCTTCCGTCTGCTTAAAAGCTTCGGTGATGTGACGCGTAAAGCTTGAATTTATGGACGAATCGCACGTTTTTTTTCGCTAAGTATAATCGAATCATTGCTTTCACCTGTTTGCAACATTAGGCTACGATTCAGTCATTGAATTCTGGAAAAGTTTTTCTTCTAAATTATATTTATCCTTATGCAACATATCTTTAAATGATTTGACGTCATATATAAAAGCCTGTCCACTTTTTTATCTTTTTATTATCATTCGCCCGACCTATGCGTTTCTTAGAGTTAACATTTGCTCCGCTGCACTAATTTTCCCAAACTAACAACCTGAGATTTGTCTTTAAACTTTATGATAACTTAATAATAATATTACATATATTAACTGTGAAGAGAATGCCATGACTTAAGCCCCCCACCCAAACAAAAACAAAAAAAAAGCAATTTGGTTTATCAAATTTTATCCATTAACTATTTTACATTGTATGTGATAAACTGGAACGTTTCAAAATTCCGCTGTACCATACCTTCTTGGTTTAGGAACAAAATATGTCATCAACGCATTGATTCTTAGGTGATTATACTGAGAAGAAGGCACATGGCTCAGTGGTTAGAGCGTCGAACTTACGAACTTGAGGTTGTGAGTTCGATTCCCGGACCGGGCTGTGTTGTGTTCTTGAGCAAAACACTTTATTTCACGTTGCTCCAGTTCACTCATCTGTATAAATGAGTTGCAACGTCACAGGTGCCAAGCTGTATAGGCCCTTGCCTTTCCCTTGGGTAACATCGGTGACGTGGAGAGGGTAGGCTGGTGTACATGGGCGAGTGCTGGTTTTCCATAAACAACCTTCCAGGACTTGTTCCTGGGAGGGTAACTTTCTAGGTGCAATCCCATGGTCAATCGTGACCGAAGGAATTTAACAAATCTTATTACCATTGATCCTATGGACAAAGCCTAAGAGCAAGTACATGGAGACAATACAATGGTGATTATTATAACATTCTTTCTTTATTTCTCCCTTTCTGCCTCCTTCGCGTATAAAATTGAGACTCGAGAATGACATTGGCAGCAAAACGAAAGAAACAAAAAAATCAACAAATACACTTAGATCGTGCTTCTCCCACGCCATACTATTACGTATGAATGAAAAATTTTACATACGTAATACGTTTAGCTTCTAGGCGATAAACAAAAATCATGATAAATGCTGATGATGATTTTAGAGACATGTTGCATTATGAGTTTTCCTCTTCTTGAAATGCTGAATATTCGTCTAACACTCTTATTAAATATATATATAGGTATAATTGTGTATATGTATTTATCTAGCTAGCTAGCTCTCTGAATGTATGTATATACATACACACACACACACACACACACACACACACATATATATATATATATATATATATATATATATATATATAATAGATAGATAATATAATAGAGAGATAGATAAATAGATATATATATAATAGATAGATAGATAAATATATAGATAGATGCACAGATATATATATAGATAGATAGATAGATAGATGATAGATAGATAGATAGATAGATAGATAGATAGATAGATAGATAGATAGAGAGACAGAGAGAGAGAGAGAGAGAGAGAGAGAGAGAGAGAGAGATAGATAGATAGATAGATAGATAGATAGATAGATAGATAGATAGATAGATAGATAGATAGATAGATAGATAGATAGATAGATAGATAGATAGATAGATAGATAATTATGTTTGTATTTCTGAATTTTACATATTAGATATAGTACAACAAAACAGGAAGTTGAAAGCATTTTAAAAATCCATAAATCTACCAAAGATTTCACTTAGAGATTAACTTCTCTGCTTTGTAGTTAATGTCTAATCACATATGGATATAGAAACACATAAATAATTAAAAATATCATAGAAATACACATGATTGCACAGAAACAAATGTAAACCTCAAATTCATTTATGCATATAGTTTTTTCACACAAAACTCTTCAAAAACATATTCACTTAGACATCACCAAAACACGATAGACATATATGATTAAAGACACATGAAACGAAATACACACTCATACACATGCACAAACATATGCAAATATATACATTTACACGCCCATACATACACACACACTTGCTTTCTAAAGCTTGTGTGAATTGGTTATGGAATAAGTAAATTGACTATTACATTTTGATTGAATGTTATTGATATTTTTAAAATTATTATGTTTTCTACGTCTTAAATCAATAAACTTTGGTGATCAATGTATGAAATCAGCTGTAACTAAAGTCCATCTGATTTCTATCTTATTCTACAGCAATACGTAAGATTTGTTATTATTTAACACACAATTCAGCCAATATAGCTACAGCAAACACGAAGCTAATAACGACCCACTAAAATATCCACACACTTCACACAAGCACACACACAGACACACACACACACACAGACACACACACACACACACACACACACACACACACACACACACATATGATACCATGTCTTACACAGGGTTACTATGTCTTACACATATTCTGCGGCAGCTATTGAAGGTTTGAAGCTTTTCTAAATCCATTGCAATGTTAGAAGCCCCTATATATCTAACAGTCACAAGCGTTTTGTCTCTTAGCCTATACGCTTTGCCTGAGAAGGCAGCGAGAAATGAGGTAGTCTCCATCTATTGACAGGTCCCATTTTCGGTCTCTTCTCAACTCTAACTAGCTTGAGCTAGTTTTAGCTGCTGAGCCTGTTTCCTTGGCTTTCTTCAATGCCAGACCTTTGTTCTGCAGGAAGATAGGTCTGGAACTCAGTGATCCTGATGGAAAGCCACGGTAGCCGATATCAATGGATGTATATATATATATACAACTTATAAACAAGGGCAACAGAAAAAAATTCTAATGCCAAATATACCGAAAATAGACACATCGTCACTAACCATATAATTCATCACTATAAGCACGCTTATAGATAGATTTTTTTCGAAAAATTTTATCCGTTATATATATATACATATATATATATACGAATGAATAGTACTGGCTTATTAAGACAGCATATGTGTAGAAAAAACTTGACTATGTCCAGTCTCGCCTTCTAATTATTCTGTGTGATATACCTTTGGAATCTATTTACTCAATGACCTTGAAATATTGCCTTCATAAATTAATTATCTACTACATACTTCTAACGAATGTAGTGAGATGTGAATGTGCAAATCAATACATTTAACGAATGTCCATTTTACTTTTGTAGTTATAAGCTCCTTTCAGGCTATAGAAAGAAAAGAAAGGTGGCAGTAAGTCCATCGTTGGCTCAGTACAAGCACCACGAACTTGTGATTTAATAATGTTTAAGTGAGACTGAACGTATGCTTAAATGTATGCAATAAAACTACATCACAATTAACAGACACACACTGCTAGACTCAGATACATACATATATATATATATATATATATAGAGAGAGAGAGAGAGAGAGAGAGAGAGAGAGAGAGAAACTGACAGACAGACAGAGAAACTTTGAAATAACTCTATTAAAATATCATATATTGATATTTGTGCCGAATATTACAAAATATGAGTACTACGTATGCATGTATTGTATATATACATATTCATACACATACATATACATATATGTGTGTGTATATATATATATATATATATATATATATATATATATACATGTATGTGTGTATATATATATATCTATATATATATATGCGTTAAATATATTTATATATATACATTATATGTATATACTTACATATATATACACGTATATATGGTTACATACCTACTCATATATGCATGTATGTATATAGGTGCGTGTTTTTGTATATGCGCATCTCGTGTGTGCGTGTATGTGTGTGCGCGTTCGACTGTGTATGCGTATCCGTTTGTGGATGTATGTTGTCACAAAGCGAGAGCACTACAAATATATATATATATGCAAATTGAAGAATCATAATGAATGTAAATAGTAAATTATTCTACAGAGGATCATAAGAATGACTTAAATCACCAAGTTTTAGTGATCGATGGATTTATTCAGCTGTAACGAAGTTCGAATATTGCTCTGTTATATATAAACATTTGTATACATATTTCTAGTGATGATGTATATATGAGTATCTGTCTATGATAATAAACTTCAAACATATTTTCCTTCTAAATTAGTGTTTTAATAGAAACGAAGTGCACTTTGAAGGAAATATTCTAATTTGTTTATGTTATTTCTTTTATGTTATTTGATAAGATATTAAATGAGACATACACAGCTACACCCAAATACACTCATAAACTTGCATTATTTATTACAACATCTCTCTCTCTCTCTCTCTCTCTCTATATATATATATATATATATATATATATATATATTTACACATACATATATCATATATGTATGTATATGCATATATATTCATATACAATTTAGAAGGCATGACTTTGTGGTGAGAAGCTTGCTTCCCAACAACATGGTTCGAGGTTCTGTTCCACCACGTAGCCCCAGCATGGCAGCAGTTGAATGATTGAAAATAACAAAAGAATATATATAAATGTACATATATATATGCGTGTGTGTGTGTATCTATCTACCTATTTATATCTATATCTATCTATACACACACACACATATATATATATATGTATGAATGTATACACACACACACATGTATATATATATATATATACGTGTGTGTGTATGTGTGTACATATATAAACACTGAGAGATATGTTGTAATAAATAATGCAAGTTAATGAGTGTGAGTGTGTGAGAGTTTCATTTACTTTCTTCTCATATATATATATATATATAGATATATATATATATATAATTCAACTACAGTAGTAGTTGTATACTATTCTTAAGGCTGCAATTTACTCACACGCAACCTCTTTCAGAGCTTGTCACTAATACAGTTCTTAACGAAATTGAAGACTGTTAACATTTTTGATAGGGTCAGATTAGTAGATACATTTTGCCGTAACAAAATGAAGACATGATCCAGTAGAAAAAAGGTTACATCAACATTTTTAGCAACGTTATAATAGATTAAGTAACGCCACCAATCAAGTTGAGATCGAAATAAATTTTTATTTGAAAAGCAAATTAGCTTCAATGATAGAAGAAAGCATGAAAAATTTCATAGATTTGTTCCCATGCAACAAAATTTTGTATTAAAATTATATGAGAAAAAATTTAAGTAAAGCACAAAATTGGATTTAAGTATTATTAACTTTACTTTAAAAACAAACTATATTTTAATCAAGCTTAAATGATAGAGCTCAATTCGAGGAATTTCATGCAATGAAGTTTTCAAAGAAAACTTATGTGTTTGTGTCTCAAATTTGAGGGTGATAATATAGTTCTATCCTTTTTTATAAATATAGTTCCTTGAGGGGAAGTTTTAATATATGTCACCTGTGTCATTGAGGTAAGGTAAAATTTATCCACGGCACCGCTAATTGACACATTTGCCACATTATTAATTAGCATAATAACATAGCCTGTGAAAAACATGGGTTACATGGAAAAATGCGAGCAAAAGAAATAATATTCTTAAGATTATAAACCTGGAAAATTACAGGACAAGTTATTACTCATGGAAAAGTTCAGGAAATTTTATTACGTGTGGTGAAGTACAGTGAAGAAAACTTTTACTTAAAATATTGCAGCTAAGGGTAAAATTTGATTATTAAAAATTATTTGATTTTAATTTGCAAAGTAACATTATAATCTAAAAAGGTACCATCATTTTGTTAAAACATTGACACACTAGAATACTTAAAAAAGGAGAGCCATAAGTACCAATATAGCTAAAGTTTTATGTAAAGTAGTAGAGTATATATGGTAGGCAAATTCATTATGCAAAAAATGGACATTAGACTTAGCAATAACTTGTGAATTTGATGTTATAGTTAGATTTGACTGTAACATATATCTAAATTTTGGAGTATTCTATTTATTATATTAACTAATTATGTACTACTATTATTTTTATAACTTATTTTCAAATTTCTAATTATTAATTGATAATTAAAAATTGAATTCACCAACTGTGATAAGTTGTCCTGAACTTTTCCATGTGTAATAAATCGTCGTGTAATTTTCCTGGTTTATAATCTTAAGAATATTATATCTCTTGCTCGCATTTTCCCATGTAATATATATTTAGCGTTTTAGTTTCTTTAATATTTGATTTCATATTCGGCGTACTGTTGTACTTCTGTGAAGAAATTATTGACATAAAATTTATTTTTACCATAAATCAATATAGAATAAGTTAATAACTTTTAAAGTTTGCAAATGTTGGGTAATTCTAGCCAACCGAAAGCCACAGATTCGTGCCTGTTTCCATAGTAACAAGTCGTTACAAGGCTGCGCACGACGTTTTCTTTTTGTCGCTTATTAAATGCTTAAAACGCATGTGGTATGAGATGTGCTAAAATTAACAGCTAAATAGGCTTTAAATCACAAGCGAAATAATTCCCCTGAGTAGAATACAAATTCACAAAAAATTTCTGAAAATTCCCAAAAGAAAAAGAAATTATGATGTGTTATGTGGCCTGCATAAAGCAGAATTCCGCTAATATTTCATGTTTACATTTCACAACACCGTCAAGCACAAAAATGTGCCGTCACGCACAAAAAGGAAATCTTCCGAATCCTGATTTTTGACTGGGTAAAAATTATCAAACATTCAACCATTGTATCTTCTTTTAAAAAAAATTCTGGATAAAGTGAGATTCAGCGCAGATAATTACCCCAATATGACGAATTTTCACTAAACTTTAAAATATCAACAGGTGTAGCCAAGCAGAAGAGATATGAGATAGATAGATAAATAGATTATATATATATATATATATATATATATATATATATGGAGAGAGAGGGAGAGAGAAACAGATAGATATTATATAGATACACGATGTTTGGGTTAAATCTGCCTACTTCTGCATCTTTTTTTTTCAGAAACAGGCGCAGGAGTGGCTGTGTGGTAAGTAGCTTGCTGACCAACCACATGGTTCCGCGTTCATTCCCACTGCGTGGCACCTTGGACAAGTCTCTTCTACTATAGCCTCGGGCCGACCAATGCCTTGAGTGGATTTGGTAGACGGAAACTGGAAGAAACCCGTCGTATACATGTATATATATGTGTATGTATGTATATGTTTGTGTGTCTGTGTTTGTCGCCCCACCATTGCTTGACAAGCGATGGTGGTGTGTTTATGTCCCGTAACTTAGCGGTTCAGCAAAACAGACTGATAGAATAAGTACTAGGCTTACAAAGAATAAGTCCTGGGGTCGATTTACTCGACTAGAAGGCGGTGCTCCAGCATGCCCGCAGTCAAATGACTGAAACAAGTAAAAGAGAGTAAAAGAGTATATACATTGTTCAACAGTCAACGGCGTTGGAGGGCATAAAGATTCGACAGTTCCATGAGACAGTTCTTTTCTATAGCGGAGTTTGTTACAAGTATTTGGTCCAGGCCTTCGTTCTGGGGATTTACGTGATCTTTCCACGCATTTCCTTCCTTAAACGTAAATGTTGGCTCCAAAATCTTTGCCCAATTTCCGTTACCTTTTCAAATATCAACGACCTTTTCTCCATCGTATGTCTCACACATACTCTCTTATTCACACACAAACCATAAATCCTATTTTTCCCTGAGATGCAAAATGGTTCGCCTTCTATCTACAACCTAAATCTACTGTCCAGAACACACTGTCTGCAGTGATTTCATTACAAACTTTGGGTTTTGCGCATAGCGTCTCCCCTTCCTGCCTTGAATTTTAGTTCTAATGATTCCACACTTCTCTGGCTCAAATTCTCCAACATTTATACAACCAAATCCAGCTTACCTATGTATACATCCCCAAACCACTATTACATCTTGGATCAGATATTTATCTGCATTGCAAACATATATCACCCCTCTCCTCTTCTAGAAGTTTTATGTCAACTGTCCCTGGCGGCATACATGCTGATTCTTCCGAGATCGCAAATCAGGTGATAAGTTCTGGCTACTTATCCTGGGAGATAGGGAAACATGAGAATCATGTGATGAGCAAAGGATTCCATTGCACACGTGATGCTATTGCAGGATTTGCGCTGCTGAGTCAACGGCTTCCATTTTGTCGTATCGGGTGCGATTCTCCAGACATGTTTTTATTTTATCACTCCAATTTCTGTGATGAATCTACCAGAAAAACTCTCGAGATACTTGGAAGATCAAGATTCTGGTGCGTGAAAGAGCCAGAAATGCATGTCAACAGACACGCACCTATCACTCATCTGTTGAATGTGTAGCTTCCTATATAATCGCATCATTGTGATACGTGCTGAAGGAAATCTTTATCTTTTGTCATCTTTCAATTAATTCTTGCATTCCCTTAATTTAGGGTTTGCCTTCACTCTCTTCTTTCTAAACAAAAGTAATATATTTGCTAACATATTCAATAAGGTTCATTCCGCAGTGACGTGTAACGTTAACTTAATATATGTTTATTTATTACCCACGAGGGGCTAAACACAGAGGGGACAAACAAGGACAGACAAAAGGATTAAGTCGATTACATCGACCCCAGTGCGTAACTGGTACTTAATTTATCGACCCCGAAAGAATGAAAGGCAAAGTCGACCTCGGCGGAATTTGAACTCACAACGTAACGGCAGACGAAATACGGCTACGCATTTCGCCCGGCGTGCTAACGTTTCTGCCAGCTCGCCGCCTTACCATCAATACCTATTTCTTTACTACCCACAAGGGGCTAAACACAGAAGGGACAAACAAGGACAGACATAGGTATTAAGTCGATTACATCGACCTCAGTGCGTAACTGGTACTTAATTTATCGACCCCGAAAGGATGAAAGGCAAAGTCGACCTCGGCGGAAGTTGAACTCAGAACGTAACGGCAAACGAAATACGGCTACGCATTTCGCCCGGCGTGCTAACGTTTCTGCCAGCTCGCCGCCTTACCATCAATACCGTCTTTACTTGTCACGTTAGCTTAATATCTTACGTTGAATGAGTGTAAAACGACTGAACAAGACAGGACAATAGATTAACAGTTGCACACAGTTTTTGTCTATCCAAATTCTCTTACAACACTGGGTGAAATACATTCTCAAATTTCCATGACATTCCATCGAACTCAGAGTGTATCGGTTATGAAGCGATCATTATAACCGCTCCGTTATGACATCAAATATTGTCAAGGTCTGTTGTTCGTTAATCAGAGACATAAATTTAAAATGAAATATTCCAGTGTTTGCCTAACATTCAGGCTTACTTTACTGATATGCAGTAATACATATTACACAATACTATTCAACTGTGTGATTTAAGCGGACACGATATTCAGTTATCACCGTTTTAGCCGCAATGTTCGTCTTAGCTGTCTGATAAATTAGGATTCCGAACTATTAAAATTATATGATGTGAAATGAGGATATCTTGGAGTGGCAGTAAATCTAACCGAATCTGAGTCTGATATCAAGTGAAATGATGTTATTCTTGGAAATGTCTTTGGAAATGGTATGACAGTCACATGTATACAATGAACTTCTATTGTATGTGTCATTATACAAAGATATATGAATAATTGCTCTTCAACTTTTCCATTCTTATTTCTTTTGCTGTTGTTGTTGTTGTTGTTTTTGTTGTTGTTCTTTTTTTCCATCATCAGCGTTATCATTATCATATTTTCCTCTTTCCTTAATTTTCTTCTTTCTCTTCTTCTTCTTCTTCTTCTTCTTCTTCTTCTTCTTCTTCTTCTTCTTCTTCTTCTTCTTCTTTCTCTCCTTCTCCACCTCCTCCGCCTACTCCTTCCTTTTCATCTTCTTCACCATGATCTTTTTTTCTCTTTCTCTCATTATCAACATCATCATCATCATCCTCATCTTCATCATTCCTCTGTAATATTTTTATTGTAGATGCTGAATGAAAACGAAATGTCAAAATATGGGACTAAAATTGTTATGAAATTTACGTTACTCTGTGCCTTTGAATTTTACAAGGGGCTAAACATATAGGGGACAAACAAGGACAGACGAACGGATTAAGTAAATTACATCGAGCCCAGTGCGTAACTGGTAATACCTATATCTTTACTACCCCCAAGGGGCTAAACACAGAGAGGACAAACAAGGACAGACACACGGATTAAGTTGATTATATCGACCCCAGACCGTAAATAGTACTTATTTAATCGACCCCGAAAGGATGAAAGGCAAAGTCGACTTCGGCGGAATTTGAACTCAGAACGTAGCGGCAGACGAAATACCGGTAAGCATTTCGCCCGGCGTACTAACGACTCTGCCAACTCGCTGCCTTTTGCTATCACAATAATGCAATAACGCTCTAGACAAGTAAAGAATTCACTTGGAATACGACTTATGTATGTTTAAAGGCGCAAACACAATATGTATGTGTGAGTGTGTGTGTTTGCGCGTATGAGAATGTATGTATGTATGTATATACTTATTTAATGAATGCATGCATATTCCCGAAAATAAATGCTTCAGTTTACATTCCCGTTACATGATCAAATTTACAGAGACAGGAGTTTGGGCATCTGTAGTTGCATAGGTTTGTAGGGAGTCCTCCGCATGAGCTTCTGAGAGGATTATTATTTAGTAAGGAATCGGATTTTGGTTCGTTATTATAGTTGATGCAAAGGTTATCAATTGTTAAGGAGTTGAGTGTGATGTTGTTGGGTTGTAGGGTATTGTAATTATTGTATCCGGTGGTGTCCTCTGTGGTATTCCCTGATATAGCAGGAGGTATATTTAGGTGTTGTGCTAAATTTAAGGGCCGAGTGTTTGCAATGGCACTATAGTTGTAGTTATAACGGTTTGTTTTGTTATGGGGTGTCAGTTGGTGTATTGGGTTTGTATGTATAGAATTGGAGGTTAGGTTGAATTTATTTACTAGGGTGGGGGTTACCCGTTAGTAGATTTTGGAATTTCATGTTAAGATGTCGGATAACTCCGGAAATGTTGGTGGTGTTGGAGTAGGATCATTTTATGGATTGAGAGTTAAGCATTTTTCTAAGGGGTTAGATATAGGGAAATATTTTTCGCGTAAGACGAAGGAGAGTTTGGGTACTTGAGTCTGGACGTTAAGGATGAAACGGAGTGGTGGAACCATATGACGTCTCGAGTTCGTTTAATCGGATTAGGGGTGTTACCTGGGTAAAGGTAGGGCTATGGATGCGTATGTTGGTGTCTGTTTTGGTGGGTTGTCGTATATATTGGATTACGAGTTATCTGGTAGAGAGGTAGTTTGTTAGGTCGATGTGTATTTATATATATGAGTGTGTGTGTGTGTATGCATGTATATATTTATACGTATATATGTATATATATATATGTGTGTGTGTGTGCGCGCGTGTGTAAGTGTGTGTAAATTCCTAGGAAAGGATAATACAATGGACGTACGTGAAGGATTACTATTCACACAATATCGTAACAAAGAGAAAAATACTGTCATGATGAAAAGAACAGGAATTGTCTTCAAGCAATTATAATTGTTACGTAAACAACATGGAGGCCCTCTGCTCGTTTATACTCTGCTGTTCTTTAGACTGTATGTGTATGGGCGTGTGTGGATGCTTGAGTTTGCTTTGTGTGTAGCTCAATGCACGGCATAACAATATACTCACCTATACAACATTATGTATGCTATGTGTCTGTCTATGTAACCATATCTCTCCCCCCCCGTACATATATATACAAACATATACATGTGTGTGTGTTTGTATATATGTATGTATATGTATATATGTATGTATATAAATGTATATATGTTTATATACAGAGAGAGTGCGATGTGTGTTTATGTGTGTAACAAGTAGGCGCGTATATTATATGCATATACACTTATATCTGTTCCACCATATATGCATTTCTGTCTCTCAACATATCTGTGCTTCTCTCGTTGTATGTATATGCACGTGTATGTGTGTGCTTGTGCGTGTGTATATGTTTGCGCATGTGTGTGTATGACTAAATAGTTGTGTGTGCGTATGTAATTGTGTGTGTGCATATCCTTTAGCTTATGCACCTACCTATCTCCTAAATTATTTCCATTCATATAATTTCTCTTCAACACTTTTTCCCAATAATGAACCGATTATACCAACGATAAATCTCAGATCTCGGTTAACATATATTTTCTGATTTCCACTCAACTGGAACGCATTTTCGTGAAGCTTCATTTCCTCAGCCGTCAACTAGAAGAGATACTTTGCCTTCCCTATTTCAGAATGTCTTATCAAATATCCAGCACTTCCTAATATGCTGTAATAGTACCTGTTAATTTTCAATCTGTTTCATGCAGTACTTTAATCTTTAGGAATAAATTACCTAAGGATATTTTCAATTAAATTTCTTGGATACAACAAAACAAAAATGTCTTTTGCCGATTATTAATATTTCTCTCGCTATTGTAGATAATTTTTTGCTCGTATAATTCGTGCGAGTTTCTGCTACACCAAATATTTTTACCATCATGCACCCGAGCTGTATGCAGCATTTACATTTAGCACTGTAGTATCGTGTTTGTATGCCACATCTACGCTTCTTTCTTTGTTTTTTTTTTATATATTTGTGATAGTTTATTATTTATGGTATTACTATAGTACCGCCTCTATTTGAATATAGAATGTATGGAATGAGATTTCTGGTTTCTTTTTATTTTATTTATTATTATTTTTTTTGCTTTGGTGGTGTTAGTGTTTCACATGTTCGGTGTGATTACAAGATGTACTATGCTGATAATTCAATAAATCGCATTTGGTATCGTTTTCTGCATATATATTCTCACAGTATAGTAGTATAAGCGTCGCTGTTGTACAATATATTGCTGTCGAATATTTATTTTCTATAAAATACTTCCATTGTAGTGTTGTAGCTGAGCATTAGGGTACCTCACACCTAATCGAGCAACACATGATAAAACATTTGTAACCTGGAATTTTTTGTCATTTTAGAGACACCTAACATATTATCTAATGTCTTCGTGTCTTTTAATATACGAATTGAAGTAGATTTGGCTACTACTTCTAGCATGTCATATGACATCATGGACTTTCTCTAGTTGATTTGTGTAGTCTAGTATAGTGTAGCAGTGATGTTTAAAAGTAGAATCTTCGAGAAATTTAGTCTTAACAGGTTATTTCATACTTTAAGTTTGTAGCGGTGAAGTTGCTTACTTAACTCACTGCAAAGATATTTTTTATAGTGATTTTATAAATATATATATATATATATATATACATATATGCGTTTTTGTGTACGTGTGTGTGTGTGTGTCTGTCTGTAGGTATGTATGCATGTATAAGTATCTATATTTATGAAGTTTGACTCTAGGTCAGCTGCAACCGAATTTGTCTACGACCAAAGGCGTTTAAGCCAATTCCATTAGAAAACGAATGCATTCAAAGTTAACTGTTGCATAGCAACAATATTTTTTAGTGTTTTATGTATTTTGTAAGTCAGATCTGAGCATCATGTGCGGTGATAGAATGTACATTATTTTCTATTCTCTGTATTTTTCTTTTGATATTTATTGTGAATCTATAATGTTTAATTACGATGAAGATGTTTTGTTACAGATAATAGGCAACAGACACTTCTATGTATAAAATGCGAGTAGGTCCGATTTATTTTGAATATAACATTAACTTCAGTTCTTCTCTATACATATGAGAGTTTGATATAAACGTATATATGCCTGCTGGTATATATATATATATATATATAATATATGTGTGTGTCTGTCTGTGTCTTTGTGTATTTCATATTTAAAATAGATACATTTTCGAAAGCCCGCCTAACCGCAGACTGCGGTCCGCAGTATTCGTCTTGAGAATGCATACGTAAGGACGTAGTTGCAGCATCAATAACTTTTCAATTATCATTTTCCTCTGCTACCGATATATTTATGCGTTTTTTTTAACATTTTTGATGTGTTGGAAACATTTTTCTTATAAAAATCATATTGGCAAACTAGACAGATTATATAATGTTGTCATTATTTGACGGTGAGAAAAGGACTTAAATTCGCAACAATCTAAACTCTCCAAATATAATATTTAAAATTTTCAAATGTGTATCGGTTTCATTTACAGATTTCCATTACCAAAAACCACAGAGAAATAAACTTTTTCACCGAAGCTCAGCCATGTTGCTAATTCTGATGCCAAACGTTTTCCCTCCAGTCTACCCCATCCCCACATGAGACGGGTGATGGTTCTATAGACCATTGATTATTGTTGGAGGTCAGTATGGCATTTTATTCCTTGAAAATGGTTAATATTGAGAAGACCCCCAAAAATCAATTGGAAAGGCCAATGGGAAAAAGCAATTTGTTTCGTCTCTTAGCAACTCGATATTTATCAGCAGCTGAGGTTATCTAATTACAGGAACTGACGCTGTAGAACTTGCTTGTGCATAAAAGAAATAACTAAAGATGATACTTCACTTGATGGGAAATTTAGAGAATTTAGAGACTGAAATATTCTAATGAAAATGGTTTAAGTCGTAAATATTGTTTAAGCGAGTACTTAGATAGATCGTTTTCCTTTCTAAAATCACGTCCTACACGACAACATAGCAGTCTACATAGAATGAGGAGATTAACGACCGCTAATATTGATATAGAATGAAAGAATGAGATATAATCAACTGGTAGAATTTCTCGGTAAAGATATCGTTTAATGCTCGCATGTTTATTAGACTGATCTGGTGCGCTATATAATAAAATATCTCTACTTATTGCACAATATTTGATCCTTTCAAAATTTCAGTCGATTCTAGTAGAACACAAAAGAGATATTTAACATCAGTACCTAAAAATAGAATATAAACTGAAAACGAAATAAACACATCTATAATAGTGAGCTTATAATAATTCTTTGAAGGCTAAACCAAAATTGACCCATGAAATGCATTTGACCAGTAGAATAATGGCTAAAATATATCTAGAAATAGTATGTGTTAGAATTTGTGAGATTCCAAATTATTTTGTAATACGTAAAAACTCACACAAGAAAATCCATTATTGAATCCTGAAGAATTCAAAAAAATACGCACCAGAAAGTTGTGAGAGCTCTCCATTCTCCAGTTGGTTCCATGAAATTAAATGAAAATACGAAAAAGGAATCAACAAATATAAAATTAAGTTTGTTAGAAGATCTGTGGGGAATTTGCATTTTGTTGTAAACTGTTTGTGCAGCGGGGGGCATAGTTGCATCAAATACTCAGTTCTTTTGATAAACGTAAAGACGGACGAACTGCTGCTAAGTATTATGCCCGGCGTCCTAACAACTCTGCCAGCTCGCTACCTTAATAATAATAATAATAATAATAATAATAATAATAATAATAATAATAATAATAATAATAATAGCAACAACAACAATGATAATAATAGTAATAACAAAAACAACAAGAGCAGCAAAGTCATGGAAAAAATTGAGAAGTATCAGGATCTAGACAGAGAGGTGGTCGCACTGTGGAAGGTCAAGACGACAATTATTCATCTAGTAATTGATGTACTTAGCACAACATCCAAAATACTGCCTAAAAGACTGAAAGAAATTGGAAGTAAATCCTACATTCTTCGAGAATCCTAAGAACACTCGAGGGATTTTAAATTGCAGCACAAGATCAAAGATTTCCCACCAGGAAATGACCAAATACACGCAGTGAAAAGAGATATAAGTAACTTCAGAATATGTGGTGATGGGGAAGAAACAATAAGACATATTCTCCCTGGCTTCCCAATCCTGGTTAGGAAGTAATATATTCACAGAGACAACAGAGTTGGGACCTACACTGGAGTTGAGGCCTACACTGGAAGCTATACAAACACTATGGAATAACAACAGAGAGAAATGAGAAAGCAATAATACACACAGAGAAATTAAGGCTAATAGGGAGACCATGAAGAAGAAAAATGCTTTTTAATTGATGTATCAATACCAACAGATGACAACATTTCTCTAGAAGACGGTGAGAAACTTTCAAAATACAAAGATCTAGAAATAGTAGTAACACAATGTGGAATCTAAAAACTGAAGCAATTCCTAGTATAGTAGCCGTATTAGGTATAATAACAAAAAGAAGTTCACACAAACACATAACAAAAGCACCAGGACTAAGATGTGTATATAACACAGAAAATAGCACTACTAGGCACCGCACACTGAGCTGCGCTCGGTAGTGCCGAGAAAACACGTGAAACAAATAATACTGAATAGTAATAATAATAATAATAATAATATAATAATAATAATAATAATAATAATAATAATAATAATAATAATAATAATAATAGTAGTAGTAATAATATGTTCACATTTCCGAGTTTTTGTTTCCCTCCCATTAATTCATTATTCCATTATTTCATATTTTCATTAAGCATAAAGTAATAATAATAATATAATAATAATAATAATAATAATAATAATAATAATAATAATAATAATAATAATAATAATAATAATAATGATGATAATATGATTGGAAGTGTTATCATTTACATTGGTTTGTCTTGGTATAAAAGATGGGCTACAGCAAATATTCTGCTCAATACCACAGATTTGCTTGTCAGTTGTTTGACCTTAACCAGTTGAGCATGTCCCTTAGTGGCTGATGATATGTGCATCTCTGATCACGAGCAGAAGTAGTGGGGGAGCATCATAGCCATGTGTTGAGAGGAATTCTTGAAGGTTTTGATAATTCACCTTCGGAAACATGAGCGGTTCGTTCAACATCCTTAAACAACCCTTATTCAGGGACCACTTAAGCAGGATGGGCTACTCAACCTGAAGAAAATTCTAACTGGGTCCTACCTGCAAGGTCATGTGCTGTTTATCTTGATATGAGATCGCTGTGTCGCACACTTGTGGTTGTGATGCATGTGCCTCGTGCACCCTTATCAGACGGTAGTCATGATGGGTATACTGGGCTTCGTATATTTTACCCCAGTGTCACTTTCATAGCATTCACTGCTCTCTCACTCAATATTCATAATAATAATAATAATTGATAGAAAAATCCGCAAGCAACTGATTTGTAATAAGATGCACCATCCAAAGCAGACGTGGATCGTCTTTACCTTCCCAGAGCTGAGGGAGGTCGAAGCTTGATCCAGCTTGAACATCCGTACAAAAACCACCACAATAGGACTGGCCGAATACTGTGAAACAACCAATGATTGGATGCTAAAACTTGTTGAAAAACATGAAAGACCGAAAAAACTTTACTTTATTCTGGAAGAGAGCAAAAACTTCGCTACTGACCTCTTAGATACCTACCAGATTGATCAGGTTGAAGGAAATGCGCCAACTGCTGCCGCAAAGAAAATAAAATTAATTGCAAAAACAAAATCACATGAAAAATTAGCTAGCAGATGGGAACAGAAACCTCTCCATGGCAAGTATGTGGCCCGTAGCTAACAAGCTGATGTTGACAAGAAACACACGCATAAAAGGTTACAAAGTTCAGGGCTAAAATCAGAGAGTGAAGGTTTCATATTAGCTGCTCAAGACCAAAGCTTATTAACCCGGAACTACCAAGCCAATGGGATAAAAACTGGAGCTGACCCAAAATGCCGATACTGTAAGGATAATATTGAAAGTATAGACCACCTAATCTCAGGGTGTAGAGTCTTAGTACCTGTAGAATATAAAGCAAGCAATGCCAGAGTCGGCCAGTATTTACATTGGACAATATGTTTGCAAATGGTATGAATGGTATAAATGACATCCTGAAGCTGTGACTGAAGGAGAAAATGTGTCGATTCTCTGGGACTTCCCCATACATACCGACAAAACTATAAAAGCTAATAAACCGGATATTATTATAAAAGGTCAGACAACAAAGGGGTGTTTATTAATTGACTTGAGTATTCCTTGCGATCACAATATAGCGGTGAAAGAATTTGACAAGATCAGTAAATATAAAGACTTAATAATAGAAGGCAGTTACAGTACCAGTGATTGTAGGATCTCGAGGAATGGAAAAAAAAGGGTACTTAAACCCATTTGAAAATGATACCAGGCTTACCATCCCTACAGGAAGTGTAAAAAATCGTGTTAACTGGAACGCCTCATGTACTGAGAAGAGCATGATCGCTGTGAAAACAACATCCATTCATGAATTTCTTTATTTATTTATTTTTTAAATGCATAGTTTACCTGTGAATTTGCGTGTGTAATCTAGGAATGCATAAAATTAGCTTCTCTGCCCTAGGTGTACGGAAAACACTCGACGAGAAATAGAAAAAAGTTTGAAGAAAGAAGGAGAAAATAATGATGATGATGATAATAATAATAATAATAATAATAATATAATAATAATAATAATAATAATAATAATAATAATAATAATAAAATCTAATACATGCATCACATTCTCATTGATAATAAAAGGTTTTAAAGATTATCTCTAACCATGCAGATAACTTGTAGGTGACATTTACTGATGTAATGGCTCATGCACAAGATTTTATTGCCTTGCTAAATGATTGTGTCAAATTTAGTAATTCTGGATTTGTTATAATGTGCAAAATTACTGTCACAGTTTAACTGTAAAATACGAAAGTGCATTAGAGATTTTATTAAATACTTAATTATCTAATAATAATTATAGGTCAAAAGGAACTATTAACTAATTCAAGTAGTTTAATGAAGATCCAAGCCATTGGCGAAGCTACTATGATTAATTAAGTAAAGCACACGATTAATTTTCCTTTCCGTCTTCTCTTTCTCTCGGACCAGGTGTTTCAGATGTTATTCATGTTATTATTAAAGTAGCTTCTTACCGAGCATTCATTTAATATTTGATATCTTCCGAAATATTCGTTGATTAGTTGAATGTTCAAAAATCGAGCAGGATTCGAGAAAATTTTAATAAGTAAGGTTGGTGGCAATGTTTTATATTGACATAATTTGGTTTGTTAAACATTTTAACGAACTTCAGTTACCTTTCATATTTATCTCATTGTAGTACTCTGAAGATTATCTCGAAACTGCAACATCAGCCTATAATTATCAATTTTTATCAAATATAGATGATTTTAATTATTTTGAGTAGGTTATATATTGAGTAGTTCTTAGAATGCATACTTGCTAACTATCTATCATCTATCTATCTATCTATCTAACTATCTATCTATCTACGTTTCTGATTACTTGCTTGCTTGTCTGTTTTTTTAATAAAACCAAACTGGCGCATAATGGGAAACTATTATGAATTAAGGTGAATACAAACAGAATAAAAAAGTTTCGCATAAATCGGACTAAGGTTTCCTGAGATATTGGGTGTTTTGTGGGTATTCATAAATACCCAAAACGTTGCATAATGAGTAAATACTCCGAAAATAAAATAACCCTGAAAGGGAAGAAACTCCAACCTTTCGATTATGTTCATTGTCTTCTGTATTTTGAAGACAAGCTTCATGACCTGGACAAGAGTCTTAGTGAGTTCCACTACCCAACGAAAAAGTATGAGTTGCTTTTATAGTAAATGTTTCTATTTTCGCTTTTGTTAAACACAATATTTTACGCACCGGGGTCGATGTAATCGACTTAATCCATTTGTCTGTCCTTGCTTGTCCCCTATCTGTTTAGCCCCTTCTGGGCAATAAAAAAATTAAGAAATATTTGTAAGTGAATGTGATTTCAAAAATACAAGTTTTTTCTACAGTAAGTATTTATATTTTGGCTTTTTTTTTAAATAGACAACATTTTAATTTCTTAACAAATATATTTTTAAATGAATACCATTACAAAAATGTTTGTTGACATATTTAAAAAATATTTTTAAGTGAAAATGACTTAAAAGTACAAATTGTTTGTACAGTAAGAATTTATATTTTAGCTTTCTTTAAACAGACAATATTTTAATTATTAAAAAGTGGGTAAATATTTTTTAAAGGAGCCGTTCGTACCTCGGTGTGAAATAATTCTTTTCCACAGATTTTTTCCACAGTGCATTAAACTTATCTGACCTCCTAACCCGCCGCAAGCCACTTTTTCCGAAAAAGAAAAGAGGGCCTCAGTGTTTCCCACGAACGAATTTTATTTCGCTGGGTTTTTTTGTATGTTTCCAGGTTATTTTACATACTTTCAACGAATATGTTTTTTTCGGGTACCTTGAACTATTAGTCACTCAACGGATCTAATGTCCTTCTAACATAAAAGCAGCGAACTGACAGCGAACGAGGGATAATAGAAGATAGTTATATGACTAGCAGTTAATTACATTGAATAGCTAATTACATACAACAAAACGTGTACCAGCTAATATTTTGACTGATGAAAGAACGGTGAGCTGGCACAATCCTTAGCATACCGGGTATGATGCTTAGCGGCGTTTCGTCTGTCTCAACATTCTAAGTTCAAATTCCTCGGTGGTTGACTTTTCCTTTGATCATTTTACCGTCGATAAAATAAATACGAGTTGAGCACCGTGGTCGATTTAATCGACTTAGCCTCTCCCTCAAAACTGCTGGCCTTGTGCCAAAATACGAAAGTGACATTTTGACTGGTGCTACAAACGCACACTAAGAACAATGTTATTCAAACTCTCTCAATGTTTTGTCTTTAGTAGTAACATTTCTCTATGTGTACAGTAATAAAATAGTTTGTTTATTAAAAATCTCACCAGATAGCAGTTCTTTGCATCACACATACATGCACACACACACACATATGCACACACACATGCACACACATACATGCACACACACACAGACGCACACGAACGCATACACAGAAACACAAACAAACGCACATATCCATGAATAAAAATTGTCTTATAGTTTCCATGAAGCGTTAACTGATAGATATAAGTGTATTTTTTATAACCCCATAAACAATGCAAATTTTAAGATATAAAACAGGTCAATGATTAGTACTTTTACATTTTATTTTTAAAATTTTCAGGAAATGGTATTGTGAGCTGGTGTCTGTGTTCTATAAACACTTCACAATTCCTCCATTGACGAAGTCATAACCTGAATATATGGCATTACAAGGCAAAAATCACAAACCATCGATCCGTATTATTCATTATAACCTCTGACTTTGTTAAAAAAATTAAAATATACATATGCATTCATTTATGTGGCAGGGTGACGTGAATCTGGTTCCATCGTATCTTCAAGTAAGGTGTGAATTATGTCTAGTTTAATATGAATCGCATAATTAGAACTGAGAAACGCATGAAATTCTCGAAAACACATTTAGCACATTCCGTTGTCACATTTATTTCGATATCAAATTCTTTATTGATCCTTCACTTCATCTTTGTTTGAGCTCATCAGGATATTCTAAGAGAGCTTATACTTAGTATATAGCCCGGGAGATATAATGCGGTTAGAAGCCACAGGAAGATTGATTCATCTGTTCACGAGACAAAATTGATCTGCCATTTGAACAACCCACCGGAATTGCTTTATACCACCACCTCAACCATCAGCCCATCCACGACCACTATCGGTATGAATACTACAACTACCATCAGCAGCACGAGCACCACTGCCATCACTGATATCATGATCATCATGATCATCATCAATTTATTTATTCATTTTTTCTCGTCAACTTCCCGTCCACTTCGTCATTTTTCAAAATGTAATGTTAGCGTACACATTCTAAAGTTAGTGGAAGATATGAGAGACGATGAGTTTATCTCCTGGAGCTGAACGATAAAGGAGTGACGTTGCCTATTCAAGAGAATTCCCAGAACTACGTTGAGGTTTCCAAGAACAACATATGTTCGAGATGCGCAAAAGGAAATGAAACCTCTGAGTGGCACGCTGTCATTCTATGGCAATCGTCCACTCACAAGATTTATATAGAAAGTGTGCTGTCCTGAGAGATACAGATGCAACTACTACCGAATCCGCTGACTCCGCATCTACATCGCTTCTCGTCTGCACACATGCCCGCATGCACACACAAACGTGCGCTCACGGGCACGCACAAACACACGCACGCATTCTGATTTCGTTTTGTTTATTTTGCATCTAAGTTAATGGATGATTGAGGAAAATAATCGGATATTCCCTTTCTTATATTATGGAAGCGGCGTTTTTCTTTACACTGCTTTGATCACATTTCCCTTCTCCCTTTGGACTTAAACACGGCCTCACGCTATGAAATAGTTTTATGTCTTCAGATTGCTCCACTTAAATTTAGGCAAGAGTCTTCTTGCGTAGTTTCGACTGGATGCAACCTGGTTGAGTGAAAATGGATATACAGGAACTCAATGGGAGCTTGTGTGATGAACTGCGTCTTCCTTTTTGTAGCAGAGTTAAGCCGTAGTCGGATAAGAGTATATGCCCAACATTCTACCATCACGATGTTACTATTGTACCTATTACTATTAATATCTCATAGGACTTTGAGAATCTGAAGGCAGAGTTAGGTGCTGTTCAAATAAATTTTTCTCTCCGAGGTATATAAACTTCTAACGTGGTCTTTCTCTTACATGCGTAAACTATGGCCTTCTTTCTCACGACTGTACTCGCATTTGTTGATCTCCTTAGAGTAGAGTCTTTCAAATAGATTACTATCTTTAGGTGCAATTAACACTACGTTCATCATTGACATACGTGTCCAGTTTTCTTGTGGATGTGTATCAAATGTGAAAATATTATCAAGAGGCTAGCAGAAAACCATCCGGAGGGTGGTTTTTCTGCTAGCAGATATTAATGGCACTTATCAAATTTCCGAAAACTAGCATATTTTTCACTGACATTTTAAACATTAGATATGTATATGATAAGCTTGTATATTTTATTTTGTCTAGAATTTCAGAAATACTAACTTCCTCACAAGCTGGTTGACAATTACGACTGCACGTCACCCACGTGTCATTTTCAAATGAATTACCACATACTTAGATCCCAATCTCCAATCCTATAATAGGCAGTTCTACCAAACCTTTTCCACAAACGAGTTGTTTTAGTCTTCTCACTAGCAAAAGAACATAGGCAATCCATAAATGATAGGGAGTTAATCTATGGGACTTCTTTTCAGATTTTCTATCCATTCCATGTTTTCTATTATATCATTTACATCGGGACTGTTATTATCATTATTATTTGGTCGAATCGTGGGCACGCTTAGTAATATGCTTAGCAGTGTTTCGTCTGCCGATACGTTCTGAGTTCAAATTCCGCTGAGGTCGTTTTTGCCTTTCATCCTTTCGGGGTCGATAAATTAAGAAATATTTGAGTACTGGGGCCGATGTTATCGACTGTCTCCCCCACCACGAATCACAAGCCTTGTGCCTATAGAAGAAAAGATTATTATTATTATTATTAGTAGTAGTAGTAGTAGTAGTGGTGGTGGTGGTGGTGGTGGTGGTAGCAGTAGTAGTAATAGTAGTAGTAGTTATAGTAGGAGGAGGAGGAGGGGAGGAGGGGAGGAGGAGGAGAAGGAGGAGGCGGATGAGGAGAAGAAAGAATAGACGTAATAGTAGCTGCAGCAGCTGACGACGATGTGTTTGAATATCAACAACATTGTTATAGTCCGACCTCACAATTATATGCAATACGTATATGAAACACGAAATAGAGTAAACAGCTAAGAAAACATATTCTTGTATAAGAATATATTTTCTATAAATTACCTACGAAATATTACGCACAAATATGTAGCATTTGCTTATGAAAATATTACTTTTTGCTGCTCCTTGACTTAGGAGTTATAAGTGATATGTATGACTGTACGATGACTGTATGACGAATTTAGAAAGAAAAATAATCTCCGAGGGATATTCATATACTCTTTACTCTTTACTCTTTTACTTCTTTCAGTCATTTGACTGCGGCCATGCTGGAGCACCGCCTTTAATCGAGCAACTCGACCCGGGACTTATTCTTTCTAAGCTCAGTACTTATTCTATCGGTCTCTTTTGCTGAACCGCTATGTGACGGGGACATAAACACACCACCATCGATTGTCAAGCGATGTTGTGGGGACAAACACAGACATACAAACATACACGCACACACACACACACACACACACACACACACATATATATATATATATATACATATATACGACGGGCTTCTTTCAGTTTCCGTCTCACAAGGCTTTGGTCGGCCCGAGGCTATAGTAAAAGACACTTGCCCAAGATGCCACGCAGTGGGACTGAACCCGGAACTATGAGGTTGGTGAACAAGCTACTTACCACACAGCCGCTCCTGCGTCTATATATGTAAAAGAATTATTTAGGAAATATTTTATGCAGTCTGTGTTAAATAGAAGAGATGCTAAACAGAAGAGAAACAAATTTATCAAAAGGGCAAGTCGGCAGTTGTACGCAATTAGCAATAGCAGAAGAATGGTAGCCATTTAATTATTTGATTGAAGAAGCATATTTCAGTGGAAATATTTGTAGCATATTGTTGCGCGAAGTTTTGTCAATCTACCAGATGTCTTAGTCTTTAAATATGTGTGGAATACTTGTACGTGATAGTTACATTATCTGGCATGTATGCGATGCATAGAAATTGATTAAGGCTAAATTATTTTCTATCGCTTAGAGGATTAGTGCAATAAAGGTATCTGGAAATATATGATCCAGGTATATGGATCTTTATGGTGGTCACCGGTCGGATACTTAGCTCCATGTACCCTACATAAAATGTCTTCGAATATTAGTTTGTTAACAGGTGCAGCATTATTGCTTTCTTACTAATAATTGCAAAGGAGTGTCGTTGTTGAGGTAATTATATATAAAAAAAGAAAACGAAATTTATTCCCGAAACGTTAGCGTTTTCTTCACTTTTACTACAACTATTGCCTTCATATTAGCTACGAATTGTTTATTTTACATAAATAAGACCGGCAACGGGTAATAAATCAACCAACTTTGGTTAATGATGGAAGTGACACCGCAGAGATAATAGGATTAGAAGCAAAAGATTGTAGGTAGCAGTTTCAGTAAATTTGACATCAAGAAATACACACGTCCTGGCGTATTGCATCCATGAGAATAAATCTTCAGGAGATCGATCTCTAGTTTGGGAGCAACTGCATGTAAGAGAGGATGATATAGAGATTGAGGTTGAATTTGGGGCACAGCATTTCAGAGAAACGTGAGAGACATCATAAAAGAATGATACCCTCTTGTAAATATGTTAAAATTGTAAATCATTGTGGTTAAGCTTATTCATTTGATTGTAACTGCAACATTATGTCATCGAATAAATTACAGTGACAGTATACATTAATAGGTCGACATTGCCTCTCATCATTTCGGAGTCGATGAATTAAGCACCAGTTGCGTACTGAGGTCGATCTAATCGACTGGCCCCCTCCTCAAAAATGTCAGGGTCTTGTGTCTAGAGTGGAAAAGTATTCATTAATATGATACACAGAGACACACATTCACAAATGCATACATACTTATATATAAATATAACTGCAGTTATATATATGAGTATCTGTGTATATAAATACATGTCAACGAGTGGCTTCGTGACATGGGGTGCCGCTTACTTCTTTTTCGTATTTGACGTCCAGCTGCAGTTAGATGTAAATTTTGCCCATTGAATAATGTGGAAGTTTTGTATCTTGTAATGAAATGTTACCGGATCTGACAATATTTCATTTTATATTGACCTTATTAGTTGAACTAACTTTAAGCAGGCGGTTCTTAGCTTTGGGAACTGGTGTTCGATCGGATAAAAGCATGAAATTAATTATCTTCCTCGTTCGTTGTTCTGGAGCTCTATGTTGAGTTTGGTTTCCAGTGTTATCAAATAATCCTTTCCTTCCTATAAATGTTCAGATTATTTTACTAATGTATCTCGGAGAATTATTCAAAGTGACGAAATATGAGATTACCGGCTCACCAGCTACATGGTGATTTGAGATGGTATCCACATTTGACACCTGATCAAATGCGCTCCAGTTTAATCACATCACGGGGATAATCTGACATTGTTTGAGTTAAATCCAGCTGGTTTCCCTGAATAGTTCTTAAACCAGGATGATTGATGTCTTCATCACTTTGAATCAGAGAAACGCTTGTCTTTACCTACTCCAAAGAAGGCCCAGTGTGTTTTATCTCAGTTTTTGCGATACAAAAAGTATTGTGTTTTTAAACATTCATACCATCAATAGAATGTACTTTGCCAACTTGCTGAGGTAGTTACAAAAGGCTATCAAGACAAACACCAAGGAAAACTGACGAAAGAAGTCTTGTTTCATCAGGAAAGTGCTCCAACACAAAACCCCTTCATTTCAATTGTTGCTGTGTATAACTATGACTTTGGACCGGTCGATCACTACTCTCCTTATTCTCCTGATTTGGGTCCATCTGTCTATCATCTGTTCCCCAACATGAAAAACTATTGGCTGGGAATTATTGCAGTGATGTTGACGCTGTATCTACTATTGATGACAATTTTGACCAAATAGATGAATGTTTCTTCACCAGTGAGTTCCAAGCACCGGAACAAGGATAGGAGAAGTGTATGGACTGCAAATGACACTATGCTGAAAAACAAACCTCATTTTATCACAATCCATGGAAGTACCTAAGTCAGTCTATGAATATTTCAGTCAACCCTCCTACTGCTACAATAATCTGAAAGGATGTTAAGTCACATGAAACACGCTCAGAGGTGTAAGGAAAATAAGACAAAACTTGCATATTTTGTACCATAATCTTTTCCTGGGTGTCTTGGTTAATATGTGGTCTTCATTCATCGCGTAAGAACAACATGTATTTACGACTGACCAATGCCAGGCGATGTTTTTGCTTTTTCGTTCTTTTCTTTTGCAGTGTTTCCAATTCATCACAATACGCTGCTTTAACTGATTTGTTTTAACGTTTCATAATAGATAAAAACGTTTCGTGCCCCACCAAACACAGAGCATAACATTTTTAGGATGTAGTCGTGGTTTAAGGATGGACTTTCTTTTTTCATTGTGAGCGAACTATTGCTGTTTCAATTGGATATGTTAATGTAGAACCCTATATTTTTTTATCTCTTGTGATTATTCTGCTTAAAGAAAATTTGGCAGCAAGTCTTTTTCTTGAATGATCAGCGGATGGAAAAACTGATTAAAATAAGTACCATTTACATGATGAACCACCCACTCACTAACTTTTCTTAGTTCATGAAAATGTGTTATAACCGATCTGTTTGTTGTATCGCTAGTTATGAAATATAAAGTAACATAAAAAATATAGACACCTATTTTTAGATTGTAGATATGAGGCTAACACAGTCACGTACACAAGGTCACACATACACCCACATATAGGAATAAATACATTCTATGAGGTTCTCCTAAATTCTGTTACGAGATCTTGACATCCATCTGTAATAGGAAAAGACAACTGATTAAATTGGTATTCTGTTCTTATCAAAATTTAAGCTGATACATAAATTTAATAACATCATGTCGTGTTTCATCATACATAAAAGCCTCTGGCTTTTACTTCCCAGTTGAATACAATCCTTCAATGAAGACCCTCATAATGAATAAAAAAATTTAAACACAGAAACAATT
The DNA here is from genome assembly GCF_006345805.1 of Octopus sinensis. Taxonomy (NCBI): domain Eukaryota; kingdom Metazoa; phylum Mollusca; class Cephalopoda; order Octopoda; family Octopodidae; genus Octopus; species Octopus sinensis. The sequence goes on along the minus strand of NC_043009.1, from coordinate 13,374,987 downwards.
ATAAAGAAACTTTAGAATCCAACCCTTTTAAAATACATCACACTTTTTTTGTTTTGCTGCAGTAAATCCACATATATTATTACCAGTATTAAAATAACCTGCATGAAATTCAAATATAAAGACAAAGTTATGAAGTAATGCATGAACTGATATATGGCTACAGAATAAATGCTGGAGGAAATATAATTAATTCTTCAGTACAGAAGGGAAGTCAATGATAATTGAAGAGAGACATCAGTGTCCGACTAGGTGAATTTTACGAACGAAGGTAATTTCCAAAAATTCTTCAGAGATGTTAGAAGCAAAGGTTGATCACGCTATGCAAATTGTTTCTCATATTGCATTTTAACTCCCACGCACGTTTGGAACTATTGTTATGTTGTCATTATAAGCGTCATACTTACAAAGCAATGTATTGGTGTGGGGGTGGGGTGTTGTTAGTGAAATTATAAGCCAAAAATGAAGCTATAGTATACTGCTACTGGTGATGATAAAACTAAATGTGTAGTAGCAACGCAGTCGACAACACCAGTCAAAATAAATTCACGTTCTCACGCGCGCACACACGCGCACGTACAGTGTCACACACACATACATGCACACACACACATATATATGATCTGAGGCCCTATTAGGCTATAAAAGTAGGGCATTTCCAAAGAAGCACTCAACCTGGAGAAGAAACCTTTAGAACAACCCTGGAGAAGAAGCCTTTAGAATAAATATGAGAAAAGCAGAGTTCGACAAACCCAGTCAGACAGCAAATGTACAATCTGCAGTAAACGTGATGAAAGTATCAACCATTTTAAAAAGGAGTGCCGCATACTAAAAGCCGAAAATATCAAACATCTTTTGAATGAGTTTCACGAACAAAAAGAGTACAAACGCAGACATGACTGTGTAGGCAAAAGAGTAAATCGGGATGTTAGCCGAGTGTGTGGCCTGAAAACAACAGAAAAGTGGTATGGATGCAGAAGCTGTGATACAAAATGAGAATGGCATGATCATGTAAGACTTCCTCATAAAGACTGATTTTGCAGTTAATGCAAGAAGACTAGATATAATAATAGGTGACAAAATAAACAGTGTAAGCGCATAGATTCTGCAATTCCTTCTGATGGTAAAGTGGACACCGAAGAAGTTGAAAAAATTGAGAAATATCAAGATCCAGTCAGTGAACTGTGGAAACTGTGGAAGAACAAGACAACGTTTATACCTTAGTGATTGGTGCATTAGACACAGCACCCAAAATACTATCTAGAAGACTGAAAGAGATTGGAAAGAGATTGAAACTGAAATCATACAGTATTCTTCATGAAGAGTCTTGAGATTTGAGATTTGTTGTCACCAAACCTCAAGATAAAGATAGCTGCTGAGTAAATTAAACTGCACTAGCATAATAATAACAGTGTTGGTGATGATGAGGAGGAGGACGAGGAAGAAGAAGAAGGAGGAGGAGGAGGAGGGAGAGGGGGATGGGGAGAAGAAGTAGAAGAAGAAGACGATTAAGAAGAAGAAGACGATTAAGAAGAAGAAAAAGGAGGAGGAGAAGAAGAAGAAGAAGATATTTATGCATACTCAAAAATGTTAGTTACTCAAAAAAGTAATAATAACTAACTTGAGACTATAAACTACTGAGCTGAAACTTATGCTTAAGTAAGAAGCTTGTTTTTCAACGAAAGATTTTTGCGCACAGTGACAACTGAAAGTTTGAGGTTATATATGCAATCTGATGAGGTATCTCTTTACCCAAGATAAGTCTCAGTCTTTGTGCTTGAGGAAACATCTCTTCATTTTCTTCATATTGACTAATAAGCTAGAAAACATAAACACAAACGCATAGTTGCCTTTGTACTGGAAACACGTCATAATCATAATATGCAAACTTTAGCAGTCTTATTAATTGTAATACAAAGTACAAATACATATATAAATTCGTTTGATAGCAACCGAATAGTTTGGGAATCTTACAACCAGAGTATAGGGTATGATGTTTGATACCTAGTAAACTTATAAACTAATCGACATCTACAACGCAGGTTCACCGAAGATACGTTCACTGTTTTTAGAAATGTAGTTACAAACAAAATATTCATTATTGTGCCACATAGCTTTCATCGCACTGTTTTATTTTATTTCCTTATTTCGTTTTGTCTCGAGATATCTGCGATCCGTTATAGATTTCCTAATTTATGTATGTCTCATGGCTGACGACGTGGCGCTGCGTTTTATATTATTTTTATTTCACTTTTCTTCAGAGCCAATACGTTTCAAGTGTTTCCACATTTACGTCAGATTATACACATGAGTACAGGCTTCGATATTGAAGCGAAATGAAAACCACACATTGAGACGCGTCTCAACACATATGCATATGTCATCGATTGTATTATTGACTATATTGTCAGTAAATGAGGAATTAATCTATTTTGACGGTTGACGTATCTAATTTCTTGAACTGATAAAGATTAAAGAAAATTAAAATCCATATATTATCAGAAAATGTAGTCGTAGTTTACTTACTGAAGTCTTTTAAAATCTTGTTAACTCTTCAAATTCTTTATACGAAGAAAAGAGAGGGACGTTAAAATCTAACTTATAAAACACCAGAAGAGAGATATAGGGAAAGGGGTAGGTGTATTATCCTTGTAAAAAGCACCGGTTCACTCTCTCTATCTCCATCTCTCACTCATACACACTTAAATATCTACACGTATATTCATACTAGCAGTATCGCCCGGCGTTGCTCGGGTTTGTAAGGGAAATAACTATATAAGCATTTTTAGAGAGTTATAGCAAAAAAATGCATTAAAAATGGAATAAAAAATTATGGTAATTTTCTTTTAAATCGTTGACTCAGTGTCTTCAAGCCATGAAGTCGCTGTTCTAAAAGAACGCTGGTCTCCTTGACAACGCTTTACGACGTTGATTTCCTTACACTCCCTTCCCCACAGCTTCACGAAGGAGGGAAGAAGTGGGAGAAGCAAACAGGTGCAGCTGTGACCATGGACGCCAACTCCGCCGCCATCGACACACGAAAAATTATGCATTAAAATGGAATAAAAAAATGATGTTAAATTATTTTTAAAATCGTAGACGCGCGCTAATATTCAGACGGGCTCGATATGAATCACGACTATAAGATACCCGGTTTTGGTTAAACTGCACCGCAAAATGTGGGAGTAGTTAGGAATCTAAATCGAAGGGGACAGACACTCACACAACTACAGTTTTATATATATAGATATGCATTCACATTCTGACGCGTGTGCGACGCGCGTGCGTATGTGCGTGTATGTGTTTGTGTGCGTGCGTGAACGTGCGTGGGTGATTAGGGTGATTAGGGTGATTAGGGTGATTAGGTCGGTGGAAGAAAGAGGAGAAACGAAACTGAATATATATGTATATATTTTTATTCTCTACCTACTAGAAATGTACAGGATCAGAAAGTTTTATGTATAATACTAATCGAATTGAGTTAAAAACCAAGTATTCGGTTCACAGTGTTAATTAATAAGTCATCAAATAAATTTAACGATTACGTAAGATCTATAATTAAAGTAAATGACTTAAGACGAAAGTAAAATATAAAGCAAACAAAAGTATATGCTTAAAGTTAGCTTGTTCGTACATGGTCACAATTACTTCAGTCATGCGGTTCGTCATTGTGGGACGCAACCATGTCGGGAACAAGAGATAAAGAAGCTGTGTATTACACATTATATAGTAAATGAACTCTCTTTTACTCTTTTATTTATTTCAGTCATTTGACTGTGGCCATGCTGGAGCACCGCCTTTTAGTCGAGCAAATCGACCCCAGGACTTATTCTTTGTAAGCCTAGTAATTATTCTGTCGGACTCTTTTTGCCGAACCGCTAAGTTGCAGGGACGGAAACACACCAGCATCGGTTATCAAGCAATGTCGGGGGTTACAAACGCAGGCACACAAACATATACACACATACACACACACACACATATATATATATATATATATATATATATATATATACATATATATATATACATATATACGACGGGCTTCTTTCAGTTTCCGTATACCAAATCCACTCACAAGGTTT
>NC_043009.1:13360905-13368405 GCF_006345805.1 Octopus sinensis | reverse complement strand
ACTTGCCTCTCTACTCTCACTTTTTTCTTCAAGTGATACTTGAAGAAGTTGATGAGAGATTGACCAGAGAGGAAAGTGTTTGTCTCTAATCCTTTCAGACGCGTCCACCAGATACATTCTTTCGCCATAGCCACAAGTATGATAAAAATAGCTCTTCCTTCCCGTTTGAAGGAAGGAGGCGTGACGATATTAACGATAGACTCGGCTGATAAACCGACACGTCCCACACGTGACAGCAGTCGTTCGACATAAGCCCACAGGTGGGAAATTGCTGGACACTGCACGATTGCGTGCAGAGCTGTTTCGTCGCTCTGCCCGCATCTCGGGCAGGTCGGCCCGTGTTTCTCGAGCCATGCCTATAGAGCTTATCCCGAACGGGTAGCGCTTCTCGGTAGCACCGCCAGGCCAGGATCTCTGGAAGTTGTCCATAGGTCCCGGGCCGAAAGTCGTTTGAAACAGGCGGGTCAGGTATTCCTCGTCGACGCCCAGGTTTGCCCCGAGCTCGTCGTCGTACCTCCCCTCCACTAATCCCCTATAGAATGCTTTGGTTGTGTTGAAGTCACTCAAGGTCGACCCGGGACGGCAGAGTTGCTTGAGAGCAACGCGACACTCGCGGTGCCATTCGCCCTTCTTCGGCCTCTTTTTGATCCACGACTGTAGTTCGGTCATGGAGACGAGTTGCGGGAATGCGTGCCTCACAAACGGCGACCACACCTGTTCACCGTCGTCTACATAGAGCCGGAGATGTCGCAGTCTCAGCGCGTGTCTGCGCATCATCAACCACGGCATGCCCAGCCCTCCTTTTAACGGGTGTTGACAGCAAATGGATCGCCTGACCATCGGGACGCATCCTTTCCACAAGAAGCGGAAGAGGATGCGTTCTAGTTTGGTGATGGTAGGGTCGGGACAAGGTACGACGGTCAGGCGGTAGTAGATGATGGACGCGATGTACGCGTTCACCACCTCCGCCCGACCTTTTAGGGACAGTTTCCTCTCGGCCCATTGCTGGGCGAGAGTGACCACCCTACTCGTTATCTCGTTCCAGTTCTTCTCCATTTGGAGGTCCGGCCCGAACCAGACCCCGAGCAACTCAACCGGGCCGTCTGTCCAGCGTCCCACGACGGAGGTACTGGTGGACGGCATGGGCTTGCTTCTCCAGGTGCCGAGCCGCAAGCCCACTGACTTTTCCCGGTTGATTTTTGCTCCTGTCACCGCTTCGTAGTTTTTCAGTGTCTCGCCGACCCGCTCGATGTGCTCGTGGCTTGACACTATGACGGTGACGTCGTCCGCGTATGCAGACACGCTCGTCCCGCATCCTAATTCTCGCGGGATGCCCCTCAGAGTCGCCAGCTTCCGCAGTAGTGGCTCAAGAGTCAATACATATAGAAGCGCCGAGAGGGGGCATCCCTGACGGACCGAACGTGCAATGTCGAAGGGTCTCGATAGATGTCCATTTACGCGAATTACCGAACGGATGCCTCTGTTCAAGGCAGCTATCCAGCCGCGGAAGACGGGCCCGAAACCAGCCGCTCTCAGGACTGCCTCCAAGTATCGATGGTCTACCCTATCAAAGGCTTTCGATTGATCCAAGTTGATCAGGGCCCCACCCATGCCAGGTTCGTTAACTACCCTGTCTATGATGTAGCGCATCAGATGGAGGTTGTCATGGATGCTCCGGCCCGGCACGGCGCACGTTTGTGCGTTGTCGACCAGTTTCTCCATGACAAGCGCCAACCTCTTGGCTAACACCTTTGTCAAAATTTTCAGGTCTGCATTGAGCAGAGTGATTGGCCTAAAGTTATCTATAATGTTTCCCTTGTTTGGATCTTTCTTCAGCAGAGTTACAGCTCCTCGACTCACAAAACCGGGTATGCTCCCGTTTTGCTGCCAGTTGCTGTATACCGCTGCCAAGACGTCTCCAAACAAGTCTGGCATACAATAGTAAAATTCATAGGGTAGACCATCCAAACCCGGTGATTTGTCCCTCGAGCATTCTGCCATCGCTTCCCGCACTTCCGCCGCCGTGATGGCACCTTCGCAGCACCCTGCCTTTCTTGTCGAGAGTCGTGGCAGGCTATGTAGGTAGGCACTGAAGTCTACCCTACGTTCTTGCCCTCCACTCGTCCCGAACAGTCGGGCAAAATGCTGCTGAAAGGCCTCACACATTTTATTTGGCTCGAGCAATTCGCGCCCCTGTTCATCTACCAGTGACCGAATGGTGGCTTTGTTGCCCTGTTGCGCCTCTGCCACCCGGGCCTCTCTCGCGGCTCCAACACCTTCGTTCCTTAGAGCACGCATCCTGGCTCTGACAGCACATCCTTCGTGTTTGGCGTTGAAGTGTTGGTCGAGGGCCAACCTCGCCGCCAAAACGTCGGATGCGATGCCGCTTCTAATTGCCTCTTCTAGCTTCTTAACTAGCTCACCCTCTACTCTATTTCTATCTATGGCTAGTGCTTTGCTGTACCTAATCGCTTCTGCTTTTACTGCTCTTGAGGGCAAACCACCATTTGTTGTTGATGATGGCTCCCGTCAAAGCCCTCTTTACTAGTGTGCTAATCCGGTCTCTGAAAACTTGTCTGGACGGGAATGATGCGTTCAGTTTCCAGTACCCAGGACCCTGTCTATGTGCCTTATCTAAGTCTAGCGTACACGTCACCAATTTGTGATCCGTGTAGCTGACTGTGTGGAATTGTGGACATCCTAAGTTATCCTTGTCTACTGTCCTACACAGTATGCTATCTAGATACGATCTCGACGACCCACTGCGGTTGGTCCATGTCCACGTTGGTGCATTTGGGTGGTCGAGTCGGTACCTGTCAGACAGTTGGAATCGTCTGAGCAGGTCTCTGAGGCATTTGCATCCCCTTCTGTTTCTGTCTCTACCCACGTAGTCTACATGCGTGTCCAAGGTAGCATTCCAATCCCCCACTAAGAGTAAAGGACGAGACGTTCCCAAGAATACTTCTAGACGTCGAAAGAAATCCGCCCGACCTGTTAAGGGCGGTGCGTAGACTGATACGAGTCGAAAAGCGCACCCATTGCTGCCGTCAACATCCAGAACGATCAGTCTACCCTCCGGGTCTACGAATATCGTCTTGACTTCGAGATCCAGGCTCTTGTGAAAAAGTACCGCGGTGCCACTACCGCCCATCCTCGGCAGACAGGGAGCGAAATAAATGTTAAACTGTCCGCCAAACATGGACTTTAGGGCCCGTGGCTCGTGGAGTCTGGTCTCACTTATGGCTATGATTCCCAAATCATGTGACTTGATGTCATTTAGGAGGTATCCTTGTTTCCAAGGAGACCCCAAGCCACGCGCATTCACACAACCAATCTTGACCATGATTCTATTGGGGTGTGTGCTTTAAAACACACAAATGAAAGTAGGGAGAGTTACTTACTTGTGTCGAAAGTTTTGGCTTCCTCGTTCTTTGATGTGTCTTCGAGGAGGTTTCTATATAGTTTTTGGGACAGATATTTCTGGAAACCCCCTACAGCATTTGGGAAGAGGGCTTTGAGTTTGTGGTGTTGTGTTTGTGTGATGTGTAGTATTTTGATGTGTTTGGGTGGTGTAGTGCGTGGATGATTGCTATTTTTAAAGTCATCTTCACAAATGTTTGTGTATCCTGTGATGTACTCCATTAGTTTGGAGTCTTTGGTGTCTATCGCTGATAGCATTGTTTTTGTGGTGTTGGTGCTTGTTTTGTTGTGTATGGAGTTTTCAGGGTTCAGGTATCTCCCTGCTTTGGTTGCGATTTCTTGTTTGGTTTTCTTGATCTTTTTCTTTTACCCCCTGTGGCTATTTGCCATTCTGTCGAACTTTCATCGTTAGATGAAAAGTCTGACGAATCAGCAGGGGGCAAGGGTAAAGCGTCTGGGTGTGTTTGTGCGGTTGTAGATATTGTTGTGGTGCGCGGGGAGGGTGTTGCTGGGGGTTTGTTGTGGTTATTGTCTCTCCTACATCCTTGGTGCTTGTCTTCTTCGTTGTTATTCTTGGTGTTGGAATTGGTTTATTTGTTGTTGGTGGTGATGATTCTGTTCTTGGCGCTGGTGTTGGTGTTGTTTGGTTGGGTTGGCTTGTTCTTTGTTGTTTTTCCTGCATTTCCGCATACAGCTTCTTGACTAGCTGTCCATATTGTGGTGTGGGCAATAATCCTGGCTTTTGTGATTTTTCCTGTGGCTGTTGTTGTTGTTGTAATTTAGCGGCAGATTTGCACTCCTTTTTTAGGTGTGCCTCACTGCCACATGTATAGCATCGTGGCCTTCTGCCCTCGACTACTACGTATAACTTGCGGCCATCCTCAAGATGTACGTGGGTGGGGATTTTATTTATGTCCTCTTGACTTATGTGGAAGAGGAACTCTATTCTCTTTCCCAACCAGTCCTTGTTTTCCGAAACACCGATATCTAGGATGTTTATGTCCTCCATTTCGGATGTTAAGGCGGATGTAATCCACAGTGTTGTAGTCACTTGGGGGACACCACTGATAATGACTTTCGTCACCTTCTGGCCGAGGTAACTCGGTGTCAACGTTAGTTCATCAGAATGAAGGGTTATCGTTGAGAATTTCTTCGCCAACTCTTCATTCTGAAAAACCACCTGTACGTGTGCGAACTTGTTCGCCCAAGTCACATAATCCTTGTATCCCCAGATGGGGCGTAAGCACTTTTCGACTTTGTCTGTGCTTGCCTTTTCTGGACTTTTTGTTTTTTTATTTGTGATTTTATATACAATTGTCTTTTTTTTCTCCTCATTCAGTATGTGCTGAGGTATGTGTAAGAGTATTTTTCCGTTTTGATTTGTAATAAGGTTTCTGCAATCTTTAATCTGTTGTGTAGTAAACGAAACTTTTGTTACTTTTCTTTATCGCCTCGGCGAAGTTTGTTGTTGTTTTGTTATTGTTGTTACTGCCGGTGGTGTTGGTGTTGATGGCAGGGGTGTGGGTTGTAGGTTTGTGGTTGCTGATTATGCAACTAGCAAGGGGTGGAAAATTGCCTGCGTAATTTAGTCCTGCATTAGCGCAAATTTCGGCATTTCGTTTGCTTGTCGTCGTTATTTTTTCACTTGTTGGTGATGGAGTGAGCAGTGGTTGAAGGGAATTGTTGTTGTCGTCGTCGTTGTTGTTGTTGTTGTTGTTGTTATTGTCGTTCTTGGTGACGGCGGTGGTGTTAGTAGTATTAGTAGCATTGACGGCACGGTCTTTGGTGGCGGTGATGTTGGTATTGTTATTGGTGGCGACGTCTTTAGTAGGGATAGCAGTTTTAGTAGCAGATTCTGCCACGGTGTTGTTGTCGGTGTTGGTGGTGGTGGTGGACTCACTGATGGTGTTGACGGTGCTTGGCCTTGCGACCTTTGTTTTGTATTTGTTGCTGTTGTCGATGTTGATGGTGGCGGAGTTGTCAGGTTCAGCGTAAGGTAACAGAGCATCCTGTTTTTCTGCCTCTAGATAGATAGATAGATAGATAGATAGATAGATAGATAGATAGATAGATAGATAGATAGATAGAGACACATATAGATAGATAGGCAGGCAGCTAGTTAGATAGATAGATAGATAGATAGATAGATAGATAGATAGATAGATAGATAGATAGATAGATAGATAGGTAGATAGGTAGGTAGATAGATAGATAGATAGATAGATAGATAGATAGATAGATAGATAGATAGATAGATAGATAGATAGATATGTTTCTTTATTAGCCACACAGGGCTGCACACAGATAGAACAAATTACAAAAAAAAAAAAAGGAAGGGGGAGGTTCGATCAAAAGGGATCGTAAAAGGAGAGAAAAAGGACAAAAATAAGGGGGGTTAAAAAAAAAAAAAGGGGGGGAGAGGAAAAAAAAAATGATCAATAGGATCGTTATCACAGAAATGTCAATATGAAGTGTAAAGGGGAGGACAGGTGAGGTTACCCGTGGAAAGAAAAGCCTGCGGAAAAGACCACGGTAACCTCGGTCAATGAAGTCACATTTTATATTTCTTTTTTTTTTTTTTTTTGCAAATAAGCAACTCTCTGTTTTCGATTTCTGGGTTCATAGGACTATGCTCAAGGTGGCTTCGTCATTCATACGTGCCATTCTTGCTACATTCACCCATCTTTTTTTAAAACATTCGCTAGACAAAACTTGCCTCTCTACTCTCACTTTCCTTTTCAAGTGGTACTTGAAGAAGTTGATGAGAGATTGACCAGAGAGGAAAGTGTTTGTCTCCAATCCTTTCAGACGCGTCCACCAGATACATTCTTTCGCCATAGCCACAAGGATGATGAAAATAGCTCTCCTTCCCGTTTGAAGGAAGGAGGCGTGACAATATTGACGATAGACTCAGCTGATAAACCGACTCGTCCCACACGTGACAGCAGTTGTTCGACATAAGCCCACAGGTCGGAAATTGTTGGACACTGAACGAGTGCGTGCAGAACGGTTTCGTCGCTCTGACCGCATCTCGGGCAGGTCGGCCCCGTGTTTCTCGAGCCGTGTCTGTAGAGCTTATCCCGAACGGGTAGCGCTTCTCGGTAGCACTGCCAGGCCAGGGATCTCTGGAAGTTGTCCATGGGCCCTGGCCCGAAAGTCGTCCCGAACAGGCGGGTCAGGTACTCCTCGTCGACGTCCAGGTTCGCCCCGAGCTCGTCGTCGTACCTCCCTCCACTAAACCCCTATAGAATGCTTTGGTTGTGTTGAAGTCACTTAAGGTCGACCCAGGAGGCGGCAGAGTTGCTTGAGAGCAACGCGACACTCGCGGTGCCATTCGCCCTTCCTCGGCCTCTTTTTGATCCACGACTGCAGTTCGGTCATGGAGACGAGCTGCGGGAAAGCGTGCCTCACAAACGGCGACCACACCTGTTCACCGTCGTCTACATAGAGCCAGAGATGTCGCAGTCTCAGCGCGTGTCTGCGCATCATCAACCACGGCATGCCCAGCCCTCCTTTTAACGGGTGTTGACAGCAAATGGATCGCCTGACCATCGGGACGCATCCTTTCCACAAGAAGCGAAAGAGGATGCGTTGTAGTTTGGTGATGGTAGGGTCGGGACAAGGTACGACGGTCAGGCGGTAGTAGATGACGGACGCGATGTACGTGTTCGCCACCTCCGCTCGACCTTTTAGGGACAGTTTCCTCTCGGCCCATTGCCGGGCGAGAGTGACCACCCTACTCGTTATCTCGTTCCAGTTCTTCTCCATTTGGAGGTCCGGACCAAACCAGACCCCGAGCAACTCAACCAGGCCGTCGGTCCAGCGTCCCACGACGGAGGCGCTGGTGGACGGCATGGGCTTGCTTCTCCAGGTGCCTAGTCGCAAGCCCACTGACTTTTCCCGGTTGATTTTCGCTCCTGTCACCGCTTCGTAGTTTTTCAGTGTCTCGCCGACCAGCTCGATGTGCTCGTGGCTAGACACTATGACGGTGACGTCGTCCGCGTATGCAGACACGCTCGTCCCGCATCCCAATTCTCGCGGGATGCCCCTTAGAGTCGCCAGCTTCCGGCAGTAGTGGCT
>NC_043009.1:13348405-13355905 GCF_006345805.1 Octopus sinensis | reverse complement strand
AGTGACAAATACTGTCAGATTGATGTAGCCATACGAAATGACCTGAATGTTGTGAGTAAAGAGGCTGAAAAAATCTCTAAGTACTGTGAATTGAAAGTGGAAATGGCCAGACTGTATCGAATGCGAGAGGGTAATGTAAAAGTGACACCAGTGGTTATCGGAGCGTTGCGCTCTATCCCATAGAAACTTCAAAATAGAGCTGGTATCTTCTACGACAAAACATGACACCTTGGGATTGTAGATGTGTAAAGACTTCAGAAATGGGCAAAAATGTAAATTTATGAAAATACAAGTGTCTCAAAATATGTATGAAATAGAAATGTTAAATTATATTAAAATGTTACAAAATGTGGTAAAGCGAAAACAATATATCAGAATAAATTAAATTAAAATAGGGTAACTAAAAGAAGATAAACTATCACTGGTGTGGCATAGATCTGTGACTCTCATGTTGAATTATGCACGAATATTGAAAGTCAAAATTAAAAATTAAAATATTAGTGATGCAACAGTCTATAAATATAACATATAAAATTAAAAATATGAAGTGTAAATAAAAAATGTAAATAATATCCATAAATGTATATATATATATGCATACACATATACATACACATACATGTGTATGGACATACACGCATAAGCACACATACCTAGATATATTTAAGTATATATATTCATATACATACATATATAAACACATACACATACATATTCAAATACACGCTATATACATAGATACACATAGACACGATACACATGTGAACCTTTAAATATTAAGACTTTCTCATATATTTTGAAGCGGAACAAGATAAAATGACAGGGAAAAAAGCAATTTTGGCGCAGAGCGATCTATCACCAATTTTGAAATATGCAAAATATTCAACTTAAACTGAAGTTATTGACAGTTCTGTAGAATATTAATTGTTTCGCAGAATATAGAAAATATCATACGAAATATAGAATGCAAAGATTTTAGCAAATGTTGTTGAATATAAGAAGCCATAAAAACAGAAGTTCTCAATGCAGATCAGAATATTTCATAATTCATATGGTATTTTTCTCGTTTCAAATCCCACACTAGCTGAGCCATGGATGTAAATTTACGTTTATTTAAGCTCTTAAAACAGTGGATGTGGTTATAATATCACCGTCTAAACTGTGATGTTGTTACCCCTGTAAAATGGAAAGTTTCCATGTTAGTAGAAATTGTACCCTTATAAACTATATATTTATTAAGGCACTGACGACTAATTTGAAGTGTTTCTACATTTACGTTACTTGATCGGGGAAACCCATTCTCTGCCTTTATATATGGAATACATTTGACTCTTCGCAGAATTTCGATTCTCCTTGAAAATACATTTCAAGAATGTAAATAGGGTTGAACTCGGCTTGACTCTGCATTAGGAATATTCCGATTTTATTTCATAAAAAATTCTGAACTCTCATTTTCAATGAGGCAAATACAGTGAAGTCTAAAATGGATTGGAACAAACACGTAAAATCCTGGCAAATTCTGAAACTCATACGAAAGAAAAGGTTAAGTACAGATTAAGAGAAAAATCTATTAGTACAAAAATAAATTCAAATATATGATGTTCATGAATAATAAGCCTCTAGGTAGACAAGCCAGCAAATTTAGAAAAATATGAAAATAATTGAATTTAACATAGAAAAGACAGGCATTATTATGGAAATCATACCTTTATAAACAAGTACTTTGCATTGATAACTGCAGATTTGTAAATCAGCTCACAGAAGACCACAAAATTTAGTATACCATTTCAGATTCACAGAATGGTTATATGAGGACACAGCTTTTATCTATATACGAAAAAGGTCTACATTTTAGGCAAAACAGTTCACTGGCAAGAATACAATAAGAGGAAACAAATACTCTTAATGTATCATCCATAGAGATTCATAATAATCGTTACAATGTTGAAGTAAAAATATCGTCACGATTTTAAGAAAACTTTCTACTTGCAAGAAGCTAACTATGACACTGCATACACAAACTGGTTGTTATATTGGCAACAGCAAAAGAAACCAAACAAAATAAACACACAGAAAAACTCAAGAATAACAATTGATAAAGGTAATAATTATTATTATTATATTTAGAATTCATTAATCAGTATATTACTTAGCAGCGGTAATGCAAAAGTCAGTGGTCTTATTGGTGACAATAGCAAAATTAGTTTCTTTGTCAATGACGATGGTATCAAAGATGTCGTTTCTACACAAGCGTAAAGGGATAACAGGATATACACAGTGGTGTAAAGCAAAAAAGTTAAATACGATGTAAATTAGGGTGTTCCATTTGTCTGCGTTATCTTGTGGGAAAGGTTGACTGATGGAGAAAAGAGACCAATAAGGAAGGAGATACAAGAAAATTTATTTCTAGGACTTTAAAGTCTCCAAACGGGGAAGCAAGGAGAAAAGAGTTGCTGTAAAATGTGTGCTGCGCTTGCTCAAGGTGGATCAAAAGCAGTCACGACGGAATGCGTGTCGTGAACTGGAAGAACAGTTTGGGTGTTGATCCAAATCTTTTTTCGAAGGTCATCACTGGTGCTACGGCTACGACCCACAAACGAAGCAACAATCAAGTCAATGGAAGCATTCGATGTCACCACACTCCAAATAAGCGCGTTAAATGAAGTCCAGTGTCTAGATGATGCTGATTTGTTTCACCGGTGTGAAAAGAACTGTCCACATGGAATTCATTCCTCTTGCTGAATCTGTTAACCAGACATTTTACTTGGCAGTTCTGAAGCATTTGCGAGACGCAAATAGACGGAAACACCTCGACCTGTGGCAGAGTGGGGAGTGGTAATATCACGTCAATGTGCCTGCGCACACCGCATTGACACATCCCTATTGACCCAATCTTTCTCCATGAGAAATATTTTCCTCAGTATGAAAAATGACCTTAAAGAACACGTTTTGCAGATGTGAACAAGACGTTAAAAGACATCACTTCACTAGAGTCGCAGAACTGCTTCGAACAGTGGCAACGCGTCTGGGCCGATGCGTTAGTCAAATGGAGAATACATTGAAGGCGGTTAAAGTGTAAACATTCAAATCTAAGTGAATAAAATAATATAACAAAATTCTTGTGGCGATTTTCTTTCCTCCGCCTTCCTTTTCTATTGAACTTTCCTCTGTTTCTGAAGAAAAGCTTTGCTCGAAACGTAAAACCATCTTTCTTTTTCCTTCCCTGAGCATCTGCTAATAATTTACATGTATCATGCCCTCGTGTTGTTTTTTGCGTGCTTGTTCTGCATCATGTGCATGTGTGTGTGTGTGGAGATAACTACACACACATATATATATTTATATATATATATATTGATTTGAAAACCCCACTAGAATGGGAGAAAGCGCTAATGATCTAAGTGATATGATATATATAGAAAATGTAATATTCAAATAAATATCTGTAAATATATATGAGTACCTCATTTCTTCTAATATATATATATATATATATATATATATATATATATATATAATATATATATATATAATATATATATATACATATATATATATACATATATTAGGTTGTCCGGAAAGTTTGTGCCGATTCTTAAAGGAAAGAGAAAGGTCAATAAATACTTGCCATTACATTTTTAATCAAGCAAATATGAATCATTTTGTTGCGCAGTGCGTCTCCATCTTTCCTTTAACTTGAAAATAACCTCTTCCCAGAACTGAAGTGGTTTTATAGCAAAAAATTCATCAACGTATATTTTTACGTCATCCAAGGGATTGAAATTTTTCCCATTCAGACTATTCTGCAGAGACCTGAATAAGTAGAAATCCGAAGGAGCTATATCTGGTGAATATGGTAGGTGGGGTAACACATCGCAGCCGAACAACACCAATTTTTGTCTGGTTCCCAAAAAACGTACGGTCTTGCATTATCATGTTGGAAAACAACACCCTTCCTGTTGGCCAATTCTGGACGTTTCTCTTGAATTGCTACTTTTAACTCGTCCAGTTGTGTGCAGTATTTCTCAGAATTAATTGTCTAGTCTCTTGGGAGAAGCTCATAGTACAGAATTCCTTTCCAATCCCACCAGACACAAAGCAAGACATTTTAGGATGAAAACCCGCTTTTGGGTTGGCTAAGAGTGGCTCATGTCGCTTACTCTAGGATCGCCTTTTCTGAATATTTCGATAGATGATCCAATTCTCATCACCTGTCACAATTTGCGTTAAAAAGGCGCGTTTTCATTCCGTTTATAAAGCGAATCTCAGATGGAAATGTGATCCAAAAGGTTCTTATCACTCAACTAATATGGTACCGAAACATCGTAGCGATTTGTGTACCCAAGCTCATAAACCCAGGTGCTCATGAACGACGGATTTTGATAGGTTGAGGCTTTCTGCCAATTCTCGGGTTGTGCAATGTGGGTCATTCTCAATTAATGACTTGATTTGGTCATCATCTGTAGTGGATGGTCTGTCTGATCCCTCTGTATCAATAAGGCTAGAATCTCCAGCTCGGAACATTACGAACCACTTCCATACGGTTCTTTCGGATGAAGAAACATCACAGTAAACAGTGCATATTTCTTTGGTTGCTTGTGAGGCATTTTTCCCTTTACGGAAAAAGAAAAGCATCAAGTGCCGAAAATGAACTTTCTTATCTTCTATTTCAAAGGGTTACAGAATTAACACAGGTTATAGGAACATAAAGCTTCTTCCCCGAAAAGATAGCTTAAACTGTACTCTAAATGGAGGTGTAATCAAATCCTATTTTATGGACTCAACCCTGTTCTAAAATAAGTAGAAAGGTAAGCTACTATAAATCGGCACAAACTTTCCAGACAACCAAATATATATATATAGGAGGAGAATTCACAAAAAGAAACAAAAGACGAAGACAGGTGGTGTGGACAACAATCAGATGTATTAGTTTAGCGCTCGGGAAGTGAAAAATTCTTTAACCTTTCGAGCCTACACTCTTCCACAGAAAGAAACGAGGAGAGAAAATAAAGAATGTGTATTGGCTGGGAATCTATCATGGCGAATATATATATATATATATATATATATATATATATATATATACACATATATATATAAAATTTAATAAGGGTAGAAATTGATATTAATCAATTAAAACCAGTAGCCTAGCATATTAAAAAAATCCGAAGATTAAAATATTTTTACATACAAAATTTAAAGGACTGACCACTAAAAGTGGACGGTCAACATGCTAGATATAGACGAGCTTTTACTTGAGAACACATTCTTTGTGGAAAATAGCGATTCTGACGTCTATATCTAGCATGTTGACCGTCCACTTGTAGTGGTCAGTCCTTTAAATTTTGTGTATATATATATATATATATATATATATATATATATATATATATATATATATATAAAGGAGAATGCAACATAGCACCCACAATTGCTGGAAATAAGAGATAATATTTAACTCGAACAGCCACACAAAAGCACTAACCACATGAAATATTCGAGACTGCGAGAAGCATACCACAACTTCTGCGAGTTTATCTCGACCAAGATAGATGGTATGGTTTGTTGCTAGTTGCAGTCCCGAATATTTCATGAGGTTAGTGCTTTTGTATGGCTGTTCAAGTTGAATTTTGGCTCATATTTCTAGCAATTGTAGGTGCCACTTTGCACCCTCGTTTATTAATTTTGCCTTTTTGGTTTTTAATTGCTATAGCCACCTACATTGTAACGTATTTAATATATCATAATATATTGATATATTATTATAATACATACATGTGTGTGTGCGTGTGTGTGTGTAGCTGAATAAGTATTATAGATCTATACGAATCAAATTTTTAAATATAAAAGATGTAGGTGGAAACAGAACAAAAGAAAGTCTAAATCATTACAATTTAAGAAAGCATTTAATATGCTTTTAAAAATGCTTTTAGAAATGGATCATCTATCGAAATGTTCAGAAAATGCGATCCTAGAGTAAGCGACATGAGCCACTCTTAGCCAACCCAAAAGCGGGTTTTCACCCTAAAATGTCTTGCTTTGTGTCTGGTGGGATTGGAAATGAATTCTGTACTATGAGCTTCTCCCAAGTGACTAGAAATTATATTACCGATTTCAATGATGAATCTCATCTTATCAAATATCACTAAAAATTCATGAAATTTTGAAGTAGAAACTGTTTGTCTTCTATCTGGGAGTGAAAAGCATGTCTGGAGATTTTTCATTCTTTAAATATAGTTTCGTATAGAGTTCAAAGTTTTAGAGAGTAAGAGAGAGGTTGTAGTTGTGTATTGGCTTAACTGAAATATTTGTGGCTTCCTGCCATGATAGTGGCTTAAAAGCATTTATTGAATGGGTTTCATGCCCACCTCTGTGTGTACGTGTGTGTATGTGTGTATTTGTGTGTCTACGGGTGTTGTGCTGTGAGCGCATTGTGTTCAATATCCATTCAATATGTTTGGGATGTGACCAGCTGGGTATTGATGGGTGTGTATGTTGTAATAAATATCTTGTTGAAGAAAGAATTAGGATTGTCCATTGAATTTCATGTATTCTTTTGAATGTCACCTCTGTGTGTGTGAGTGTGTGGTCACCAGCTGTGCGAATGTGTGTGTGTTTGTGTGTATACGTGAGTGTATGTGTGTTTTTGTTTGAACTTGTGTGTGAGTGTGTCTCCTGCGATGTTTCGTTTTGTGTCTATGTGTGTGTATTTTTGTCTTTGCGCGTTTGTGCGTATGTACACAGTTATTTGTGTCCGTTTTTGTGCTGATTTCTTTTACACGTGTGATTGTACAAGCTTGTGTGTGAGTGTATATGTTTGTATATATATATATACATATATATATATATATATATATATATATATATATATATATATATATATATATTTATATACAGAGGTTGGATAAAGTAATGGAAACTCTTTAAAATTTCAAGCAAATTTATTTTAAAATGAGGTAGAGCCGCCTTTGGTAGTAATTACAGCTTGAATTCTACAAGGGATGGGCTCGTACAAAGTTTGAATTGTTTCCAAAGAATTTTTTGTCCATTCTTCAGCTAAAACCATCTCCAGTTCTTGTAGTGATAATGGTGGAGTATATCGACTCCTTACGTGTGTTTCTAAAATGCACCATAAATGTTCAATAATATTGAAATCTGAGGACTGTGGTGACCAGATAAGATGTTCAACTTCACTCGTGCAATTCAGTAACAAATTTAGCTGTGTGAATCGGTGCATTATCCTCCCGAAAGATTGCGTTTCTTTCTGGAAACAGTTCTGCAACCATAGGATGAATTTAATCAGATAAAATGCTGAAATAGTCGTGACTATTAATTCTGCAATGAGCCGGCGGATTTCCAAAATATAGCACCCTAGATCATCACAGATTCTCCTCTAAGTTTAACAATTGGATGAAGGCAGTCTGGGTCAAATGCTTCTTTTGGCTGTCTCCACGCCGTGGTCCGAAATGAGGTAAAGGATGACTCGTCCGAGAAAATAAC
>NC_043009.1:13275905-13345905 GCF_006345805.1 Octopus sinensis | reverse complement strand
CTGTAAGCTAATGAAGTTCGTGAGATAATCAGTTATTCCTTTGTCATCTCATTTCCTGACTTGTGTGAGTGAGCAAGTATGAGTACATGTGTGTGTGTGTGTGTATTTTTCTACGTACCTATGTACACTTACGTCCTTGCAGGTGTACTAGAATATGTATACATCTCTTTAGAATTATGCACCGAATATTTATGTTTAGTGAATTCCGTCAAAAAAATTATAGTTACGTGGTGTGTATGAGTAAATCTGCGATTATTTCTTTCTCTGGGTATGTTTGTGTAGAAACATGAAATTTCTTGGTACAGAAATCTCATGTAAACTGCCTAAACTATGTAATGAAGGTTAAAGAATTATATGGTTTTTACTGATAATAAACTTTGATGTAATATTCTCAGTTATTCTATAAACTGCACTTTTACAACCATTCACCTCACTCTTTGACATGTTACTATTTTGATTGCAGTAGGAATTCTTTTCTTTATATTTTGAAAAAAGAAATAAAGTGCTGGTGCCTTGTTTGATGTTAAAGCACATCAACCATATGCTATTATTCGTTTGTTAAACCATTTTTTTTTGCGAGAACAATGAATGGTAGAATATTTTTCTGTCTTCTTTAAGAATTGCTCTAGCAGAAAGAAATCTTAATATTTTTAAGTATCCGTTTTAGTGCAACACGAGTTGGGTTAGAAATATACGGACCGTAGCTGTTGATTTTGGTTCCACTTTAGCAATGTTCAAAAGAGATCTAACTCTAACCAAGCTCCAAGGACAAACTGTGAAATATATTTTATTAAAGAGAAGAGTGGCATTTGAGGGCAAATGACGATGCTGAATACCGTCGTAGACGTCTCTCTTTAGAAGGACAGTGCATTGTGTGTGTATTGTTTATGCTTAGCAAATACTTTTCAAATAAAAATAGCAGACACTAAGCTTTAAAACGATTTCTGTAAGAACAGAGAGAAATATTTTCAAGATAGAATCAAATTGCCTCAAACCAGTCAATTTTGAGAGCAAGGTATAACAGTTACTAGAACTTGAGTTTTGTATTTTTTGTCAACTGTAAGAGGTGTTGATATAAAGTTAAAATTGAAATTCTATACTGCGGGATTTTGTTTCAGAATTCAAGACAGAGTGAGACAATTAATCACTGAATGGACTCAGGATATAACAAGTTAATTTGTCATCATTGCATTTCCTTCACAGGCATTTTCGTAAAACACAAAACGTTGAAATTATTATGTCTTTTCTCTTGTCAAAATTTGAACAGGGATGATGAAATCTCCAATAGCTGTGTGCTATACAAATCTCAGCGGTGACGTTTCCTTCAGTTATGTTAAAACTGTTTATATAATATATTGATTTTTTTTTCGCAATTTCAGTTATTTCGAATAAATATTCTTCAATATGGAAATTTTTATGATTTGAAAATCCAGAAAGTTTCGTCATTTTGGGACATTAGAAAATTGCCAAATCCCATCTTATTCGGTGACATAGCCTCCGGGGCTATAATTGCGCTTATAAAAGAAATAAAATCACTAGTCGTTTGGTAATACAAACTGTCATAGATTTGATTAATCGAATACAAAAACACTACCATAAACGAAATTACTAATAATAGTGACTTTTTGTCATGAGTCATTGGGGGGATTTGAATGAAGCCTTTTCGTCAGCTGGAGATAAAACCCACATATTTCGTCCCACTGCCATAAATTTGTAAGGTTACATAACTTCACGGGCAAATATAAATTGTGAAAACATTGCACGAATAATTTTTTAGAGATGTAATACTTCCACTGACGGCCAAAATATAAATCCACTTAAAGAAAGTAAATAATGATTTATACTTTGTTCCAAATTGTTGAGCGGAACTATAACACCCCTATTTGGTTGGCTCCTAATGGACTATACCACAATATAAATGGACATGCGCAGAGAGTGTGGGGAGAGAATCGCCTCGCAAATTGTGCAGGTTGGTGTTGGTTACTTTAGAACGTGAGTTAAATTGTTTATAGGTCTCCCCACTTGGGTGAAGCAAGATTCGTTAAATTGTTAAATTGTTGAATTCTGTCGTTGCTTTTGCCTATTTTGGAGATTGTTTTTTCCCATTTATAGGTGAAGAGGTGGAAGGAACTGAAATGGAGCGTGGCGCAAGTTATGCATCCGCAACTACACAAGGTATTCCGACCAACACCCTTGTGGTTCGCGAGATAAAAATAGATACAAAGGAATGGAAAAAAGGAAACAACTTGTTACAAAGGGAAAGGGCCAGTTTAAAACTGAACCCACCAGAAGAAGCGACGAAGAATATAGCAACGAATACGGTTGTGCACAGGACGTTATAAAACGCTATCAAAAAAGTAGAGATTGCCCCAATAGAGGCAATTGAGGATTGTCTACGTGAGATGAAAGGATTAACCACCTTCTATACACGTGGAAGAAAATACGGCACAGTGGAGGTTGGGTTCTCCAACGAGTAGGACGCTATTAACCATTCCACTGAGCCGATAAGGACACAAGAGTGGATGCTGCTACCGACGTACTGTGGAAAACGTGTTGCCAGAGTGAGATTCGGTGAGATTCGGCAGAGTGTCCACTACCACCACCACCACCACCACCACCGAGATCGAAGAGGTATAGCTTGTGGCAGTAATCATGCACGGAATGAAGGAAGATGCAAGGATTTTGAAGATAACCAAAACGAAGAAAGCTAATTGGCGGAGTTACAGCCTAGAGATGGCGATTGAAGTTGCGTTAAAAGACCTATACAGACTTGTAGAAAAGATTCTTCTATTAAAAGACATTACGTTAAGAGTGGTGGTGGAAGGAAGACCTCCAAAATGCTTTCAATGTAAACAAAGAGGGCACATGAAAACAAAGTATCCTCATCATGAAAGCGAAATGGAGGAACAACCACGCGAAGAACATCCCACCGAAGAGGAGGGACAGGAAATACAGAAAAACAAAGAAGAGACGCTTACTATCGTTATTAGGCGAAAGAGAAAAAAGCGGGTGAGCTCTCGCCAAAGAGCTAGAAAAAAGTATGAAGGAAATAGAAGAGAAAATAGAGGAGGTCCCATGGTACCAGTCAGATATACCAGCAGAGGCATCGTAACATAGGATGGAACAAATAATCATGGACGATTATTTTTATGTACAGACGGAAGAATCAAGGGAAACGACCAGCCGGACAGTCCAGGTCCGGAGCATAAACAAGTGAATGGGAATAAGAAAAAAGTGGCGTGAAGTCACATATGTGAAAAGCACCGCCATAGAGCGGAAAATAGCGAAGTTTAAAGGTGCCATAAGGATTAAACTGCCAGCAGAAAGTTACCCGGAACACATCAAAGGTGTGGTGATTGACAAGGAAATGTATAGAAGATTGAAAGAACTATTTGGAATTGAGGTGAAACCTTTGGGGGAAGAGAGTGAATTTGAGGAACTACCAAAATTATTTAAATATGAAAAATTAATACCTTTAACGAATGGTAATAGATGAATCCTTTAGAATTAAAAATGGAGAAATAGACTGTTTAAAAGATGGAATAAAGATGCCAAAAGGAAAAAAGTATTTTTCAAAAATTATATAAATTAACAGGGAAATGGTACTGCTTGAGAATGGGGCTCAATGCAGCCATTTCATCCTCATCGATTTCAGTATACATTATTTCCAGTTTTTCATTCGTTTTATGTTTTTTGTCCCCACTGCTGTGTCTGTCCTTATGCTGTCTCCTCTGTGTGAATGGCCGCAGTGCCAAAATAAAGAGAGAATCGCCTCACAATTTTTTGGTTTTGGTGTTGATTTCAATAAACGCGAGTTAAATTATTACACACTGTTATTATTACATACATGTTAGACGTCTTCCCTCCACTACCATTCTTAACGTAATGTCTTTTAGTAGAAGAATGTCTTTTACAATTCCGTATAGGTCTTTTAACGCAACTTCAGTCGCCATCTCTAGGCCGTAACTTCTCAGATTGACTTCCATCGTTCTGGTTATCTTCAGAATTCTTGCATCTGCCTCCATTCCGTGCATGACCGCTGCCACCAGCCGTGCCTCTTCGATCTCGGGGTGGGGAGGTGACTCTGGCAAAACGTTTTCCACAGTGCGTCGGCAGCAGCACCCGCTCTTGTGTCCTTATCGGCTCAGTGGAGTGGGTAATAGCGTCCTCGTCGTTGGAGTAACTGACCTTCACTGTGCCGGATTTTCTTCCATGTGTATAGAAGGTGGTTAGTCATTTAAGCTCTCGTAGAAATCCCTCCATTGCATCTACTGGGGCAATCTCTATCTTTAGAGGAGAAAATAGAGGAGGTGCCATGGAACCAGTCAGATATACCAGCAGAGGTATCGTAACATAGGGTGGAACAAATAATTATGGACGATTATTCTTATGTACAGACGGAGGAACCAAGGGAAACGACTAGCCGAATGGCCCAGGTCCGGAGCATAAACATATAAATGGGAATAAGAAAAAATGTCATGTAGTCAGATATGTGAAAAACATTGGGCGGAAAATAACGAAGTTTAAAGGTACCATAAGGATTAAGCTGCCAACAGAAAGTTACCCGGAACAACTCTAGGGTGTGATGATTGACAAAGAAAGGTATAGAAGGTTGAAAGAACTATTTGAAGATGTTGTGAACCCTTTGCGGGAAGAAATTGTATTTGAAGAACTACCAAAAGTAGTCAAATACGAGCAATTAATACCATTAATGAATGATAATAAAGGAGTCCTTTGAAAGGAAAAAAATGAAATAGACCTTTTCAAAAATAGGAAAAAAGATGCAAAAAGAAAAAAAGATAACTTTCAAAAATTGTATAAATTAACAGTGAAATGGTACTGCTTGAGAGTGGGGCTCAATGCAGCCATTTCATCATCATCGATTTCATTATACATTTTTTTTTTCATTATTTCATTCTTTTTATGTTTTTTGTCGCCACTGTTGTGTCTGTCTTTGTGCCGTCCTCTCTGTGCGAATAGCCGTAGTGCCAAAATAAAGACATATTTAGTCGGTGAGCTGTGTAAAGCCGAGAGTTGCGTATTGTCGAGTGTAATTACAAGTATTGTGTATCTTGAATAGGACGATTTCTGAGGACGTTATCTATTATCAAGTTATAAAGACTGAATAAGTGGTGTGCTTCACGAGCAATGTCAATAAATCCAGAGAAAGGCAGAGTGATCTGTCAATAAACCAGCAACATGCAACAGGATACCACTGATCGAAATTAGAATCGCCGATGTCTTCCGATACGGCACCTATGTCTGTCGATACTCTTTTACTCTTTTACTTGTTTCAGTCATGTGACTGTGGCCATGCTGGAGCATCGCCTTTAGTCGAACAAATCGACCCCAGGACTTATTATTTATAAGCCTAGTAGTTATTCTATCGGTTGCTTTTGCCGAACCGCTTAGTTACGGGGAGGTAAAAACACCAGCATCGGTTGTCAAGCGATGTTGGGGGGACAAAGACAAACACACAAACATACATACACACACACACACACACACACACATATATATATATATATATATATATATATATATACGACGGGCTTCTTTCAGTTTCCGTCTACCAAATCCACTCACAAGGCTTTGGTCGACGCGAGGCTATAGTAGAAGACACCTGCCCAAGGTGCGTAAGCAAGCTACTTACCACACAACCACTGCTGCGCCAACAGAGAGTTAGAATCAATAATTATGAATTTGTTTCCAGGAAGAATATATCGTGATGACTGTTTTGATTTCCTCAGAATCATGTTTTACTAGATTTTTAACAGCAACTGAGGATTGTTGTACGTACTTGTCTACGTACATCCATGCTCAGTTGCTATTAAAATCTATCAAATTACAATTAATTATTTACAGTAATTTCTGGTCACTATTTTGCCCTACAAGTTGAAAAATATCAATCGAATATGCTTGAGAAAAGGTGTGATTCAGATTTCAGAAGGATTATATATATTTCTTCACTTTGATCTTGCACAAAAGACGGCAAGCTGGCAGAATCGTTAGCACGTCGGTCGAAATGCTTAGGAGTATTGCATCCGTCCTTAAGTTCTGAAACAAGTACAGTTAAAAAGTGGGTCGATATAATCGACTTAAATACTCCTGGGTAAGAGTATAAAAACTGCAACCCACTGTCGTTGAGCTATATATTTCTAGGTAGGTAGGGTTTGGGATTGATATATAAACTCGTTGTCTATTTTCCTTTAACAACACACCTTAAACCGTAGAGATAGTTTTAAAAAATATTGGTATTAATACAGTTACGTACTACATAAAATAGATTTTAATTGAAAAGCGTCCCCAATATAACAATTTCGATTTTGGAACGCTTGGATTTTACCGAACCCAACCCGTATATTATATGTTCAGTCCAGCTTGCTAATCACATAAAATAGCCTTATATCGCTTTCCTGTTGTACATTTTCATTTAATGCCAGTTTCATCGTCACATTTCCTTTTTTGGAGAAAGTAGAGCGTCAGAATTTCCATTCCTGATGATGCTGTTGCTCAAAATTTCCTTTGATTTTAGAGGTTTCTGGATTTCAGAAATTCCATCAAGTATTATCGGCCAGACTCAGTATACGGAGCGGAAATGAATGATAATAAATACATATTAAGGATAATCTACTTGTTAAAAGCCGTCGAGGTGGCAGAAACGTTAGCACGCCGGGCGAAATGCGTAACCGTACTTTGTCTGCCGTTACGTTCTGAGTTCAAATTCCGCCGAGGCCGACTTTGCCTTTCATCCTTTCGGGATCGATAAATTAAGTACCAGTTACACACTGGGGTCGATGTAATCGACTTATTCCGTTTGTCTGTCCTTGTTTGTCGTCTCTGTGTTTATCCCCTTGTGGGTAGTAAATAAATTGATCACCTACTTGTTATGAAAAGCAGAGGTGTGCGAGAATAGTTTTCCGTCTATTTACCATGTTTTGTATTAAACACATTATTTATTATCATAATCTGATGATAAGCGACATAGGTGTTACGATATGATGTGGTTAATTACTTTAGTATTTCTGCTTATTGCTGAATTTATCCATGAAAGAATGTGTCAACATGTATACAAGTTTCTTAAGAAAATCTTGCCAGGAACCACTTTACTTCGCTACATATCCTGAAACTAATAAGTGTAATAAAATTACGTGTAATATTATCTATTTACCGTTAAACTTAACTGATAATTAGTCGTAGTCTTTTATGTTTAACACTGCACAATATTTGATTTCAAAAATTTTAAATATTTAATACTTCCCTAAGCAGCTGCATTAATGAAATACTATATGAGTGTAATGGTAATCTCATGTCATTAACATCGTCTAATTTATATTATACTTTATGCTATCATAGAATACCAACATAGCCTCATCGATGCTTCTATTTCATATTACTTTAACCGTTATTTGCATTGTATTTCATATTACATAATGTATGTAGCAATAAGAGATTGTAATGTCAAATAATCGAATGAGTCACACCAGGGATATAGCTAAATACTGGATATTCATAAAGTAATTCAATAATGTATATATTTAAGTAGATTTTTATTTCCTTCCATAAATCTTTCAGAGAATTTGTTCGGATTTAATAAACATTCAACAGGTATATTGCCTAACACTGTCCATTCTAATAAATTACTGGTGTCTATATTAACCCCAGGACTCGTCTAACCAGATGAAGTACACCTATGAACAGAAAAATGAACGTGTGATAATCACGTGTGTTCACAGATAAGTAATCCCAACTTACAATATTAATAGGTTTTGGGGGTTCTTTTTCATCTCGTATTTTTTGTTTAATACGGCTGTAGCTGATCAGAAAGAAGTGTATGACGGCATAGAATCTTTTTCATTGCTTTACACCTCAATGTAATTCGTTCAGGAATGTAACACCTATTCTCAGTTTGTTGTGCTTAGAATTATAATGAAGTGAACTTTTTCACAGTAACTTTTACAATTATGCTGAGAATATCAGCAATATCTATCTTAAACCAGTACCTGTTTAAAGACAGTTATACTCATACACCCATATTTTCTCGTCGTATAACTTTTGTTTTATAAGGTCATTGATGGAGTTTTTTCCTCTTCTTCTACTGTGCTCCAGCACTGTTCATGTGACTTAACTGAAAAATGGTTATGTTTCCAAATGATAATCCAGCCTCTTATGCTTATCACTAATCTCATATATGGGATAAGTCTTTACTACATATGTAATAGGGCAAAAAGGGAAGTGGGTAGCAAAACCCATTTAAGCTGAAATTATGCTAAATATTTATATACGATATTCGGGATAAATATGATGACTTGTTATGACTCCTTTTTAGAGAAACTGCTTGAGGCATTATTGGATAGTCATGGGCGTTTGAGAGCAAAAAGATGAAATTTGTAGTTGAGAAAAAGTTGGACAAGAGGACTGGAAGTCATTTGAATACTAGAAAAGGGTTACTTGTATCATGATGAATCGCATTGAGTATGAAAACGGCGGCACCAAAGCCGCTGATCAACGTTCTGTGAATGCTGGAAAGAATGTAAGACGAGACGTGGACCAACTCGACGGACACTAAGAAGCCACGTGCAGCAGAAAGGGAGACAGCAAGAATTCATCGCCCCATTTTTGAACAGGATACTAGGCTTAGTTCAGACGGCTATGTGAAGTAACTGCAGACTGCTGTAAATCTCTAGCTGAAGAGGATTGTTGCTGAAAGGCTGTATATGTGGCAGCAGGAATCGGCTCTTTGCCGTACCTCCGGAAAAGGTCAGAAGTGATTGTCGGAGAATTTCAACAACTTCACCAGCGGCAATTTCTCACAACCCCTCCTGTTGTAATCCTATGAAATAGTTTGTGGAGCACAGTTGAGAAAGACATCAATCGCACTGCCCGCAACACTTAACCAGTGCTGGTAACCAAGATCAAGGAAGTATTCGGATATTCCCAGGGACACAATGAGGAATGCATGCACTTGGCTGCTTCGCTGTTTTCATACTGTGGTGAAAATTGAGAGTGGTTACTTTCAGAAAACTGTTATCTCTCTCTCATATTCTACTTGATATCTTGTTTTCTTAAAAAAGAATTTATATTTCGATGGGATATTACCGTAAACCCTCGAGTATAGTCCATCCTTGAGTATAATACGCAGGGGAGTTTTAGGGAGCTGTACCTATAAAAAATCTAAACCTTGTGTATAATACGCACCCCTTCTCTAACTTGAGTTAAGGAGGTCTATATAACGTCCTGGGTTTGTAAAAATGTATACGGTAACATACTTTATTCTTATTGTATATATAACATATATATAACGTGTAGCGTTTTTGTGCATTTTGTTTGCAGAAAATAAAGAAATAACAATAATAACTTTTAATAAATGTTGCTTACTACAAGTTACGGATGATTCTTTTAAGACTTCATTGCTTTCAAGTTTAGCTTAAGGTATTTTCGCGCCCGACATCACAAAATGCGTTTGAATAAACATTGCCGGGCAGCAAATAGAGACTCGAACATTGCTTAGAAAATAATTTTCATTTTTAACCTCGTGTATTATACGCACTAGGAATTGTGACCTTTAAATTTTGGTAAAAAATGCGGAATATACTCGAGGATTTACGTTGTATTCTTTTCCATTCATGCAATCTGTTAAATTTAGTCTGTTTTAAAAATAATTGATCTTTTTAACAGAAAGTCTATACAATAAACTATGTTCCATATTGCATTGGATTTAACACTTTTAAAAGCAATATCCGTCGAGAAGTCTTCAAACTTATGTTACGACTTAAGCTCTGGGCTTCATTGTAACTTAAACTGAACCATATGCCTTAGATCAAAGGAATCAGTAGTTAACGATAACAGTTTAGTTGATTGATTTCAGATTATTTAGTTTGCAAAAAGCAAAACTGATTATAAAACTGAAAGATATTCTCGTTTTATTTGCTTTATAGTAAAATATCAATATCCACGTTTGGAAAAGCACCAGATTCAAATGTGCAATAAAAAATTCAATAAATTGCAGAGGAAATATAAAAATAGCGACTTAGAAAAATTAAATCGAATGACCTCTCCCCACTAAATATTATAACACAGCATCAGATGTACGAACGTCCGAGGTGGAATTTGCGGGTCTTTAAATTAATTAACTTTGAAGCCGCGTGATCATTCTCAAAATTGATGAATTAACTATGGCAACATTCAACATTAGATTGATGGGAATTAATAGAGGAATAGGGATTCTGACACGAGGTGTTTATATATATATATGTGTTTATGTGTTTGTGTATATGCGTCTGTGTTTAAATATATATATATATATATATATATATATATATATATATATATATTCGTATATATACACATATGCATATATATTGATATATATACATATATACACGTATATATATACATATATAGATATATATATGTATATATGTATGTATATATGTATATATATATATACACATATATATATATATGTATATATGTATATATATGTATATTTATATATGTATATATATATATATATATATATATATATATATATATTATATATATATATATATATATATATTATATATATATATATATATATATATAATATATATATATATATATATTGGTGTATAAGGGATTTAACTTTTCAAAACCAATGCATTAAATGTACTTAATCAGGATCACACAGTGTTTATTCAGTTAACATTTACTCGAATGCTACGATTGTGCAGTTAATATATATATATGGGTATTAACTGTTATCCATTAGTTATCTATGATTATTTTCTAAGAGGTAAGGATAGTGCTAATTTTGATTAATCCATACACGTTCTGCTTAACATTGCAATATCCACAACTTTATCTGTTTAATCTGCCAACATCTATAAAATATGCATATTGAATTGGAAACAGTCTAGAGTTGATATAAAGTAAAAACTCATTTTGCAGAAAATTTCATTCCAGCATGAATGAAATCATTGCTATTTTTGTTACAAATTCATAGAGACTTTCGGTTTGAGTGCTTGCTCTTTAGATACTTCACTTTTAAAATGTAAGAGAAATGAGCGTTTAATCGATTCTGCTTCGCCTACACATTATGAATTATCTGTAGCACATCACAGCTTGCCACTAACATTAAAGAGTAAATACTGTTCATCAATTTAATTGATTTTTTTATGTAAAATTCCTTGGATTACAATGAGCAAACAACCAGTAAGATTCAACTATTTCCATCGAGGAATATTCCCGCCCTCATTTTACATCCTGGATCACATCTATAAGGAAACAAATTTCGACTGTTTTGTTTGTTTGCCTTTTAATCTTTATATGTATCGTATCCTTTTAAAGCTGCTCAATAAAATCAAAATTTCATATTTCTCTAAACTTCTATACATATGATAGAAAGGTTAAATCGAACATCATATAAATCACAAATGCTAAGGGAAAACGATTAAGTACAGTAAAAAGGTACGGCATACGTCAGCTAAATGGCTGAAGCAGAAGTCGCGTGTCGTAATAAACTAGGTGACACCGGAAGAAATATAGTCTAAATATGTTAGCAAACCCCAAGATATGAGAGGTCAGAAAAAAAAGCAATTCTAACCGGAAAGGCTCTGCGAGTGAAATATATCGTCTTAACACATTGATTGTTATTAACATTGGATTTTTTTATGTATATATTGTAAATGTTTGAAACAATTCTCCAACAGACCTAGGTATAACTCGGTTTCTCAGTTTGATGATCAAAGTGTAAGTTTCAGTTGAATTTCAGCATTTAACTTCTGTTTGACACGCACTTATCGTATTTATATTTAACTTCTGCTATTCTTGAATCTCGAAGTGTAGATTTTAGAAGTGTGGAAAACAGTATATACATAAGCAGTTAGTTGTCCATAATGCAGACAAAACCACGGTTAATATAAATAATAAATCTATTGTATTCGTATGACATGATGCATTATATTACTAGTTATGTTATATAATGGTTCATAATTTTACAGTAGATTTGGTACCGATTTCGGTCACAAAATAAACACACAAGCACAAATATATACAACGTTTCC
The DNA here is from genome assembly GCF_006345805.1 of Octopus sinensis. Lineage (NCBI taxonomy): Eukaryota > Metazoa > Mollusca > Cephalopoda > Octopoda > Octopodidae > Octopus > Octopus sinensis. Next base: position 13,333,858 of record NC_043009.1, on the reverse strand, counting down.
CTCTACAAAGTCACCGGTTGTGAAGCTGTGTACATTTATATTATATGTATTTATGTATGAATATTTGTATGAAGCATTATTTTAAAAATATCTATCTACAAGTAACTTGTATATAATATGATACATTTACAGAATTACTCAAAACTTCACATCTCTCAGGTGGCAATTTATCTAAGTATTCATCTTATGATTCGGTTTCGTAGAGCCAAACTGCCATTGAGCTGAAGAACAACCCTTGTTCGCGTCACTTATCCCATGAATGATTCATCAGAAATCTCATCTATTGAGCGTGATGTTAGTAACAGAAACTTCTCTCTCCGCCTCTCTCTTTCTTTTCCCACTATTTCTCTCGCCCTTCCACTCCGACTCTATCGTTCTTATAATAACTTTATAATATTTTACGTGTACATTGTAGGCACATTCAATGATATATTACTGAAAATATTTAAGCAGTTATTTATTCTAGGTTTCGAAATTTTAGACTCCAAAATTCTACGCGTATATTTTGGACATATATGGGTTTATAAACAGAAGGATAAACTAGAATGAAAATGATAGACGTGATCTAAATTAATTAAGTGCTGTGCGCAGAATTGATATAAATACAATTTGGAATACAAGTTGAGTGCAAGTTAGAAATAAATACAAACAATGTAAGAGAGAAAATATAGCAATAAAAAAATGCAAATCTAATTTCATACATATATAAATACAGGCTGCCACACACACACACATACACACATACATATGCATACATACATATGCATAGAAACGTATGTATGTATCTATGTATGAATCTACGTATGTATGTATGTTTGAAGGTCCTAAATTGCCAGTACGCTGAGTTTGACGCTTCCGGGTATTACAGGTGGTAATCCAAAACTACTATCTCTTGAATAGTATATATCTGAAATATAATTTCAAATATTAGACAAAATTTATCTTGGATAGATTTATTGTTAGGCTTTTAAAAATCTTCCCAGCGATACAATCAAAACATGGTAATTTCAAGCTGAGATTTTCCTATCATTTCTTGGTCATCGTGGAAATACTCCAACTTTTGGATCTTTTCGGTTTGAACGGCAGTTTTTTCTAGCGGTGTCATATGAAATTGTCACCCATAATTATGACCCTAGTATCGATCTATTGCATTTCAATTTGTTTTAGGGTTAGTTAGGGTTAGTTAGGGGTGGGGTGAAGGGTGTCTTTTTTTCTTCACAAATGTAAATAAACCCAATCTGTTTCTTAACCGAGGGACATATTCATACGGCACAGAATGTTTTTTTTTTACCTCAAATACGCCAGTGATTGGTTGAAATTGCAGAAATTGAAGAAAAAAACAACAAATATCTTACAAACTATAGAATTTTCTCAATAAAGCCAAGAGAAATAGATGTTTTATAAACACATTCTACCAGTATACGAAGTTTAAATTTTTTTAGTTATCTAGAAATTATGTTAAAAACTGCCGTTCAAACCGAAAAGATCCCAACTTTTTTTCTGTCATTTGAACTTCACTAGATTTCATCAAACTCATAAACTGAGGTTACTCAAAGAACATTCGTCTGTTACATAATTACATGTTATTTCTGCAATGTTTTGAAAAAATGTGTGTTCTTTTCTCCCATCGAGGCTGAAAATGAAAGAGTTAGGTACTTACACACTTAAATGTGCTAAAATTATTTTTACTAAATGTTTTATGTTGTTTAAGAGACCTTTCATTAAGAAGCTGAATAATTGTTTGCTTAATTTTGATTTTCTCACCGGTGCATAAAAGCAGATGGTGATTGTTTCTATTAATAGTTCTGTCTGGGTTGATAATTTCTATGTCCTTGGTTTTAAGTAGAATGTACTTCGGATGTAGGCGTCGTTACAATTAATTTTATCAATAAAATCTTGTTATGTACAGGCTTTTCAGTACACGAGAGAAATTATTTTTCTATACATAGTTTCCTCACATATCAACAATAGTGAAATGGAGAAAGAACATCTGAGTATTTTCATACTAATGCACTTTTCTTTAGTATGATGTATTTGTTTCGAATTTTGGCACAAAACCAGCAATTTGAAGGGCAAAGTCGCCCTCGGATGAATTTGAACTCAGGCCGTAACTTGGATTTCTTTATCAGCAGCTATTATGAGAAGATACATTCCAACGATAAAAGGGATGCGACATATTGTGCAACCAGTTATGATTCATTTCTCCAGATCTTGCTACCAGGTTGTAAAGCTGACTGTTTTGAAGCATAACTGGATGTGTCTAAAGTAGCTGGCAATTTGCAGATTGATACGGTAGCTGTCGAGAGCCGTTATATATGAGGGAATGAGGAGATGATCTGTACGTATTTGTCAGAACTAGTTGATCCACTGGGAAGTCGTCTTTGCTTCTGTTGGTCTCCCAGATCATCTGGTTGAGAAGTCCGGCGTATTCCGGATATCCCAAGAAATTTAGAACCCTGGCTTTCTAGACAGAGGTATTTATGTATCCATTTTCAGTCAATGCGAGATCATGCTTTTGACCAATATTGAAAAGATTTTCCCCTCAAGTGAGATAGTTGTGACTTGGTTAATAGCTGAGGAATTCCTTTCTTCTGGTACGAAACAGCCTTCTGCCTTCTTCCAGCCTGACGGAATATTCCCCGTTGTCCAGATATTTCGGAACAGCATCCACAGCCCCCGAAGGAACAACAATCATTTCTTGTATGCTTTATAAGGTATACCTCTCTTGGGCCAGGAGCTGATCCTGATCTGCTTTTACCCCACCTCTTTTATTTATTTCCATAATGGACAGTTGATGTTAAGCTTGTTTCTTGAACATTCAGTTCCACTGGAGTTTGAGGTGACACCGAGGGCTTAGTCTCTGAGTTTGTCATTGTGGGTATCTCTGAGAATCACTTGAATATCTTCTCTGGGGTTCGCCAATCATTCTGAGTTCCGAGAGTATTCGAGTGGGCCTAATGAGTTCTTGATAGTCTGTGCCCGTTTGGCCTTGAACTCTTAGTCACTCTTATATATGTGTTTGTGTGAATGTGTGTGTGTGTGTGTGTATGTCTGCTGTTATTTCATCCTTTTATATATTTCAGTCATTTCGACTATGTCCATGCTGCAGCACCACCCTAAAGGTTTTTTAGTCGAAGAAATCAACCCCAAGATTTGTTCTTTGTAAGCCTCATACTTATTCTATTGTCCCATTTTGCCGGATCGCTAAGTTACGTGTATGTAAAAGCAAACATCAGTTGTTAAGCGATGGTGTGGGGACAAAGACACACACACACACACACATAAACAAACACACAGTCACATATATTTATATATATACATATATACGACGGAATTCTTTCAGTTTCCCTCTACCACAAAGCTTTCGTTGGCGCGAGGATATAGAACACACTTGCCCAAGCTGCCATGCAATGGGACTGAACCCAGACCCATGTGATTAGCAAGCGAGCTTCCTACCAAACAGCCACGCAAGAATGAAGTTAGGTGTATCGTGTGTATTTCAGTCACACAGTGTATATGTCTGCACCACTGTAATATGCTTAGTCAAATTCACGTATTTTTATATAAAATACCACTAGATACACAAGTAGATTTATGCACACTTTCAAACACATATAATTAAAAATACAGAAAGTATGGCTACATCTGACTATCGGTGATATATAGCAATCTATTTAAAAATATTTGCAAGATAGTAATTAGCTTGACTTCATGTAAAGCAGATTACACAACGCATCGAAATTTTATTGGTTTACAGCTGATAATTTGTGGAATAAATTCATCGATGCAATCCCTATACAACTTTTGTGATGTCTGAAACAGCTAAAAACAAACAGAAATAAGTGAATGTTTAATTGAAAAGAGGTTTGATGGTAAACTGCAGTAAATTTCATTATGACGGGATATTATTTGTGACAGCAATTGGGAAATATAATGAATATCACAATGTCAGAGATATATCACCACAACACTGCAACGAACGAAATTTAGCAAAAACGTTTCACAGATGGTTCATTTAATTTCATAATTAGCATCCTTACTAGTGATAAAATGCATTCTGAATATATACTCTTATCAGTGTAACTGATAGAAACTAGTTTAAATCAAAGAGAATATATAATCCACTCACCTGCATTGAAGAAAAGAAAAACAAAAATATATTTATAATAATAATAACAACAACAACAACAATAATAATAATAATAATAATAATAATAATAATAATAATAATAATAATAATAATAATAATCTCATTTTCTAAATATAATTTTTTACAGGATAATTTGCTTCCTTATGTGTCTGGTGTAGTTAACGGAGTGTTAGTGCGAACAAATGGGAAGATTTTCGCCAATATTCTTGCTCAGAAAACTTATGTTCGTTTGTGATGTTTGAGGCTTTTCACAGTGAAAGTTAGTGCAGGTTTTTATATAACATACTTAAAAGAGAAAATAAATGTACATCTTTGAAAAATGTTGAAGTTAGGGATAAAAAATGTGTGTTGTAATATGAAGTTGAGAATACATGCCAGCATAACTGGACTTTGTATTTCATATTACTAAGAAATTCTCATTTCCACTTCTTCCAAAACTTTGAATACTTTATTTATTTGTTATTGCCATATTTTTCGAAGGTGTACACACACCGTTATTAATATATGGGTTTTTTATGGATAGTAGCTATATTTGGGTGATATTAATCATTGAATTACATTTATCGGTTTTGAACGTGTGTCAATATTATAATTATTAAGAGTAAATGCTATCAATGGAATGCTTAAACTCCTGTGCATGAATTTCATTGTATTTGGCAATAAATAAGAAAGTAACGTGATCGTGATGCTTTGAGAATCAAGGCTTTTCCATTTTTCTGTTTGTCTTTGAACTTAAAAAATCACAATTCAGAAGTTTAAGAGCCATTTTATAAAATTACATCGTTATAATTCTGAAGAATAGTTCAATCGTACCTGTTGGCGAATTATTAAACTTTTCTTGACAAGTCCCTCTGCAGAAAGGTCACGTGGCATGATAAAAGAGCTTACAAAGGCGTATGATTCGTCTCTCTTTATCATTCTATTATCTTGATCATTTCTTAGAAAACTGTGAACAAAACCTTTTATTTAATGAAATCTATAATTGCTTGGACTTCAAAATTTCATTTTTATACATTCATATGTTCTTACGTGAAAGGAGTTGCAGTTTCTATGAACAGAAGCGATACATAAGACTTAGGAAACCAAGATTATACTATAACGTTTCTTATGAAATTTCAAACCACCAATGAATTATATCTCATTGAAAAGAACACTTCACAATAGATTCCCTTGAAATGATATTCAACATTCCAAGATTATTGTTATTGTAAAGTACTGTGACAATAAAATTACCTTAGCTGTATTATGATTATATGTGGTACCTACTCATTGTGTATACGAAATATTGTTAGAGACATAATGCAAGTGTACAATATTTATACAGTATAGTGTGAAGTAAAAGTTTTTCATTTTAGAATTCTTATCCTTAGCAAACACTTATTCGAATCATTTCAATTTGCGTCACTATATTTTCAATGATTAGTTTTTTAACTAATGGGAACTGACCTCGAACATATGGTTTTCATTGAGGAAGGCGCAATTCTGAAAGCAATGGTACAGTCTAGTTTCAAATTCATTTCTTTATTTTCACGTAGTAGTTCAGATAATTACTATAGACTATGATAAAGATATGCGATAGGTAAATATGATGAATTGTTAATTCTAAAGTTTTGCGTTAAGGTGTTGTACAGGATGATACTTTACCCTGGGACTACGCAATACCTATTGTAAACACAAATTTCTTTTATTAGCTTAAATTAAAGACTTGTTAATAAGAGAAAACAGCATATATGTAATGTAAATATTCAAGAATTAAACGTACTTTCTTTGGTTTTTAGCTATGCTTTTTGTCATATTATGGATATAGATAAAGTAACAGGATTTACCCAAAAGTATTTTCCGTGGTTAACTTGTCTATATATATAGTTCTATATTTAAGAGATGAGGAATCATTTACATTATTTACATTTTTTCTCTGCTCGATGTTTTAGGCACTGAGCAATCCCTCTCTTTACACTCTATGGATGGTGGGAATTGAAGTTGTGTTAACGTTGTGTTGACAACAAACAAGATGATGACAAATATCCGTCAAATGTAAATAATGTAAATAATGTAAATGTTGTCTATATATAACATGGGTAAGGTAAAGAAGAAATTCCTTCAGATCTTTTGTTATATTACCTCTAATGTTTGATTACGCTTGTGAGTAATTTCTGATAATTTAAAATTACACTATTAATTTGTAAAAAATCTACTATTGAATATACTAAAACATTCTCATATAGCGTATAATCCAAGGTTAACAGCAGCAATCACAAGAATTACCTATCCTCAACGATATTGTACCCCTGACCCTTACATATTTTATTCAAAAATAACGAGTCAAGATTCACATTAGGAGAGATGATATATTTTAAAATTGTAAATTGTGCCTACTTAAAGTCACAATCAACAAGTTAAAAAAATATCGCTCATAATGTGAAGCGAGACACATATTTATCTAAAAGGAAAACGTAATGGTCAAGTCTGCCATATCTTTGAAGATACGGGGATTTGGCCCTGTCTGCAGGATGTAGAATTGACACTGGAAGACATACCACACCACGTTTTGTGAGGGCAGCGACACACGCACTGGAGAATCCAGCGCAGCGCACCTAAGAAGAAATGGGCGAAACAAATTGAGGAAGACATGATGTCGCAGCGCCTCGACTTCGCGCATGCTAAGGCCAGCTCCAAGGATCGGCGGAAAGTAATGACATCGTCGGCGGAGTCCATCATACATCAGTACTCACAATAGTGTATTGTTTAAGAGAACGGCCCTCCTTTTCGGTCGCCAGTTAGGGAATAAGAAGAGAAGATTTCTGACAATCCAACGGCTCTCTTTCTACCATTGGTTCACTAACTTTTGTTTAACTATATAAGTTACTCTGAAGATGCTGAAGAACAATCCTATTCATTATTCGCTTTCCATCACGAAGTGTGTATGCGATAGAAACCAATACGAGGAAAGGAATTCCACATTTTACAAAACATCTTCAGAGATTTCATTGCATCATTTACTTGTATTTATAATTGTTGTACTTTTATTTACTTCAATATTTGTCATTGTCAGTTTGATATCAAACAGATAGTAAATAATTGCTTAACGGTCTCTGGTCCCAAATGAGTATGCGTCTTTCTCAGCGACGGACGTCGAATTCGGAACTGAAAGCAGTGAAGTCGACGTCTACAAATAAATAACATTCTCATATTATCGAAGTAGCTGCAAAAACACTACTGCTGCTGCTGCTGCACCTACTACTTCTACTACTACTAATACTACTACTGCAGTAGAGGTAATAGAAGCAGCAGGTAAAACACTACTGCTGCTGCTGCTGCACCTACTACTTCTACTACTACTAATACTACTACTGTAGCAGTAGAGGTAATAGAAGCAGCAGGTTTAACAGCAGCAGCAGCAAGACCAGTTGGAGCAGTGTGTTGTAGTAGTAGTAGTAGTAGTAGTAGTGGTGGTGGTGGTAGTGGTATTGGTGGTAGTAGTAGTAGTAGTGGTGGTGGAGGTAGTGGTGGTGGTGGTAGTAGTAATGGTAGTAGTAGTATTAGTATTAGTAGTAGTAGTTGTTGTTGTTGTTCTAGTGATGTTGCAGCTACTTCGATAAAATGAGAATGTTATTAACCTTACCTGTTGGGCAGCGCGCTTCCGGATTTTAAGAAGAGGCGTGGACAACATCTTTTGAAAAGCCGGCCGCTTGAAATATGCTACATCGTCAGGCGGGCCGCACTACTGAAAAAAATTCATGATACTTTTTCCTTGGTACTTTTTCCTTGGTACTTTTTCCTTGGTGTGCCATTCAGAAAATCAATGGGTAACACTTTTCCATAAAACTTTAGAACGGTTAGAACGTTGGGAAAAAACCTTGAGAACTTGTCCCCATTCAGACTTCAAATATTGGCAAGGTCAGCTTGGTCTTTCCTTCCTTTGAAGTCAATTAAAGCAGTGAAGTGTTGGTGACGACAACTCACCCACCTTAAAATTTGTGGCCTTCAAATAAATTAGAAATTGTTATTGTCTTTACATCACGTTTCTCTTATCGCGGTACAACCGTTGGAATAATTATTCATAGTTTTTTCTCTTTTCGTGGATATGCTTCCCAATTGTTATGTTGACTTATTGCGCATTTTTTTCTTTTTGCAGGAAATGATTAAGAATGGAATTAGTTAAAAGATTTGTTTTCTTTTTTAAACTTTCTCCTAAATTTATAATGAAGAGAAAGTTGAATATGACAGCGAGTCTCAGCGAGGCGGGCAGTGGGGAGAGCATGAAGGGGAGAAAATAAGAATAAGAGAGAAAATAGAGAACAAAGTGGTGGGGAGAATAAATATGGAGATTAAAATCCCCCTCAAAAAGTATAATGTCATTCCTTTCCTTGAAGGTGCGACCGATGACGTTCCGATCATCGGCATATTTGACAGAGTAAACAACACCAGCAACAACGCCGTTCAAGAATTTGGACCTGGAGATCTCCATTTCCAGCGACTTCGAGGGCCACCTCCCAGTGGTGTCGGGCGTCAACGAAGAGCCCTCGATTACAACAAGACGACCAAAGTTATTTTTTCCAAAGTCTGGGGTCTCCCACCCCTAAGCCCTAGACCATCACCTAATCACCTTTACCCGTCTTGTTGCTTAACAACAACAACCAGCAACAACAGCAGAATCGCATCCTCTAGCACCACTACCGTTACTGCCAATAACACACAGCTACTTTTGAAAATTGTGAGCATCACTTTCTACCACGAATAAAGTCACGGACAAACAAAAATCATAACTAGAGGGACAGTATAAACCACAGAAGGAAAATAGTCAAAATGATTTTTCCTCTACTGGGGATTTGCGAACACCAGTCGGTATATCCAGAACAGCAACTGCCATTACCATAAACAGTACATTAATTTTCGCGGATCTAGTTAAACTAATTCACAAAATATGCACTTTTTAAAATGAAATAAAAAATTCGAAAATTGTGTATAATATTGTAGTTTTCCACTCTTATTGCTATGAAGGTATGATGTTGTAGTGAAAGAAATGGAGAGATTTACAGAGATTTAAAAATCGAAAAAAAAATGTGTACTTTTAGCCATAAGCGAGACAGAAATTTTCTGCGTTTAGCGGAGCGATGTCAACTTTAATGTTGTACCCTGTAAAATTTATAGTTTAGCGTCAGTGAAATCACCTGTTTATTGTAGGTTTCTAAATAAAAGGAAATATCTAATAAAATCAGCATGTATCTTCTTACTGTTTCTTTTATTTTTTCCTTAATTGTATGTTTTATAATTTTTTTAATTGTTATATTAATATATTTGTCTGCATGTATTTAATTTATGCATATTTCAGTATTATGAATACCTGTCGTGTATTTGTACACATAATCAATATATAAGTGCATGTGTGTGTGTGAAAAGGAGGCGTCTGTCTTCAAAACTCCAAAATTGAGTAACGTTTTCATGCTTGGATTTGTAAACTACGATAAGAATAACACTGGTCAACAAAAAATTTGTCCAAAAAATATATAAAATGAAAAGATATGTAAAAATACTAACACAGAGAATCACAGAAAAATATGTAATATACAAACACACAGAAAAACTAAAGCAAAACACGCGGGTGAAAAGAATCTTGTGATATGAAGAATCAACACGGAACAACATCTGTTGATTGGCTAAAATTACCCAAATTTCCCAACTTTAATTTCAAATAACATCAATATTTTTAATTTACGAGATAAAGCGTTTGGTTGATTGTAATCAAAATTTAGTTGCATCGATACACTAAAATTGAAAGCAATCTGAGCAAAATTATAGGGGACTCATTTTGCGAATGAAACTAGCTAGATCTATTTTCGCTACTAACACCAGCAATATACCATGAAGGTTATTGTCGTCATCATCGTTGTCGTCATCGTCGTCGTCGTAGTCGTCGTTATCGTCATCTTCGTCATCGTCTTCATCACCAGCAGCAGCGGCAGGAGCCGCTGCTGTAGAAACAATATGAACAGAACTATATTTGCGGTGTTCGCTATAACTTATAGCCGCGATAATCAGAATTCTCATGCAATGTTTTTTTTTTATTTAACAAATCACAGATGCAAACACAACAGAAGAAAGGTCGGTTGTCTAAGGAGAGCAAAGAAGGTTCCCTGGAAAAATCTTTTTTCACTCCGAAGCCAAAGTGTATATGAGCAAGCACAAGAAAGAAGAGCAACTAGGTAGAGAAAACCTACGAAAGTGCATGTAGATGAATATCTAATGCGCGTTTAGTGTAACGTGATCGGTTGGGCGATATAGCAAAGCGTAGGCTAAACTGAACTTTGATATCCCATGGATGAGTGAAGAGTTGATTATGATTCCCACTGACATTGACGTCCAAAGGGAGCAGTTCATCTGACACCAGAGAATGATGCCTAGGTACCAAGGGCATACGTTGTGTTGGAAGATCACGCCACGATTTTTAATGTGAATAAAGTTTCAAAAAGGCAACTGATCGGGGATAATCCAGGAAATCTTGTTAAGAATCGGACTGAAAATTTTGAAAAACATTTCATCAGATAAATCTATCAGATAGTACTAAAAGTACCACTAGCTCGGTGTGACAGGAAATAAAGAAACTAGGTACTATACATTTAATAACACCAGCCTAGTAATGGCCTCTCTTAGACTTTTACCACATGTGCGTTCAGTAAACTAAGGACACCAAGTGACATTAGATGAAGACGAGCGGGAGATGTTATATTTTATCTGAACCAACCAAATAAATCAGTTCGTGTCACTCTCCACCGGTCATGGGAAATATTGTTTATGCAGTTGTCTCTTTACAGGTCATTAAGCCTTCTGGGGACCTGTTCAACATGCATTTGCAGTGTTATAATGTTATATATATCAAAAGTATATCTACGGTTTTTGTGGCCTCTTCATCTTGTTTCACTAAGTGCCTCAACCCACAATCCTTTCCCCTCTATAGTTGTCATCACAGTTGTTCTAATGATTTTATCAAATATATCGTTCTATATATAGCGTGCATGTTATTGTGTTTGGTATCACTCTTTTACTGCTTTACTTGTTTCAGTCATTTTGACTGTGGCCATGCTAGAGCACCGCCTTTAGTCGAGCAAATCGACTCCAGTAAGCTTAGTACTTATTCCATCGGTCTCTTTTGCCGAACCGCTAAGTTACGGGGACGTAAATACACCAGTATCGGTTGTCAAGCGATGCTGGGTGGGGCGAACACAGACACAAACATATACACACACACATACACACACATATATATATATATATATATATACAACGGGCTTCTTTCAGTTTCCGTCTACCAAATCCACTCACAAGGCTTTGGTCGGCCCGAGGCTATAGTAGAAGACACTTGCCCAAAGTGCCCTGCACTGGGACTGAACCCGGAATTATGTTGTTCGTAACCAAGCTACTTACCACACAGCCACTCCTACTTTTGTAGTGTATGTTTTTGTTGATGGTATTCTTGTTATTTAAAGGCCATTAATTTTCACCTTGGTATTTGTCATTTTAGAGTCGAATATTTGCCATTCTGTGGGTGTCCTACTTGTTTAATGATGCCGTAGAGTGGAGATATTGGAGTAGAAAAGGTAATAATCGTGCCTATACAAATAAATGCATGAATTTCACGTTTTTCTTTGTTATGCTTACCTAAGGGATAGGAGTTGCTACATTTGTCCTGAGGGGTATTTCATCCAACACTGTTTCTTCCTTAAGCTCCACCATCTACGAAATGTTTCTTTCTTATGCTACACCCACGAACTTCAACGGCAGAGGAAATTGAGGTGAGAGTGACGTCCTCATTTAACAAGGACTGTGAATCGTCTATTCGTAGAAACTTCTGAGAGAAATCCCATATCAACCGATCTATGTCACCTGTTGTATATGGCGAAATATGTATGACTGTCTGTCACTTCTTCACCAGATTTCATGTGGACTCTATTTTATCCTCCCCAGTCAAATATTGGTAAAATGACATTTGCTTTACAGCTTGTTACCAGAGGATCGAATAGTCTCCCTCTCTCTTTCTCTCTCTCTCCATCTCTCTCTTCCCCCCCGCCTCACGATGAAACATTTTAGTCTCTCACAGTTTCTTCTCTTCTACTGAAATCTAATTGCGCTTTCTTGTGGTTCGAGTGGAGCGTGTCACTTTTTCAAAACACGTTGTGTAACCTATAGAATTCCTGTTACTGATGCCTCTAGTCATATTAAACGGTGTTATGAATGTCATTTGTGTTTCTGTTCATGGTACATTACATCAAGGCTGTGATTGCTATAATTCCAGAGGTCGAAGAAGAGCTACTGTTGTTATTGTTATTGTCAAGGTGATTTTTTTTACGGCAGTAGCGGAACTTTTCGAACTGATTTTTTTTAGCATTGGTCAGCAGTGTTGTTGATTATGGAGTGGATTGTTCTATTAAATTTTAGTTGAAATAGAGTGAAGGACAGCGCTTGCATTCCAACGTCGCTCATTCGTCCGTATAATGCAATCATCCTTTCTTTCTTTTTCCGCAACAAAACCTGCTGTTTTATTAGAATATTTTCAAAATACAATTTGCAAAACAGGACGTGTTTAACAATATTGGCCCCTTCCTGGTTTCTGATGGAATTTGATTACACCCACTTTTTCTTTATGTCAGTTCAGCAACAAAATTGACAAAGTTTCAATACAGTAAATTACAGATCGAACAAACAACATTTAAAAAAATATAGAGTGTCATGATAAAATGCGTCTCTTGAAATGAGGGAAAATATATTGATAAAACAACAACGACAACAACGACTACAACAACAACAGTGGAAATGCAATGGCCCAGTGGTTAGGGCTGCGGACTCGCGGTCGTAAGAACGCGGTTTCGATTCCCAGACCGGGCGTTGTGTGTGTTTATTGAGCGAAAACACCTAAAGCTCCACGAGGCTCCGGCAGGGGGTGATGGCGACCCCTGTTGTACTCTTTCTCTACCTCTTTCTTCGTGTTTCTTGTCTCCGACTTCCTACGTAACCGCTGAGCCTGGATGCGCATTCATCCATCCGTCGATGCGCTCGGTGTCGGGGGTTGATCTGCTTTCTCTTCTACGGGTCTTACGAATAGCAAATGACCACGTTTCGGACTTCGCCCATCTTGCGAGCTCTGGGACGAAGACCGTTCGCTCAACAGCAACAACAGTGGAGGCGCAATAGCCCAGCGGTTAGGGCAGCAGACTCGCAGTCGTAAGAACGCTGTTTCGATTCCCAGACCAGGCACTGTGAGTGTTTATTGAGCAAAAACACCAAAGCTCCACGAGGCTCCAGCGGCGGGTGGTGGTGAACCCCACTGCACTCTTTCACCACAACTTTCTCTCACTCTTTCTTCCTACTTCTGCCACAAAGCAAAGGAACCATGGTGTAACCCACTATGGTGTGGTAAACTTTCAGAACTTAGTCTAGATTGCGAATCCTCTGTACCCCAGGATGGTTCAGCTCTCCACCCGTTAAAAGCCACCGTTGACGGAATGAGGATAACAGCGTAGCTTTCACGTCCGTTCAACCGCCAGTCTATAGCGTGTGGTGAGGGGATCTTCAAATTGCCACACGCATTCTTAGTAGCTTAGAGTGGGCTCGAATTAGAGATTATACATTATGGCTAATGGTGTGAGTCCTGATTGACCACACGATAGCCCTAGAAGACACGTGTGGGTAACCAGGTTGTGGGAAGAAGCGGACGATGCGATAGACTAGTACTTGGTAATAGAAACTCGTGTAAATTCGGCTACAGAAGTGGGAGTGATACAGTGCAGTAATTGTAATTAGATGTTAATAGGGTCGGATGAGGTGAAATGAAAGTAGGATTGGGAATCAGTTGGAAAAGATAAGTTCCGTTGGGAAAGAAACACAGAAGATGAAGTGTCCGAAGGTAAAAGTTTTGGTGACGATGCAATCAGAGGTATAACGAACGTATGTCACTGAGATGAGGCCAGTAGAAGAGAAATAATGTGGATCATAATCTGTCCTCAAACAGGGTAACGGAAATGGATTCGTAAGTAAGTAAGAGTTAGCCTGGTAAACGGGTTCTATTGACCCTCACAACTGCGTCACTTGAGAATTTTGTTTTACAGATTCAGTTTCAAGTGTCGATTTTACATCCTACTCATTCAAACTATACATGTTCTCCCGCGCCCAAACTTTCTCCCAGTCCGCCACTTCTCTAACTGAGACATTCTCTTCGATGACCAGTTCACATCTTATAGTGCGCTTCTTCCTACTACATAATTACTTTAACGAGACGCAATCCATCGTCTCCTTCCCTGCACTTATCTTTCCTCAAGTTCTATGTCACCTCAACATTTCCCAGCACGTTCCCTCCAATACGATACTGATGCCTTCCACTTAGTATCACATCAATACTTTATTTCTCCAGTTGATACTGCAATCTTTTATATTTCGTACTCAATACTTGTAACCCTCACCACACTCAGCCTTGATCATTAGTGTGCTCCCACTCCACTTGTTTATAGTTTGTCACTGTCTCGGAGAGTATAGCACCCTACACACACTGGGTCACCTTTACAAAACACATTCACCTGTAAAACATCATCTAGAGTACTGAATTCCAGCACTGCAACTAACTGTATTATAGGAGTGATTGAATACTGGTTTGGTTGCTCACTTTTGGCACCATATCTTTAGCATTGAATTTTTAGTATAACAGTACCAGATAATTCAAATCTATCTCAATACTTTAGTTAGTTTTATTCTGAGCTTTATCATTGTATACTTGTGTGTGTGTCTGCATGTTTTGTTATTGTTGCTTGTTCCTTCTCGAGCCATGCCTGGCTCATAAGGGCCGGTTTCCCGGTTTCCTGGCGTATAGGTTCCCCAACTGGACGGGAAGCCGGTGCATCGCAGGTGAGCTGCAAGTAGGATAGTGAGAGAAAATTGTGGCGGAAGAGTCAGCAGAAGTTTCGCCATTACCTTCTGCCGGAGCCGCGTGGAGCTTAGGTGTTTCGCTCATAATCACACACATCGTCCGGTCTGAGATTCGAACCCTCGATCCCTCGACCGCGAGTCCGCTGCTCAAACAACTAGGCCATGTGCCTCCACGTGTGTGTATGTGTATGTGTGTGTGTGTGTGTGTGTGTGTGTGTGTGTGTGTGCGTACGTGCGTGTGTGTGCGTACGTGCGTGTGTGTGCGTACGTGTCTGGTGCTGGTAATAATTCACTACAAAGTTACTCCTGATTTCTGTCTTGTGTTTCGTACAACAGCAAAGTTTCTGCTTAAACACAGTAACTTCTTTTGTTATCGACCATCGACTTTCGTTCCTCCACAACACCCGTATTTACAAGCTGAATTCACGGAATGCACTCCACATGATCCAAAATTCTGCACAAATATGCTGACATACATTTCACCAACCATCACCACCACGCCACACGAAACCGCCATAAATTTACGCTTTGAATATAGCGTAAAATTATCAAACAGTGACACACATTTTCATTCATATATTTAGATTCAATATTTACTCATGCACAGACACTTCGCACCAGTTTCTAGTTGAATAAATCCATTTCTCCCCCACACACAACACACATACACGTCCACACACTCCACATTCTCCACTCATATTCTCATACAGTTTTCTCACCTCATTCATCGTACCAATAACTTTACACTGTAACGCCTTTCACACTTCACAGAAATATATTACATTCTCATCGTACACACACGCATTTGCAGACACTCTGTTTATAAATTTACTCCCCATTCATTGATGCAAACACATGCACATACATATATTTCGAATGCTTCTTTTCACGCCCCCGTCACATCCTGTGCATGTCACATATCCTTTACTTTCATTAATTCCTCCGCACTTCTCAAGCATATTACCTCATCACAAGCTTAACAAGAATTTGTTCACAAACTTCCGATACTTCTCCGTTACTCAGCAATATCACAGATCTAAACGAGTGCAATCTTCTTACTCTTTCCATTTCTGCTTTCTCTTCCAATTCTTGCAGTAGATAAAAGACCAACCACGTCCAAAACATACATTTATTGATTTCCCTTCCCTACTCGGTTCAATTTCTATACTATTTCTTCTGATTTTCTTTGTAGGATGTTCCCAATTTTCTCTCCCATACTTGATGATTAAGTACATCCGAAGTCGAATACTTTATAATTACAATATACATACATACATGCATGCATTTTACAGTAAGTTACAAGACCATTTTTAGGTCTCTGCCCACCAATCAATTCAATGATTTTATCAAGATTTGGAGTACATGAAGTACCTGTGCAGATGAATAATTTTTGGTGGGTGTAGTTTGCTCTGCACTACTCTCACCTATTGGCCCAAGAAGACTTTCGCCGCTGTGATATGGAAATTGAGAAAACAAGGAACTTCCAAGGCCTCAGGTTTTATTTCAGAGATTTCCTTCTCCTAGGTAGATTAAAAACTAAGTTTAAAGAGCTTCTACCTGACCATGAGGTAAGCTATCCCATTCCTGACACCAAATCGACACTCAAACACGCTATAAAGTGATCAAATATCATCACTTCGGTGACCGACGCGGAGTAACTCATAATAAAAAGGAAAAAAGTACGATATGTGATTTGCAAAGGTAAATAAGATTTATATATCAATATAAAAAAAGTGATAGATACGCAATAAATATAAATATGCATTTGAAAGTAAAATATACATTTATATATACACTAGCAGTATCGCCCGGCGTTGCTCGGGTTTGTAAGGGAAATAACTATATAAGCATTTTTAGAGAGTTATAGCCAAAAAATAGCAAAAAATGCATTAAAAAGGGAAAAAATATGATGGTAAATTTTTTTTTAATCGTTGACTCATGTAGACGCTTTCTTAGCCATTTCTGTTTTGGTGTCTTCAAGCCATGAAGTCGTTGTTCTAAAAGAACGCTGGTCTCCTTGACAACGCATTACGACGTTGATTTCCTTACACTCCCTTCCCCACAGGTGCAGGTGTGAGCGTGGACGCCAACTCCGCCGCCATCGACACACGAAAAATTATGCATTAAAATGGAATAAAAAATGATGTTAAATTATTTTTAAAATCGTAGACTCATCGTAGACGCGCGCTAATACTCAGACGGGCTCGATATGAATCACGACTATAAGCTACCCGAATTTGGTTAAACTGCACCGCAAAATGTGGGAGTAGTTAGGAATCTAAATCGAAGGGGACAGACACTCACACAACTACAGTTTTATATATATAGATATACATAGCGCAGTAGTGGTGAGATGTGACAGCAAAGAAAAGCATACATTCACTCTCTGCATGCAATTAGACTCGGAAAGTTCGTGAGGAACCCATTGACCCAATTTGCTGACTTTTCCGATAGCACACAGGTCTCAATGAATGGTTGAATGACCAAATTCAAGCTTCTCTGCTAGTTCCTCAACAGTTACGATGAGATTTTGTTCCACCAGGGTTTTCAGGATGTCCTTGTCGAGTTCTACAGATCTTTCAGGATGAGGCTCGTCTTCTAGGCTGTAGTTTATGGCTCGGAATTTCTGGAACCACCATTGACACTGCCTTACGCTTATTGTCCAATCCCCATATACTGCATTAATATTTCTTGTACTTTCCGTTGCGTTGTTGTCTTTATTGAACTCATAAAGCAAAATATGCCAAATATGCTCCTTTGTTACTTCCAACATAGCTTTGAAAAAAATAGCTGTTAAAATCGAAATGCACTCTTCAAAACTTGCACTATGAATAAGGACAAGATAAAATTACTACCTGCTTTTATAGCAAGTTAATATAAGTAGTTTATCCCATTCCCCTCTGACTTTTAGTTCAAGCTGTTGAAAAAAACCGCATTATTATATATATATACATACATACATACATATACACACACACACTTTCTCTCACACACATGCACACATTTATATTCTGTTATTCTTTTATATGTTTCAGCCTTGAGGTTGTGGCCATGCTGGATCATATGTGTGTGTGTGTGTGTGTGTGTGTGTGTCTATCTGTCTGTCTGTCTGTATGTATATATGTATATGTATGTGTGTGAACAATAATATTTTCAACAGATGTGTTGCAAATGTATCTGATTGTTCTCAAGCTTCAAATTTACTCTCTTCTAAGAACATTTTCACTCACTCTTATTTGTTAGCTTCCCATACATTTTACTCATGTATCTATCAGCGTGATAGACAGAAACAAATATTACATCTAGTTTCACTTTATTCGTTACACAGTGTGTGTGTGCGTTTGCGTGTGCTGTAAACCAGACTAAGAAAAGCATTTGACACACACACCAGAATGTGAGTTTTCTGTAAATTTTGCTTAATTGGAGTTTAAATTTAAAAAACTGGACCTGGCATGACGCGATGCATTGTACTCTTAAAAATGCTAGGTAAATTGTAATTGAAGAAATCCTATATTGTAGATTTGTATAACTCCCAAAGGGAGGCAGATAAAATCTGCCTTTTATAATAAGAGATATAAAAATATAAAAGCTACGATGTGTACGATGCATGCATATATACATACATACATATATATATATATATATATATATATATATATATATATATATATATATATATATATATATATGTATATATATATACACACACACATATATATATATATATATAAGAGTGTGTGTGTGTATATTTACATATATATATGAGAGAGAACAAAAAGTATATGTATATATAGAATAGTATACCAACAATTTACGGATTCACACACGAAAGAGATTAACTTTAAGAGAACACCTTCCATGCTAGAAAGGGCAGTTAAAGCCCAAACCACAAATAAGAGCAATTTCAAAGGGAATGAAAATAAAAATATTTTTGGAGCTACCCTTAGACTCGAGTTTCTGTATCAATGTGCAAAATAAATTAATTTGCCATCTATTCTGATGCATATAGTTGCATATCTAGACATGCTCATGTATGTATATATATATTCATATGTATGTATATGTATATATATATATATATATATATATATATATATATTTAAAAAAATTTTTTTTAAATAAAAAAATTAGCGTTTGCAATACTTTTTTCGTTCGGCGTCAACAGCTCTTCTTATCTTGTTCTCCCTGTCCTGTCTTTTACTGTTATATATATTTTTTTACTGTTTATATTTTTGTACTGTCGTTACTGTCTCGTTTTTTACCATCTTTTTACCATTTTTTACCCCTCTGCGAAAAGATCTCAGAAATTTAATTGATTTGCTTTTCGCAGGAAGGAAAGTTTCTTGTCGAAGATACGTCTCGCTTTTATCCTTCGAAACGTAGAGTAGATGGAACCTTAGCGACTGAAGAAGGGGTTTTTTCGTTGTGTTAACTGTCCTGTACTCCATTTTTTGTTGTTTTTAAAAAAATGTCCTGTTCCTTTGGTTTGTGTCTATGTTTTCGATTCTCTATGTGTTCAACGTCCCTTTGGTGTCCTGTACTCATATATGCGTGTATATGTACATGTAGAGGTAGGTACGTACATATATGTTTATATATATGCATATGTTTTATTTCTTTTATTAATATATATATATATATATAATATATATATATATATATATATATATATATGTACATATATATATATAATATATATATATATATATATATATATATATATATATATATATATATATATGTGTAGATAGATAGATAAATAGATATGTATGAATGTGTGTGTATATATATATATATTATATATATATATATATGAGTGCATATATATACATATATGTACATATGTATACATACATATATACATGCATACATACATATATGTATATACATATATATATGTATGTATATATATATAAAAGTAGGTGTTTCAATTTTATGCACACTTCCACGGAACGAATACCACACAACGTGTTAGCATTCGTTCACTACTGAAATACGTGTAAAGGTTATATTTTGGGAGAGGCGGCGAGCTAGCAGAAACGTTAGCACGCCGGGCGAAATGCGTAGCCGTATTTCGTCTGCCATTACGTTGTGATTTCAAATTCCGCCGAGGTTGACTTTGTCTTTCATCCTTTCGGGGTCGATAATTTAAGTACCTGTTACGCACTGGTGTCGATGTGATCGACTTAATCCGTTTGTCTGTCCTTGTTTGTCCCCTCTGCGTTTAGCTCCTTGTGGGCAATAAAGAAATATATATTTTTGGAGAGGCGGCGAGCTGGCAGAAACGTTAGCACGTCGGGCGAAATGCTAACGGTATTTCATCTGCCGTTACGTTCTGAGTTCAAATCCCGCCGAGGTCGACTTTGCCTTTCATCCTTTCGGGGTCGATCAATTAAGTACCTGTTACGCACTGGAGTCGATGTAATCGACTTAATCCGTTTGTCTGTCCTTGTTTGTCCTCTCTGCGTTTAGCCCCTTGTGGGTAGTAAAGAAATATAGATATATATTTTTTGGTGTTATAATAAAGAATTTAAATTGACACTCTTTTTGCATTTTACTCTTAGATATGACATTCGGTAAAATATTCAAATGTACATAATACCAAAAAAAAATGGTGTGCACATAATATTTAACACTCGATTGGATTTTGGATATACAATGATTTATGTGAAGTACGAAATATTGGTTAATTGTTTTTTTGTGTCTCATTCGAAATATTATTATTCAAAACACACACGTGTACGCACGCACACATACGCACACACATACATATTACCAGACACTCACACAAACACACTCTGAGACACGCACAGACGAACACACGCGCACACATACACAAAGACGCACGCAGATATCGATTGATTGATTAATAGGCGTAAAGAGTGCAGTTTGCGAGTTATATACATACAAAGGGAAATAATTGGGAGATGTTATTGGAAGGCGGTGTAAAGTAACTTGACAGTAAAATATGCTGCACTGTGACATCAGATGCAAGATGCAGAACAGCCAGTTTCATCTGCCACTATGCAGGTACAAAATTGTCATTGTTTTCTGTTATGTATATTGTTTAGTGTATGTTAAAAATGTTGTCGACTGTGATCTCAGTATAAGGTTTCTTTCCTTTCTACATTTTCAGAGTTTAACGGCGCAGGAGTGGCTGTGTGGTAGGTAGCTTGCTTACCAACCACATGGTTCTGGGTTCAGTCCCACTGCGTGGCACCTTGGGCAAGTGCCCTCTACTATAGCCTCGGGCCGACCAAAGCCTTGTGAGTGGATTTGGTAGACGGAAACTGAAAGAAGCCCATCGTATATATGTATGTGTGTTTGTGTGTGTGTGTGTGTGTTTGTCCACCGAACATCGCTTGACAACAGATGGTGTTGTATTTACGTCCCTGTAACTTAGCAGTTCGGCAAAAGACACCGATAGAATAAGTGCTAAGTTTACAAAGAATAAGTCCTGGGGTCGACTTGCTCGACTAAAGGCGGTGCTCCAGCATGGCCGCAGTCAAATGACTGAAACAAGTAAAAGAGTAAAAGAGTAACGCGTTTAGAATCAAGTCAGGCCCAGCTGTTTTATTATTAGTTTTCATTCAGCACTGCACAAATTTTATTTTTGCCGCCACTTCTCAATGACTTTGGGTATTCAAACATTCGGTGTTATTATTAAATATACTCTTAAATTTCCATCCAAAATATTAATTTAACCGACATCAATACATCCGGCAGAAGTCTATACAAACAGGAAGGAAACTACATTCTGCTGTAGTGTCCTCTCATTCTTTCAGCCATGATATTTTGAGGAAAGTAGATTGACGTTCATGGTTTTAATACTGACTTCGTGACTTAGGTACGCTATATGTTAATGTTTATTTAGACTACTACTACTACTACTACTACTACTACTACTACTACTACTACTACTATACTACTACTACTACTGTTGCTGCTGATGATGATGATGATATTACTACTGGTGAGCTGGCAGAAACGTTAGCACGCCGGGCGAAATATTTAGTGGTATTTCGTCTGCTGTTACGTTCTGAGTTCAAGTTCCGTCGAGGTTGACTTTGACTTTCATCCTTTCGGGAGCGATTAAATAAGCACCAGTTACGCACTGGGGTCGATGTAATCGACTTAGTCCGTTTGTCTGTCCTTGTTTGTCCTTTCTGTGTCTAGCCCCTTGTGGGTAGTGAAGAAATAGGTATTTCGTCCGGCCTTACGTTCTGCGTTCAAATTCCACCCAGGCCGACTATACCTCTCTTCCTTCCCGTGTCGATAAAATAAATCCGAATTGAGCACTGGAGTCGATGCAATCAGCGTACCCCTTCCCCGATATTGCTGGGCTTATTCCGAAATTTGAAACCATATTGTTATTGTAACTGTAGCTGCTGTTGTTGTGAAGAAGAAGAAAAGGAAAACTAAAAAATAGCAGAAGAAGGCAATAGTGATGACGCTGACGACATCGACAATGGCGATAATGATGATGATGATGATGATGATGATGATGATGATGATGATACGGAGAACATTCTACATTAGAATATGGATTACCTTGATGGCGCTAATTATCATGAGTATGATCATGATTCAAAAATAAACTTTAAAAACTATATTAATATAATGAAATTTATTTATTCAAAATACAAACAAAAGTCATAGGAAATGTTTATGCAAGTTAACCTTTCAGTTGTGCAGAATATACCACAGAATCATGTCTAACTGCGAGTCCAACAGATCAGCAGTAATACTTTGCCAGACATTATTAAAAAATATATAAATTAAAACAAAAAAAATTATTGGAACATTACTTTCGACATTGATTCTCTCAGGTCTTTAGATATTTTTGTATTTGATGCGTGATCGATAGTTATCTTAACATTCTTCGCATTGATAGTTTGATAGTCTTAATAAAATGTGTAACTCATGCAAGAAAACCTAAAGAGAAATAAATAGCTCTTCATTCTCTCTGCCACACATTCCCGAGAATCAATAGGACTTGAAAATTTTATGCGTATTTGGATTCTACTGATGACTTACTCTTCTCGGCTGTTTTATACACCCGCAGTAGAAGTTTGGAATAGTGTGTCATTTATATTTCTTGCTATGACTGTCTGCATGTTAGTGTTAATTTATTTATTTTCTTCTTTGGAGAGGAGGTGCACTCTGAAACTTGATGTATTTAACGCTGAATACGCTTTCCTTTTAGGAGAATTAGTAGAAATATTAGAAACACGCTTGTTTTAATATCATTTTATACAAATAGCTCTAGTCTAATACATTATTGCTAACAATAATATTCTCTCCCCAGACACCACAGAATATTCTCTCTGCTTTAGACATAAGGTCTGAAACATGGTAGGTGGGGGTTTCTCGATTCCAGTGCTCAACTGGTACTTATTTTATCCGAAGGGATGAAAGGTAAGGTCGACATTGGCGGAAATTGAACTTAGACGTCATGCCAGAAGAAATGCCTTCAAGCACAAACAGTTCTGCCTGCTCGCTGCCTTTTTGCTAACAAAGATATAGATCGTCTATATTCGGTCTCCATTCGTTCTTTGATTTTGACCAAAATATTATACTACGACAAGGAACAATTGTAGCAGCAGCAAAATTAGTATGATAACCATCGCTGATGTCAACCAGAACACTAGCAACAATAAGATGGAAACAATAAATGTAATATAACTTGTAGAAGTAATGATAGGTCTAATACTTTCAAACTACAAGGAACCAAATACCCATATGTAATAATATGACCTGGCATAATGACAGCAATTGTGAGAGAGGGGATAGGTTGATTACCTCGACCCAGTGTTCAAATGGTACTTATTTTATCGACACCTAGTGATAAAATGCAAAAACCATTTCCGCAGAATTTTATCTCAGAACTTGAAGACGGATGAAACACCGGTAAATATCTTACCCGGTTTGCTAACGATTCTGACAGCTCGTCGCCTCAAAACAGTATAATATATTGATAATTAGAAATGTCATAAGAAACTAGTATTGGACAGCACGGCAATATCCTGGAATGAAGGTTGCAAATTGGTTCATGGATTATTCACAGTACAAGTGGTCGCTCTCATATTGTTTTTCAAGGCCCCGTATACTAATAGCCATGAGAAAGAGCTTATCTGCAGAGTGGAACACTAACCGAGTGCCTCAGCAGAGTAGACATTGCTAAATGTATTTGACGGTCAAATAATGGCCTTAAAAGCGATGGACAATTCAATATTTCACCCCAAAACAAGTATGGATTATCCGACTAGCTTTCATAAAGTTTCCGCTAACCAAATATCACTCGCCAGGCCGTGGTCATTTCGAGACCATGTCATCAGATATTTTGTTTTGAAGACGCTTCAGTGTGAAACAGAACCGTAAACGACGCAGTTGCAAACCTAGCTACTTAATCACAAAGCTACACCTTTGTAACCATACAAAGATGCTGACCCCCGAATTCCAATGTTTAATACCCAAAGGATGATGTAATTAGTGATGTATCTGGAAAAATACGTTGTCGTAGAGAGCAATTGTATTAAAATTTCTATGTTTAAATATCTCAGAAATGTATATAAAATCATGCTGATTGAAATATATCAAAATTTATATGTTATTCTAGATAAATGATATAATTGAAAAGAATACTTATACGCACAACAACAAAAAATTGTATGTGGAACCAAATTAGATGAATTCTTTATTTTGTGAAGCCAAAGCAATACCAACCCTATCCATTAAAAAAATATAATTTCATATTAACCAACAATACACTACCTGATCCAGGAACTGAAACCACGATCGTGAGTGCAACTCCCTAACCACTAGGCCATATAGATATATAGATAGATAGATAAATATAGATATATGTATGTATATAAATACATATATATACATATATATATATATATATATATATATATATACATATATATATACATATATATATATATTATATATATATATATACATATATATATTATATATATATATATAATATATATATATATATATTATATATATAATATATATATATATATATATATATATATATATATATATATAAACTTAGATGAAAGTTATGTTTCGACCAGAGATTGGTCCAGGCCATGTCTAACTTAATAGCACCACCTGATAGGATTATTCGAATCCTGTTTAAGCCAAGTTTTGTTCAAGTAGTGAGTTCTTGTTGGGTGAGTTGTATCCAATTATGGGTGGCTTATCTGGTATTCTTTGAAGGAATCTATCCAGACTCTGTTTGAAGTTGATGGGATCCTTTTCCTCTTTGATCTCCCTCGGGACAATGTTAAATAGGGCAGG
This sequence comes from Octopus sinensis, assembly GCF_006345805.1. Lineage (NCBI taxonomy): Eukaryota > Metazoa > Mollusca > Cephalopoda > Octopoda > Octopodidae > Octopus > Octopus sinensis. The sequence goes on along the minus strand of NC_043009.1, from coordinate 13,308,480 downwards.
GCCTGTTGAGGAAAAGAAATTATGTTGCAGTGTACATGTATGTTGTGATCTTGAATTTGGCAGGGGACGTATAGCCCGTGGTCCAAGTCTCGGATGAACCTTGAAGCTAATGTTTAGGTCGTTTGGGCAAAGTTGGCGGTATATTTTCCACATCGTACAAATGATGTACCGCTCACGGCGATGCTGGAGGGAGTAAAGTTTCAAGGCTTTAAGGCGATCCCAATAGTCGAGAGCAGCCATGCCTTCAATTTGTTTAGTGAGAGTCCTCTGGGGTGACTCAATTCTGGATATATATATATATATATAGTACGTTTATAAATTTGTTGTGCAAGATTTTTTATGTGAAGTCGTGTGTTGAAACAGATATTGTTATACTTTGGAATGGTCATTTTGCCAGTTTAGCCAATAAAAACACACGCACTATATATTTGGTGTTATTTTGCTTCAGTGTTATTTATTTTTTACATTAATCTTAATCTTATTTCGGCCAGAGTTCTTTCGTCACACTCCTGTGACCTCATCAGTGGTCCTTTGTTTTCTTCTTTCTTATTTGTGTCTCTCCTTACTAACCGTCAGCCATCTTGTATTTCTATTGTATGTCTTCATTTGCGCATGCGCGTCTATGTTTATTTAGTGCGTATGTGTGGTGGGGATGCTTGTAATATTTGTATCTTCTGTTTATATACGTTCATGTAATTTGTTTTTGTTGTTGTTTATGTTTATTCTTATTTTGTTCATGTGTTTACATCCACTTATTATTATCATTACATATGCTTGTATGTATAACAACAATACTAGTAATAATAATAATAATAAATAAATAAAAATATTTTAAATTAAAAAACAAAACTTATATAGTTATTTATTTCTGTTTGTTTATTTATCTGTGTATTTTATTTATTATGTTTTCGGTTTTGTTTATATTGTAACCAGTTTATTGGGATCCTCTACCGTGATATGTTGTGGTGTGTGCTAGTGTTCCATTCTAGTTTCCTATTCAGGCTAGGTTTATTTCCTATTATGTGTGTAGCTTCTGTAATTTGTCTGATTGTTGCATCTGTTCTATGTCTGGACAATATTTTAATTTCTATGTTGTTGATTGATCCCCCGTGTTCCTGTTCAGCGTGTTGGTACAGAATCGATGAACTTGTACCTTCCTTGAGTTCTCTCCAATGTACATTTACCCGCTCTCCTATGCTTCTTGACGTTTCCCCTACGTATGTCGTTGTCTTGTTACTGCATCGTCCCTCTATACATCTTATACTATAGACTACATTTCTGGCTTTACAAACTGTATACTCTTTTACTCTCTTTTACTCTTTTACATGTTTCAGTCATTTGACTGCGGCCATGCTGGAGCACCGCCTTTAGTCGAGCAAATCGACCCCGGAACTTATTCTTTGTAAGCCCAGTACTTATTCTTATCGGTCTCTTTTGCCGAACCGCTAAGTGACGGAGACGTAAACACACCACGATCGGTTGTCAAGCAATGCTAGGGGGACAAACACAGACACACACACATATATATATACACATATATACGACAGGCTTCTTTCAGTATCCGTCTACCAAATCCACTCACAAGGCATTGGTCAGCCCGGGGCTATAGCAGAAGACACTTACCCAAGATGCCACGCAGTGGGACTGAACCCGGAACCATGTGGTTGGTTAGCCAGCTACTTACCACACAGCCACTCCTGCGCCTATGTTTACAAACAAAATATTTACAGGTACTATTCTAAGACCATTAAAATTTGACTGCAAATCATCCTTCTGTTTGTTTTTTTCTCAAAAGAATTTAACAGTAGTTTAAAATTTTTACACAAGGTCAGTCATTTCGGTGTGTGTGTGTGGGGGGGGGGTTAAATCGCGTACATCGACCGCGGTGTTCAACTGTTACTTCTTTTATCAACCCCGAAAGATGAAAGGGAATACGAGTTTGACAGAATTTGAACCCAGAACGTAAAGACGGGCGAAATGCTGTTTAAGCTTGCTGCCTTAACAGAATATAATATTAGCGTAACATCATATTTGTGTAATATTTTCAGTTATTTCTTCGAGACTCCCACTGTTCTATCCACGAAATACCACTAGATATCGTTATCTAACATAAGGATGAGTATTCAAACGTTCGATTGGTTTCACTAGGAAATCTTTTCCCATATCAGAATAGGAATCTGGGAGGATAAGTGAGCAGTATACCAAAAGAATACTATACATCCCTCTCCTTAATTTGTCTTTCTATATATATTTACATACTTCTTAATTAGTCACAAGCTCTGAGGTCTTAGGGTAATGGTACAGTAATTGACTGATATTTGTTGTTATTAAATCTACAGGATGAAATCTAGACGGGCATCGCAAGATTTCTGTCCAGAAAATAAACTAAATAACTAAATATCACAAGGCGTTTAGCTATTAAATCAAACCAGTATTTGACTAAGTCTTTTCTCAAACACTGAAGAATCACAGTCAAGACTGGACGGAATGGGATTTTAAACGTAGGCTTGAAGATCCATAATGAAATGCTGCCATTCTTTTGAATTTCTAAATATAAATTTCTTCCATAGGCAAATGTTTTTGAATTTCTGAATAGCAAATTGACAAAATATTAATTCATCAACTGAGGTCAACATTTATTGAAATGTTAATTTAATTATCAATTTTCTTTGGTTTTGCTAAAATACGTAACTTGTTAAATTAGCTGTGTTCATTGTATACAGAATTCTGTTCTTTGTGTATCGATACAAAATTAATAAAAAACAACCAGTGCTCCTAGTCAAGGGAGAAAAATAATGCTTTGTATTACATATCTAGCCAGAAGTTCTAATGAATGCGAGAACTATGGTACAGAATAAGATACAAATAATATTAATTTATTTTTGAACAATCTCATACAGAAGAGTGAAACTTATTCAAATTAAATGGAAATTAACCCAAAGCATACATTTCTAAATACTAATGAAATAATATGTTGTGAAATATGAATTACTTTTATTCGAAAAGTTTAAAACATATTTTGGAAAGTCGCCTCAACTTATGTGAGCAAAAGCAAAAATTAAGAACACGTGTAATCCCCGCAAAATATACATAGGTACATTACTGAGGTGTTTAAGAATATGTCTAGATTAGAAGACACACACACATTCAAAGCACACACAAATACGTGATTTTGTATATTTTGTATATTTTAACATCGCACATTTGACTGAAGAAATTATAAGTATAGGTACTCTCGTTTAAGGTGAGGTAAACAATCCTTGTGTCTGTAGTGAACAAAGAAACTTCTATTTTAATAATTATGTTAAGCTAACAAAGAATATATGATTTATTCGCAAGATCTACCGGCACGGCATCGACAACGACGGTTCCAGCTGATTGGATCAACGGAGCTGCTTGCTCGTGGAATTAACTTGCTAAATCCATTGCTACCATGGGAGTACCTCTCATATTGGCTTTTGCTGCAAAATGCAATTCTGGTTTGTATCGCAAGCGGGGAGTTAATCCACGAAACTTCGGCTGTCGTGACCACCCACGTTTAAATTCAGAGCATCCACGTTTAAATACATATTACCCCTCGATACTAATACTGCGTTTATCGCTAATACATATTTTAAAACAAGTTCACTGGCTAATCGCGACACCAGCACCTGTCTTGGTGAAAAGAATAATCACTGCTATTTCAAGCGGTCGAGAGTTCATCCGTGACGAGACCAAGGAAAGTCGAAATCACGTCATCTGATGGTCTTAGGCGCTAGAGGTTTTGAGGATTTTTCTGCTCCCTACCGATATAAACAAGACGGCATTTCGCACCTGAAGCGAATATGAGAATTTCTCTCATGCAACTACCACAGAACATTCAAGTTTAATCGAGAATAAATATTAACTCCCGGTATTAATACTGCCTCTGTGACTAATATATATTTTCTGCATATGTCGTTTTGTTACAGATAGATATTGTGCCGATTAGGTATATCAAACTATAAACATCTGTAAATTACCGTCCTCTTCTTTTCAAAAGATTAGTGTATATGTTTCTTAATGACATTTCGCTTTTAAAATTATAAATAAGACAAGGTAGGAACTGCTAAAATACTTTTATCATGAAATACATTTTGTAACGGTTAGTATCAGTTTCTGCCATTTCGACTTTTTCAACTAAGAGTAAAAGAAAGGCGGATATTAATTGAGAAGGAACATTTCATTTGATTTTTTCTTCAAATTAATTGATTATCTTCTCAATTAATATCAGACAGACGCCGGTACTAACCGTTACAAAATGTATTTTATAATACAATTATTTTAGCATTCTATCCCTTGTCTATTTTTCTTGTATATATCAACTCGTGTGTCACTTTTCAACATTAAACATACACACACAAGCACACACACATACACATACACACATAGTTTTAAATCGCTCAGTGAGAAATATCTAATAACAACACCATACAGCGAAGTCTATTTGCCAACACAATATGACAGTTCTACGCAAGACAATGGTCTGTGTCTGTATACTTGAGCAAGGAAATCTACTGCTCCGCTTCTAGCTTTAGTAATACATGTTGTAGACCAATGTTTTCTGGGTAATTTACCTATCTCGGTGCAGGACAAACGCCGGCTAGACACAAGAATAACCCAGAAACCATTGGCCTACAGGTATCGGTAAGGCTAGAAACGGAGCAGTAGATTCCCTTGCTCACAGTATACGGACTTAGACCATGTGTACGTATACTGTTTGAAAAGATGTTTTCCTGGGGCCAAAGAGTAGTAACATCTTCCTGCGTAGGACTACCACATTGTATTGGCAAATAAAATTTAGTGTACGGTACTGTTACTACTTATTTCTCGCTCAGAAATTTAAAACTGTTTTTTTGTCTTTACGAGATCAGCAGCTATGTGTCGCTTTAAAAGTATATACTGTGAGCAAGGTCGAGTAGGTGCCATCTCTAGCCGGTTGTTGGCCTGTACCGAGGAATAAAAATAAATCAGAAACCATTGGCCAAAAGGTATCGCTAAGGCTAGAAAGGGAGCAATCGATATCCTTGTTCACAGTATACGGACACTGACCATATGTCCATATAATGCTGGAAAAGATGTTTTCCTGGGGCTAAAGTGTAGTAACATTGTCCTGCGTAGGGTGGCCACATTGGTTTGGCAAATAATATTTACTATATCTATCTATCTTTCTATCTATCTATATGCATGTATATATATATAAATATATATATATATATATCACTGTGATCACCGTGACCGATCAGGCTCTCAGATCTTGCTATACATCGCTGGTCACAATGCGCTTCTCATTGTTTTAGCCTTCAAATGACGCCATCCCGCAATCCCAGATATTTTGAGATTACTGCCAGAGAATATTCGTCCTCTGATCAGTAGCTTGCCCAATAGTGTCCTTGCATTGAAAAATGTAACGGGCATACTCTTTACTTGTTTCAGTCATTTGACTGCGTCCATGCTGGAGCACCGCCTTTTAGTCGAGCAAATCGACCCCGGGACTTATTCTTTGTAAGCCCAGTACTCATTCTATTGGTCTCTTTTGTCGAACCGCTAAGTTACGGGGACGTAAACACACCAGCATCGGTTGTCAAGCAATGCTAAGGGGACAAACACAGACACACAAACACACACACACACATATATATATATATATATACATATATACGACAGGCTTCTTTCAGTTTCCGTCTGCCAAATCCACTCACAAGGCATTGGTCGGCCCGGGGCTATAGCAGAAGACACTTGCCCAAGATGCCACGCAGTGGAACTGAACCCGGAACCATGTGGTTGGTTAGCAAGCTACTTACCACATAGCTACTCCTGCGCCTATGTCTATTAAATATTAGATATTCACATTATAGTAATGAATAAGCAATTTGAATGTATAATTTCAGATTTAAATAACTTTTAACGATTATAAGGCTGTCCATTTACTTCTGTCGCGCGTGTGTGTGTGTGCGTGGTATCTATATATGCTTACGTACATATATATTCTTTTATTCTATTACTTGTGTCAGTCATTTGATTGTGGTAATGCTGGAGCACTGCTTTGAACATATAAATTTTGATAGATAGAGAGACAGAGAGACAGAGAGACAGAGAGACAGACGGACAGACAGGCAGACATACAGACAGACAGCCATACAGGCAGACGGACATACAGACAGACAGACATATAGATAGATAGATAGATAGATAGATAGATAGATAGATAGATAGAAAGATAGATAGATAGATAGATAGATAGATAGATAGATAGAAGATAGATAGATAGATAGATAGATAGATAGATAGATAGATAGATAGAAAGATAGATAGATAGATAGATAGATAGATAGATAGATAGATAGATAGAGAGAGAGAGAGACCGACAGACAGATAGATAGATAGATAGATAGATAGATAGATAGATAGATAGATAGATATATAGATAGATAGTCTCCTTTCCCTGACCGTTCGGGGCTTTCACCAATCCTATTTCCACTTCAAGTTACCAGTATTCACAAATTCCTTTATAACATTTTGAGTCATCCCTATTTGCTCTCATCCATTTTTAGCACCGTTTTCCCTCTTTCTCAAATGTGTGCAACGCAAACTTGACATCGTGTGTACACTCTTATCCGATATGTCAATTACTGATTAACGAGCGTCTCAAATACGTTACTTTATCAAGGCAACTGCTAAAATTTAAAACGCAATGGAATACCGAATGCTCATTTCTAGATAATAGTTGATGGATATAATTATGATAGTGTGTATAATAGTGAGTTGTCTAAGACATATTCATGTAAACAAAAATACACTTTTAATGGTTTTGTGATACTTGATGATCCTCTGATATTTTTTATGAATATTGGTCAGCAGAGGGTGCATATTCACATGTCCCTACTCGTCTCTTCGAACGTGCTATTACGTTTTTTTAACATTTTTATTACACTTCTATCATACCTTATTTGATCTCCCAACCTCACTTCTTACAGCAGGACATCTCCCAGTACTGCCCCATTAAATGACTACTCATCATGCCTCTGTTATGTGTTGTTGCTTTCTTTATCCGCTAGTTTGCATCTTAGAAGATGAATCTTACTCCATCTTCCAGAATATTTCAAAGTTCTCATCTCATACATTTGGTTTAGTTGTAAAAATTCGATACTATCGGATCGACAATCAACGCTGGAAATATATATCTCTGGATATATACATTAAATGGTTCTTAGATTGCTACGAAGTATATACAATTATGTGTAAATATCAATTAAACAATAGGTTTAATTATTATTTATGATTATATTATTTCGAGTATGTACGTATATATCAAATCAAGTCTACGCATTCTAAACTTATTGAATAAGCTTTCTGTATTATATATATAATAGGTTGCGCTGAATTTCTATATCATAATTATTATTAATAAATATACTTGTAATGTTGTTGTTAAATATTAAAAATAAATCTTTCATACTCATGTAATTATTACTTTAGGATAGGTCAATGGTATGGTAAAGTTATTGATTTATTGCGTAGTTATATAAGGATTTGGAAAATACTAGTTGATGTTCCATATTACACAATCCTTGATATTGTAAAATGAGAAATTCTTGTTTTGACAACAATTTCAACCATATCAACAATATTATCTGACCAAAAATGGAAATCCTGTTTTACGTATAGTGTGGGTAATGTACAGTTCACATGCGATAAATACATTATTGTGACTTGAAGTGATCAATACTTACTTTCTATATTGGATAAAGTGGAATAGCCGGACACGGAGCGCTGACGAACAATATCTGATGTCGACCGCTTATCTAATATATCAAATGAACCATTTTAAAATATTAAAATGTATATTAAGTTTCCTTATAAAATAGCAATTGTCTCCGTCTAAAAATAACAAAATAAATGTTTTTTTTAAAGCGCTATATATTTGATCAGTAAAAAGGATAAATTTAAAAGCGCAATTAGGACTCGTCTAAAGTATGATTTTATTTGTTTCTATAAATACAAACTCACAAAGTCGGATTACTTTTGTAAATATGATTCTAAGATATCATTATATCTTGTCTATAGATTCAGTAACTGGTGTGTAAGTTTTGTTTCCTTTTCGTTACCTTGACATCGCTTTCTGCAATTCTTGGGGACCCCTTGCTCATTTATTGTTTATAACACTTTTCAGTTAAAGGCATCACTTCTCGGAATAGTGCTTCCTGATTTAACGATGACAAATCTTCCAAGGATCATAGATGATAAATTACATTTCAATTGCACTTTGAACTTACAGTCATAGAGGATTATCCAAGAATATATGCAAGATAAAAGTTTGTACGCTAACGTTACGTTCCGTTGTTAATATATCACGGGAAAGAAGAGTGTGAGCGAGGGAGCAAAGTTTGTATAACTAGAAATAGTAATGCCAAAGTATAATGAATGGACGATAATATTTACAGTATAAATGAGGAGTGCACCAGTGTAAGTGTAGTGTAATATGCGTATATATGTATGTTCCTACGTATATGCATGTATGTTAGTGTATGCATATATACATATATATACATATATATACATACATATATATATACATATATGTATGCGTACAAAGTATGTGAAAGAGTGGGAGGACGCGTTGTGATCTATATTACTAAGTAGGCGTTATTGGAGTCGTTGATGTTAGATGTAGTGACTTCTGATTTTGTCGCTTTTAGAAATAAAAGTTTATGTGTACATTGTTCTGTATAAATTTAGACGGATGTGAGTCAGACCAGTTGCTGAAAATTCTCGACTGTAAATATGGAAACGTACGTGCATATGCATGAATGTATGCGTATGTATTTAATTATAGGTGAGCTCGAGGATTTTTTTTAAATGGTCAGTCACATGTGCAAAGACAAATTCATACTCATATACATGCACAAATACAAACCTATATGAATGTATGTGTTGCATGTACACTGTTATATATACATACATACACACACACACACACATATATATAAATATATATATATATATATATATATATATATATATATATATATATATATATATGCCTGTCCATCATTCTTTCTATTTATCTATCTATCTATCTATTCTTCTATCTATTATATCTATATAAATATTTTAGATAGATATCGTTGCTAAATATTCTTTGCAATGACTCAGTATAATGTTATACTAATTGTAATATCTATTTTAATTTTATTCATAATGACTTTTATATTTTGTCGGCAGCATACACTTCGAATCATGCAACCAAATAAAGTATCTGCCATGTTTTGAGGTCGATAATATTTACTCAAACACTCCTCTCAAAATTGCCCTTTTTTCCTATATTAACAATCGTAGTAACGCGCGCGCGCATACACATATTTACTCATTTCAATATATGTATGTGTGTGTATATGCGTGTGTGTTTACCTGCGTGTATGTTCCGGATATCTCCTGAAATAGAGTGACCACGAGTCCCTCCACACTATGTGAGTGAAATTAAGTTGATGAAAACATTAGAATCCCATCAAATATATTAAATTTGCAATTTATAGATAGAACCAAGGGATTCGCTTTAGCTTTGCATTTAGAATGTAGTTACTTTTTAAATACAGCATCTCTTATTCAGAAATTCAGTTAATTTAGTTTGCAGAATAACTAAACACTCTTCATCAGTGAATCTGTTTGTATGACAGTATGTATGCATCTATATGTATAGATAGTTGTATATGCGCTAGTATGACTCAATATTTAAAACGAGAGCATTATTTAGATTCTAAGAATCATATAAACTAAGACAAAGGATGTAGTATACGACAGCTTACACGTTTTACAAGTACAATTTCAATATCTGAGCCATGGATTTCGATAAATTTACCGGCAGAAAGGGGATCCTTATTCAATAGAATTGGGAAAATCGAGTTATAATAGTTTGAGATGTCAAATTGGACAAATCGTAACTTCTGCTTATCCACGAGGGAGTTGAAACAAAGGATGATATCACCATTAGAATTCCTTAATGGAAGTTGAATTTTATTCCTCAAAAATGGAATAATGGGATCAATAATGCATTTACTTATCCTACCAAAGTCTGACTTCGTTGGGCAGATCAACCTAACGGATGGATTCTACATAAAGTTTGGCAATAGACAGTGAGGCGTCTCTGGAGGTTAGGGTTGGGTCTTATCCAACAGGCCCAGCTGCGAGATAGTGTGGTAATGATCGTCATTGATTTCACCCAGGGTAGTTTTTCTTGTACATGCTTATAACCGGAATACAGTTCTTTTGATACCAAACCAAAGTACGGTTTCAGAGGTTCAGAGTAAATGTTTCCGGTTTTATAAGAGACCAAGTGTAGGTCCGGCGGAGATCTGATTGAAGAAATCCTCTCTGATAATGTTTTCTGAAAGGAGTTGGTTTATTTAGAGAACCTTAAATTTTTAATCGTATTCATTATATCTGTTTCAAAATAAGAGAGACTCAGATGGAAAGGAGGATTCCTAAGCCTTTATGAAAATCAGATTTGTTTTTACTGTCCAATTCTCTTTTGTTACGTTTTAGATCCACAAAGGAACCACGCCATCTCAGTTTGTTAATAAATTTGGAAGTTCTATGCAGAAGCGACTCTATGTATAGTTTCCTCGAATGTATGGCAATATTTTTAGTTGATAGACATAGAAGCATTTTGCAGTCTGTATGTAGTGCTCCAAATATCCAGTGAGTATAAGAGGATAATTTTATAACTTCGTTAAAGCGAAAAGCAATTTCGTTAAACTGAAGAACAAAAATAAAAATAGCTCTACAGCTGAAAGTGACACCGAGGCGAAAGGAGAAATAGATATCGAACCGGGAAGGTACTTATAACATAGCTTGTGAAAAGAAAAAGTTGCTTAAGTCAACCTAGTTCTGTGTGTCGCCTCCCCAATGGTTGGAATCCCCAATCAGTAGGTTACTAACAGCAACGGAGATGCGATACCAGTAATTTCAGCTGCGATGAGAATGTACGGAATAATGAAATAACTAGCTAAGATATTCGTGTTAAGTATGATAATCCATCTCCTCATATTGACAATTGCATAGGTCCTGAGGGAAGGATAAAATTATGTTTACTTACAGAAGACCGGCCGAGTATTCCCTACATAATGTTGTTTACAAATGTTGTTTCCTTATATCTGGCAAAATATATAATTACATTGCTGCGACTTCAAATAAATATAAGATCTGATTACGAAAGCATTTATATAATTTTAGGAATGAAAGCAAGGCTAATTTCACTTCATTATCGAAGCTAATGTGGGGGCTTAAACAGAACGGCAAGAACTACTCAAGCTCTTGGTCTATTATTAGATGTGCTGCGCCTGACACAGGCGGCGGAGGATATTGTGTGCTCTACTGTAGCGATGCGCTCCCTATTATGAACTTCAAAGCCATCCTGATAAATACATTCCACGAAGGGTATTTTGAGGTGACCACATATCATTAGAACTTTTCTTTACAACACATATTAACTAAATTTACTTCTCAGATTGTCTTTGATTCATGATCACGTTTCGAACCATAGGTTTTATTTTCTTCGGATTAGGATTCTTGTGCTATCTCCTTATTTATACTTTTCTTTATAGCTTTACTTTAGTTCTACATTCTTTATGGATTTGCGAATTCATATATACCCTCAACATTATAATTTTTACTCTATCCTTTCAATAATACTACCGTTTTTTTAATTTCATACTCAGTCTCCTTAATTATTTTTATTTATGCATCACTTTTAAACAAGGCTACATCCCAGACAATCGATTATCACTTTCCTTCTATTTTATCTTTTCAATTATCTTACGTTTCTCCCTATCAATGGTATCAAATATTAAATATATTATTTTCACTTACTTGCACTCAATTTTATATTATATACATCACATTATATTTTTATATTGTTTGAATATATTTTATGTGTCTTCTATTTATGATTTCACTTTGCTTTTTGTATTATAAGCTATATTTTTATAGTTATAGTCTTTATTTTTTATTGTATCACTTATAAGGCATGAACGTCAATCATTTTCTTTCTTGAATATCTTTCCCCTTCAATTTACAATCACTCAATTATCATTTCCTTTTCACTTTATTTATAGTATCATATATTTATGCGATATCCCTTACATTATTATGTACTCTATTGCTTTTAATATTACATTTATTTTTATACTATTTGCTTTAAGGTAACTTTTATTTAAAATTGTACTTACTATTTAAAATATTACATTTTTCCTTTTTGTATTTTAGAATGTATACTTACATTCTATGTTTTATATGTTATAACTGGATAGGATAAATATCAAATACTAGCTATTAGTAACGTTATTTTATATTTATTATATATATAATTGGATATATATGCGTGTGTGTGTGTTTTTGTACGAGTTAATAGCTAATAATCGATATAAGCAGGAGTGGCTGTGTGGTAAGTAGCTTGTTTACCAATCACATGGTTCCGGGTTCAGTCCCACTGCGTGGCACCTTGGGCAAGTGTCTTCTACTATAGCCTCGGGCCGACCAAAGCCTTGTGAGGGGATTTGGTAGACGGAAACTGAAAGAAGCCCGTCGTATATATGTATATGTGGGTCTGTATGTGTGTATATGTATGTGTGTCTGTGTTTGTCCCCCCAGCATTGCTTGACAACCGATGCTGGTGTGTTTATGTCCCCGTCAGTTAATGTTTCGGCAAAAGAGACCGATAGAATAAGTACTGGGCTTACGAAGAATACGTCTCGGGGTCGAGTTGCTCGATTAAAGGCGGTGCTCCAGCATGGCCGCAGTCAAATGACTGAAACAAGTAAAAGAGTAAAATAGTATAAGCGGTTCATTAGGAGTGGATATGAGCGGCCTAATGGATTTATTAATAATAATGATATTAACCATAAAGCTGACGTGTATGAATGTAAACAGTCCGGTCAATCTAAAAGGCCTAGAGTACGGGACGCCCTTTGTTATGCCCCCCCCCCACACACACACACACCTTTCTCGCTTAAAGTCAGAAATTTGTCAAGTTTGTTTTTCAAAATTTTAGAGAAAATTTTCCCGAGAGGCCACAAGTATTACTCTATTTGCAATTGATCTTGAATTAAGTTTCCATATTTAGTAACACCAAACTTGCTTCTTCGAATAGAAGTATTGGGTTGGCAACTAAACTCCCGCCGTTTTTTTTTTAAATTTAAATTTTTTAAAAGGTTTCATAAGCAAAATAACCACTAAATAATCAATAATATATTCGGCCTTTTTTTTACAACTTCTTCCCAACGTTCAACAAGATTTTCAATACCTTGTTGGTAGAAATCACACGATTTCGACTCGAAAAATTTATCCAACTAAGCTCTCAATTCTGCATCAATATTGAACGAAATTCCGCGCATAGCATTTGAAAGAGATCGAAAGAGGTAAAAATCCGTTCGTGCCAAATCTGAAGAGTACGGTGGGTGTAGCAGCACTCCCCAACCATGCGTTTGAATGGCTTCTTTGGTCATATTGGCGATATGAGGTCGGGCGTTTTTGTGAAGCAGAAGAACTCTATGCTGCCGATTAGGTCTTTTCTCTTGATTAAGCGTGTTGAGTCGTTCCATCTGTTGAACATAGAGTTATGCGTTGACCGTTTGGTTCCGTTCAAGCAATTCGTAATGAATAATCCCTTCCCAGTCCCGCCATACGCACAACATCGTTTTACGCGGATGAAGATCTTGTTTCACGAGCGGTGTCGCTTGTTTACCGGGGCTAAGTCATTCCTTACACTGTTTCACATTGATGTACAGACACCACTTTCCGTCGCCACTAACGATTCGGTAGAGAAACCGTGGCTTGTGTCCATGAGTTGAGTGGTGACGAGGAAGCAAACCAGCGGAAATTGTGCCTCGTTGATTTTAGTTGTTGTCACTTAAAGCATGCGGAACCCATGCTACATACTTCTGAACCTTTCCCATCAAGTGAAGATGCTTCTCCATATTAGTGTGAGAGCATTCCATTTTCTCTGCCACTTCCCTTGTCTTTTGATGAGAATGTTCGGGCAAAAGTTGGTTTAATTGCTCTTCTTCGAACTCAACTGTACGGCCAGAACGAGGTGCGTCTTTGAGGTCAAAATTTCTATTTTTTGTACTTGACATACCAATCACGAGCGGTTCTTTCAGCTATGACACCCTCTTTTGGAATCTATTTTTTTCAAGAATTCTATTTTGGAATCATTTTGGAATCTATTTTATTTATCTAGTTAATTTTAGTTAATTTTTGTTTATTTTCAGATCAATAAAATGAAATGTCAAGTTAAGAAAAACGAGGCATTTTCGACACCTCCTTCTTTTTTGCTTTTAATCAAGGTTCTAAGGCTGTAAAAGCTGCTCGCGAAATTTGTGCTGTGATTCAAAAATAGAATTCTCGAAAAAAATAGATTCCAAAATTTAAAAACGCAACAAATTCCAAAATTTAAAATAACCGCGGGAACTTAATTGCCAACCCAATAAAATAAATGGAAGGCGTAATTTGGCACCTGTTGCTGATATGCGGGCCAATAATATAGTTAATATTCCAGGGATCAATGATGAATTATTGCACTCTTCACTGCCTTCAGGCATTGACGATTCAGCGCTTGGGAATGTTCCTGTTGGAGAAAATTTGGAACCTACTAAATTAAGACACCGAAATTTAGTTGTAATTCCAGAATCCAATCCAAAATTTACTTACCCTTAAAGGGGTTGGCTAAAGAAAAAAAAACTTACTCTAGAAATGTATTGTTAGAGGGGAGAATAATTTGGTTAGGGAATATATTAGGATCACTATTGATTTTAAAAGGAGATACAGGGCCCACATGAACTCACTTTCAAATGCCAAATATTCCAATTCTATCACATTGGTATCCTATATTCATGATTTGAAGAAGAGGAATATGAGCTATACGAGTGAATGTTCAGTCTTGTCCGAGGCCTCCCACATTAATTCTAATTTAAACAGATTATGTTTAAAGGAATCGAACTTGATTCTTAAATGTTTTGGACCAACACTCCTTAATAAATCTTTTGGTGTGGTCCCTTTTTGCAGCCATAGGTTTTTCCCAAACTCCTTGAGGAGATACAAAACTAAAAATAAGGGTAAAATTAAAATGAGATTCTTTCAGAGGATTGCATGAGCTGTAATCTCGAATTGAAATGGAGTAGAAGCTATTGCAAATTCCTTATCTTTGAAATGGACAGTGGACTAATCCTCGCTTGAATCCGCTCAATTCTTATTTTAACTTGTCTATTTTAACGTGTCTGCAACTGAGCAATGTAATAACCAAAAGTGTACCGTTTTCTCCTGATGATGTTGCCATTGGAATTACTTAATGGATTGTACATTAACGATGTGAAGCAGCATCCTTTGAAACGATCGAAGAGATGGGCTTCAATGGACTCTGTTGTGGTTTCCTTACACTTTATTTTTTATATTTATACTCTTGTATTTTTATTTATATTTATATTATTTTAGCTCCATTAAATTTTAGTTACCTTTATTATGCATGAATTTATTCCATATATTTCTCTTCATTCGACTTCACTCGTATAAACCTTTTAAGTTTTATCACATTTTATTACTCTTTACTCTTTTACTTGTTTCAGTCATTTTACTGCGGCCATGCTGGAGCACCGCCTATAATCGACCCCGGGACTTATTCTTTGTAAGCCCAGTACTTATTCTATCGGTCTCTTTGGCCGAAGCGCTAAGTGACGGGGACATAAACACACCAGCATCGGTTGTCAAGCAATGCTAGGGGGACAAACACGGACACACAAACACACACACATACATATATATATATACATATATACGACAGGCTTCTTTCAGTTTCCGTCTACCAAATCTACTCACAAGGCATTGGTCGGCCCGGGGCTATAGCAGAAGACACTTGCCCAAGGTGCCACGCAGTGGGACTGAACACGGAACCATGTGGGTGGTTAGCAAGCTACTTACCACACAGCCACTCCGGCGTATATATTGTGTATATATTTTGCACTATTGGATGCCCTATTATTTTAATATAATACTTATATTCGATTTTTGATAATTTAGGTATGATATAAAGTTGTGTTGACTGACTGGAATGTTTATTCATTATACTTTTTAATTTATTTCTCCTTTCGCCTGGGTATCAGCTGAGCACATCCAGATGGAGTCTTATATTTATTTTTGCCCTTCGGTCTAACGAAGTTATAAAATTATCCTCATATATACACACACACATACACATACATATATGTATATCTCTATTTATACACATATAAACATACATAAAAAACAAACTCTGACATTTCCCTTTCACTCACTCTCTACGATACAAGCATAAATGCATACTCACACACAAACACGCACACACGCACATACTGAAACACACACGTATATATATTTCCATATACATATAATTGTTTGAATACAGTTTGGTAATTTTCTGGTAAGACGTCAAAAATTATTATTCATTGTTCGTAGAAGCTAAATTAAAGTTATAGCTCAACTAGTTTATTATATACATATATACATTTGTTTGTTTGTATTCCACCTGCCTTCTTTTGTTTATTTTCATACACTTTCCCGTTATATATATATATATATATATATCATTTTGGAGAATACACATACAAGTATATATATATATATATACACATACAATTATATATATATAATATATATATATATATATATATATATATATATATATATATATACATGTATGTATGTATCTTGACCTCTAACTTCAACAGTTTTTATTGTCTCTCTGTTTATTTCCTCGTGTTCCTTTCTGTTGAAGAGCGTAGGCTCGAAACGTAAAACACTTTCTCACCTTCTCACCAAACTACTACATCTGCTTGTTATTTATGCATCTGCCTTCGTCTTTTTCGTTGTTTTTCCCTAAATTTCACATATATATATATATATATCTATATATATATATATATAATATATATATATATATATATATATATATATATATATATATACATATATATACATACACATACATGCACGCACATATACATACATTCTTATTTACATATACACATACATAAATACATATATACATGTATGTTTACATATCAAAATGAATCATTCGGTGAAAAATAATATTACACTGTTGTCAAGTATACTATCTGAAATAACTTCCAGAATAAAGTAACTTCGTGATGTGTTTGTATATATAAAGTAACTTACAGTGATGTGTTTGTATGTATAAATATCATTCAGCCACAGACACCTGAAAATAGAAAAACTAGTATTAACTTGTTTTGTACGCGCACACCCATGATAGAAATTGCAAACGTCATTAGTAAAAGCCTCCATAGATATTATCTCTCGCTCATATAATTCACTTCATCTTGGAAATTTACTGGATACTTTTGTATAACTTTAAATTAGAACTGACAATCCAGTCCTTTTTATTATAACGCCTTAAATGCGAATAAATGCATGAATTCATTTCAGAGCATGAAATTTCATTTAAAAAGCTGGAAATGTTTTTACAAAATTTAACAAAATGCGTAATGTCCAGGAAAATTAACAATGAAAATTAAACTGTCACCAACGAAAAAGAAAAGAATAACTATATTTATAACAATATGCCAAATATTATAAATAGAGAAACGAAGGGTGTATTCTTGGGCTCTGAAAGTAAAAATATATTCTTACATGGAAACCACAACGAAGGCAAACATTCAGCATATAAATATTTTCTTGTCACGAATAAAACTATTTGTAAAAGAAGATTTTGAAATTATCCAAATGTAAAAACCCATTAGTATATTATACAACGATCTACATCGGAAATTTATCCTTTCTATTGTCATTTATGAAAACAGATAAGATCAAATATACCATCGTATTCCTTGCACAACATATTTATTTTCGTCATCTTAAATAACGTATCAAGTACATAGATGAAAACAATGTTTCATTTAATGATGCTTTTGCTTTCAATTCGTAAAATATGAACCAAATTATTGCAGTTTACGCCAACTCAGCTAAAATAATGTGTGCAATATACATCCTTGCATTAACTTCTTTATAGTGCTGGGTTATGCATATTATTGAATACCTTGTCTGTCCTCTCTCTCCCCCATACACACACACACACATATATATATACATACATATATGCATACATTTATGTATAAACGGACGGACTGTCAGAGGGGTGGTGGACATTGAGACAGGCAGGCAGGCAGGCAGAAAGACAGACAGACAGATAGACAGACAGAAAGACAGACAGACAGATAGATAGATAGATAGATAGATAGATAGATAGATAGATAGATAGATAGATAGATAGATAGATAGATAGATAGATAGATAGATATCGAGTATTCGGTTTCGAAAACAACCGATCTTTCATGCGTGCATGCAGAAGTTCTCATGTAATTTCTTGTATGTTTATCTAATAACCTGTTCGACATTGCCATGAAAAGAAAAACACTACCTGATTTTGTATAAAATCAGATAACAGCAGCTTCGTCCAAAATTGCTTCTAATCACAACTTCAAATATGAAGGATAGTAGTTTGAATATTCTGCCCCGAGCCTTTTCCCAATCTTTGATCTTTCATAAACGTTGGCGATGTTTGAAAGTGGGTCCAACATTAGAATGTCGTCACTCTTTGATTGGCATTGGAACTTGAGAGATGTATCGATATAAAACAAATTCGCTGGTGTATTCCTAATAGCATAATTCGTTGCTTGAGAAGCAAAATATATTATGTCCACCAGTGACCTAGATCGGGACCGTCAGCGATGGAGAACAGTGGTAGACATTGTCGGCTCTATGTAAGATAATGCCGCTGAGACCACTAACTTTGAATGACCCAGTCCTATCAAGCAAAAGCAGGAAACCAAAGCCAAATCCATTGAGATATAATGAATATATCACATAATGATATCTCTCAATAGTTATAAGTGCAGACATCTATGCAAAATAGATATCACAGTTTTATTCTCGGCATAGGATATGCTCAAACACCTATACTATTCAGGATTACAGTTTTCATAAACAGTTTGTAATTTCAAGACTGGCAACACTAGGAAGAAGTTGAAATATAATATTGTTGTATTTTTTTATATATCTTCTTATTCCTTTTTCCTTATCAGACACACGCATATATGAATACATATAGATGCTCACCACAAATATATTTCATATATACAGCGTGCGATGGGTAAATTGTCACCATTTTATAATTTTGATTTCGTGCATGCGCATTGTCTGTTTTTTTTATTATTATTATTTTGTCGACTACACATAATAGTAGGTTCAGCAGGCACCGCCTCTGAAAAAAACATGAGATAATTCACTCTGCCAATACGAATATGTATCGATCGTGATAAAAATCAGACATCCAGTCAACATCATGGTGTTTAGAGTGATCACTAGTGATGGCGATGTTATGCCTTCATTCATCTTTCTACACGGCTTCAGACTCAACACTGAGGCCAGCATCAAGTGTCTGGAGGAGTGTCCAGGGAGTGGCTGCTGGAAGACACTATATCTGGCAACAGAACACTACACCACGCCACACACGCAGGAGAATCCAGTCATAGCTGTCAGGAAATTTCTGCGATCACATCACGCCTAACATTTGGCCACCTAACTCCCCATACTGCAACTCCCTTCATTATTATGTGTGGGGCGCATACATATACATATGCATATACACACATACATATATGTATATATGTATATAAGTATATATGTATGTATATATATATATATATATATATATATATATATATATTATATATATATATATATATATATATATATATATATGTATACATATATATATATGCATATATACATTCACACACATACACATATAAATATATATATATATATACACATATAGGTTCGTGTGTCACAAAGCTAGCTAGAGGCGATGGCTTCTTGGAGCTAATCAACGGCAGCATTCGTCCTATTTTTCTGGACTGCCATGTTAGCTTGGCGATAACTATTAATATCCGATACCGCTGCCGTAGTCTCCTTTAGAGAGACTTAGAAATATTAATATTTCCATACATATATGTATATACATATATACATACGTATATATTTGTGGCTGTTAGCAGTATTTTAGTTTGGTATTTTTTTGTTTTGTTTTTCCTTTTAATTTTTCTGATAGTCGTTTTTCTGTTTTGGGGAATTTTGCACTTAGTTTTCTTCATTGATCATGGTGGGGTATGTTTGGCACAAGTTTGTGACACTGTTAACAAACATCTGCGAAGATATTTTGATGCTGGGGGAGGTGTTTCCATGTGTGAAAGACAAACCAGCATGTGATATCTCGTTTATGATTGCATCCCAGTCGGCATTATAGAGATCCATAGTATCAAATGGGTTTGTTTGGAGAGAGGTCACTACGGTTAGCTTTTGGCTAGTGGAGTCTCAGGTTACAGAGAACCATTTTATGTCTGAAAGAATGGGTTTTTTTCCACTGTAATATTGTGTATAGTGTTAGTGTGGTTACTAAACACAAGGTCTAAACTGTTCTCATATCTTGTTGGTGCAAGGTCAAGTTGGGACAAGAAAAACTCATTCATAAAGTCGAGAAGTGATTCTACTGCTTCTTTATCAGCAGTTGAGGTGGGAGTGCCTGATTTCAAAATATTTGTAATCCAATCAACACAGAGTACATTAAAATCCCCCATCATAATTATAGCGATTGAAGTAATTGTGCTCCTTGAAGAGAGTGACATGCTGACTGACACCCAGCATGGTTTTTGGCCAGATACAAGCTGCCTAATACAGTTCTCACAGCACTACATCTTCATGTTAAAGCAGCTACTCAGCAATTCAAAAGTGGGCATGATATATTTCAACTTTGCTAAAGCCTCTGATAAAATCGAATAATGTATGATATACTACGATCGGCGTGGTCTTTGCATAGTTGCGATACTTAGAGTGTGGGCATACGACATTCTAAAAGCAAGAGATCAGGTAGTAGTAATCAACGGGTTTACTTCAAAGGAATCACAAAAAATGAATGGTAAATGGTTACCCATAGGGCGATATCTTAAGGCTATAATTTGTAGTGACTCTATCAGACGTATCTCAGCTACCCATATAGCCTCCGTTGCAAGTAATCCAGACGATAAACTATTTTCACTGGGACTAGAGAATCCTGGGTTTATTGCGCACTTGCAACAGCTGATGGGCGCAATATTCAGGCGGACTGAAGGCAATAACATACTGTTTAATACTGGAAAATTCCAAGCTCTACACTACCAGCATGCCAAACTGCATGACAAGCAGACAGGATACACTGACTGAGGAGGGGTTGTAATCTCTGAATCACAATTATTGCGCGACCTGAGCATTGAAACGACAATGATGCATCTTTCCGAATGCATGTTATTGACTTGGCAATAAAATGCAGGCAGTTAGTTAGATAGATCCTAGAAACCTTTCTGAACAAAATAACAGAAAACAAGTATGGTTCTCTGGAGGACATTTTCCTCAGCCGTTTAACTACTGCCTCAAACTATGATCACCATACAGCGTAAAATTTACGGTGGAACTCGAAGCAATCGAGCGAAGCTATACAAAGATGATCGTCTCATTCCTACATGGAAGCTACTGAGAAAAACGGAAAAAGTAAAGACTCTATATCCTTGAAAAAATGTGAGAAAGATATGCAGTTATAGATATCTGGAAAATCCTGGGTGGAATTCTACCAGACTACAGCATTGAAACTTACACAAACGGTGCGCCACAGAACAGTGTCAACAATCTCAACATTGACATCAAGATACAGGACCAGATATTGCAACAACTTGGGTTTCAAGGGCTCACCACTTTTCAATATCCTTCTAAAATACCGGAGAAACCAACAGTAGGAGGATGTTGGTGCTTTCAAAACAAAACTGTATTCCCTCCTATCAAGAGATTTGGATGAACCTATTTTGTGGCAAGAAGCGCAATTGAGGGCAACAACTTCAAACTCCGACATTCATTAAATGCTACATATCAGAGGAGGGGAGTTCAAGAAGGTAAGTGGTAGCAAAACTCACGGTGTTACCCCAGCATGGCCGCAGCTCTCGAACTGGAGCTAGTAAAAATACAAACACAGACACACCTTCCCTCTCACACATACACATATGAATGTCCGACGATAGATATGCGTGTGTCCAAACGTTGTGTGTGTGTGTGTTTGTGTGCGCGTGTGTGTATGGCATATATTCTTTAGGAAGTTAGAAATAATGGCCGGTAACAGAAAGGTAATTGGTATCGTACCCATAAAACACTTTACAGTGCAGCCGACTCAAGGGCTTTATAGGTGAGCGAAACCAATGGTGACTCTATGATCTGCCATAACTTTCCATATATATATATATATCAGAGAAGAAAATTAATATAATAAGAATGGGAAACGCATGGTTTACATTGGCATGTCTTTAATTAAATACGCAACAATGAAGTAAGAAGTATTTAATTAAAGACATGTCAGCGTAAACCATGAGTTTCCCATTATTATTGTATCCATTTTCGTCTCTTATATAACCTAAATTCCGGTTTACCAACCGAACCACTTGCTACTGTGCAATCTTTCAAAAGACTGTACCTACCCAGCTAACAGCCAGGAGCGACTCTGGATATATCTTCACCAAGACCAGACCAGCTTATTCTGTCTTTTTCACAAGTTATCTCCTTAAGCGTTCAAAATAATTTTTCCCTCGTCTTCACTTAAAAGTCCTCATCGTTTGTTTTTACTGTTTTATTCTCATTGTTCTGTCTTTTACTGTTGTTACTTTTTTATTGTTTTTACTATCTTGTTTTGTTCTTACTGTCCTGTTCTTGTTACCACTTTTACCCTCCGCAAAAAATCCTAACTTTTATTTAATTTGCTTTGCGGGAATGACTGTTTCACCGAAGTCGCGTCTCGTCCTTACCTTCGAAACGTGGAATATTCCCTGTGTTGTATGTCTTGTACTCTGTGTTTTTCGTTGTTTGAAAAAAAGTTCGTTTCTATGTTTTCGTTTCTCATTATGCTTAACGTTTTTATGATGTCCTGTACCCATATATGTATGTATATATACATATATATGTAGGTATGTACATATATGTATATATGCATATATTTATATATTATCTATCTATCTCTATATATATATATGTATATACATATATATATATATATATATGTTTGTGTATATATATATATGTATATATATACATATATGTATATATATATATATATATATTTATATATATATATATATATATATATATATATATATATATATATATATTACAAATGCAGTCGTAGACTTTTTCAAAGATCACATATATATAGTGAAACTGACATAGTCGTCGAAGAGAGTCAACCGGAAAAATTGTTTTACGTGATTAATTTTCGTACTTGGCTTTTCAGAGTTCATTCTTATCCGGGAGAACATTTCGTATCCTTCTTCTGTCGTGCATAAATTAAATTTTAACTGCAAGCAAAAGTCGAATAACTTGATTCATATCTATGTGTCTATTCCGCTCTCTCTCTCTCTCTCTCTCTCTCTCTCTCTCTCTCTCTCTCTCTCTTCATAATCTATCTGTGCATACACAGACGCACTTCACACACACACACAAACCCACATATGTATATACGCACATAGACAACAGATTCGGAGACGTGTGTTCATATATTCATACTTAAATAAACTTATATACAGGCACATATATATGTATATACTTTCGTGTCTGCAAACACATAAATACGTGCATATGTGTATGTATATATATTTAAGTGAATGTGTGCATGTGTGCGTGTGTGTGTTTGTGTATGTGTGTATACGTGCTTGTCCTTGTTTGCTTCGTATTTTTGCTCGTAGGTACATCACATCCTTTTTTATAGACACTAGCGTTATTTAATTAGTTAGTATAATATACATGGTGTATGTCTAATATTTTCAGAAGAATACAAAGCCACCACGTTACATCTTGTTGCTACGTGATCAGGAATGTTTTTGTTACTCCTAACAATTGAATCTCTATTATAGTATATCAATACCATTCTGTATTCAAAATATTCTTTTGTACTCTAGGTACAAGGCCCGAAATTTTTGTAGTAGGGGCCAGTCGATTAGATCGACCCCAGTAAGCGACTGGTAATTAAGTTATCGACCCTGCAATGATGAAAGGCAAAGTCGAACTCAGAACATTAAGACAGGCGAAACACCACTAAGCATTTCGTCCGGCATGCTAACGTTTCTACCAGCTCGCTGCCTTTACATTCAAAATATTAATTCACTTTGGAAATATGAAACTAGATTTTGTACTATAATTTTCACCACATTTTTATTATTTTTTTTATTAATACATCATCGTAATATCCTTATGACCTCCTTTTCGAAACACGAATTTCCTACAGTTGTCATTTATCATTGTTTCCAAATTTTTACGTGAGTAACATCTGCACCTCCCTGTGAGCCTTAATATAGCTGAAATTTGAGCGGCAAATTCTTCAATGCTTTAGTGAATGCCCATGTTTCAGCCCTGTATAGAAGAATAACTCCTCTTTTGCTAGAAACAACCTCACTTTCCCTTTCCTTGATAACTTTGAACTCCATACCCTTCTCAGTTTATGACACGCGCTCCAGGCAAGAGCTTTCCTTGCTACGATCAGTATTTGGTGTATTCGACTGTATGAGTATCATTTAGCATCAAGTTCAAAATAATAGCTAAAGCGGGATTTTATGTTGTTTGGAAATAAAACCTATATCCAAAATAATTCAGTATTTATATTTTCTGGAATTCAAAACAATGTTATTGTCTTTTATCAATGTCTAAACAGAATCGATATAAATAATCCTTTCTGCTATAGTCACAAGACCCGAAATTTGGGATCAGGGGTTGCATCAACCCCCAGTGTTTCACTGGTACTTAATTTATCGAGGCAAAGTTGACCTCATCGGAATCTGAACTCGGAAGGTAGTGACAGGCGAAATACTGCTAAGCCTTTCGCCTGGCGCGCTAACAATTCTGCCAGCTCGCTGCCTTGGAATCGATATAAATATTGAAACGGTAAATTTGAAAGTAAAAAAACCTTTGATGACTCCAATCAAATAGAAAAAACATGATATAATTGTAACAATCGCTAAATATACGCATTTATACATACATACACGCAGATTTATGTACATATAAATATATACATACTCACACACATACGTATGAATTAATAGCTAAATACACACATACACACGCATAGAGGTTGCGTCGGGCTTTTTCAGGAGATTTCTGTCAAGTACTCTTTTGCCTAACTTATTTTTTATAACCTTACGTTTCAGATAAATAATCTCACACATCGAGTGGACTCAACAAATGAAACGGCATGTTCTAATCCCTGTCTCGATAGCGCAGCATAGCGACACAGAGATTGTTGGCTTCCTCAAAGTCACCCAATCTTATTTTGTCAAAGTTCGGAAGGACCTGGAAGCTGCTGACGAGGATCCATCAGCAGCAGCTAAACGCAAAACGCATGCACAGTATCCTAATCCCACACGAACACTGCTTTATATAGAAACTTCAAATAATAACCGGTAAACCCCCAGAAAAGTCAATCAGAGCCATTGCAAAGAACCAAAAGTTTCAGAATGCACCATGTGCGGGAGAACATCCAGTGTGTTGTGCAGGGTTCAGTTTATGATGGTCGTGTGAAGAGAGAATCATTTGGTCCGTGAAAAATGCTTGCTAAACAAGTTAAAAACAGCCAGAGGCCGGAACGTTTTGGTGTTTTTCCGATGAGAAAAATTCGATCCGGGCCAAAAGAAATTACAGATTCTTAAGCAGAGACCCAGAAACAGTGATGTTTCTGGGATTCGTCAGCAAGGAGGAATATGTTATGGTTCCGCCCCTTTTTTCACGGGTCTTATGAGTCCATGACGCTGTCTACGCGGAGGTGTTGGAGAAGGTTGTGGATAGACAGAGAATGCGATGGAGCAAAGGAATTCCATATGTCTTCCAAGAAGACTCCACGCTTTCTCATAAGGCTAGGAAAAGCCAAATATGGATCCGCGATAATCACCATGGTCAGGTTCTTACAAACACAGCCTCCTATAAAAAAAGATCTCAATCCACTGGACTTAGAAAGGTAGGGAGTCATTCTTTGTAAGCCTGGTACTTATTCTATCGGACCCTTTTGCTGCACCGCTAAGTTACGGGAACGTAAACACACCAGCCTCGGTTGTGAAGCCATGTTGGGGGGGGGGCAAAAAAGACACACAAATATATACACACATACTCACATATATACATATATACGATGGGCTTCTTTCATTTTCCGTCTACCAAATCCACTCACAAGGAGGCTATAGTAGAAAACTATGCCACGCAGTGGGACTGAACCAGGAACCATGTGGCTGGTAAGCAAGCTACTTACCACACAGCCACTCCTGCGCCTATGTGGATAATTCTATTGAGTATGGCAAGAATTACTTATTACCTATTATCCTTCTACGACTTTGCTTGCTCGTCTCTCAGGTGGAGTCTCAGCGTTTCCAGCAACAGATTCATATTTATACTTGAAGAGAGTAAGAATATACATAGAATACTATATAGCAATGTCTATAGAAATTACACAACTTTGGCCAAAAACGTGAAATTGTTAATTTGAAGACATTTCTATTCTCTGGCCAGTCCAGGCTAAAGTGAAAGTACTGCTGACCCATGTAAAATGAATAGGAGTTTCAAGACAGTTCACAAGTATAAGTAAAGTACTTCTTTTCAGGAATTACTTAGAACTTACATAGGTTGTTGGTTCGGGATATCCATTAGCCAGACAATATTTATATATATACATATATGTGTGTATATGTGTGTGCATGTGTGTGCATGTGTGGGTGTGTGGGTGTGTACATGTGTTCTTTAGTGTGTGCATGTGTGTGTTTGCGCGCCTGCGTGCTTCTGTAACTCATTTAATGTACGAAAACTGAAGAACATATGTTAGGAATTATCTCAAACGACCACCCGGAAGGCCTCCACGACGGTGGAGTTACGATTGCAGGAGGACGAATGGGATCACGTAGATGAGAAAGGCGTGATCCAGAGAGGAGTGGACAGCGTGCTGTGACCAGCGGTGTCAAATGGACGCCTGACGGACTGGTCGGTCAAGGGGATCAAGGTGATTAAAATGAATAGAAGTGAAAATATACAAGAGATATACATCAGAAGCTAATATCGCATAAAATACCATATAATGAATTGCAAATATATTGATTGTACCTCACTTTAAGAACAACGAAGGAAAATCTTACAATAGTAAACACATTTTGTGTTAGTTTTGAGATTTCTTCATTTTGGATCTACTTTCAATGTTATTTTACGATACGTTTAACAGACGCAGTGTGCTTTGAACGCAAATTCATGTTGGCAACTACTGAGTTTACAAACAGATTTGTCGAAAAAAGATTATACCATTGGTATGCGTATTATTTTCATGGGTTTGTTACACCAACTACAAAAATGCTGGAAATAAGTTTTCCCGATCAACATCAACTGAATTGAAACATTGAATTGATTATTCTAAATTTTTCGGTAAATTTTCTCCAGGTCGATCAATGCTTTAATACTATAGTGATCGTCTTTGTCTCGCACAAATTTCCTTTTTGTCGCCTAAAAATATAACATTTTTAGAAATATTTTAACGTTCCGCTCAATTGAATTATTTTTCTATTATATCTTCTACATTTTTTTTTTTTACTCGTTGGACCGGGACAATGTCGGTGAACCGTACTGACGAAATTTTAGTCGAATGAATCGACCGCAACATTTATATATATAAGGCGGTGAGCTGGCAGAAACGTTAGCACGCCGGGCGAAATGCGTAGCCGTATTTTGTCTGCCGTTACGTTCTGAGTTCAAATACCGCCGAGGTCGACTTTGCCTTTCATCCTTTCGGGGTCGATAAATTATGTACTAGTTACGCACTGTGGTCGATGTAATCGACTCAATCCGTTTGTCTGTCCTTTTTTGTCCCCTCTGTCTTTGGCCCCTTGAGGGTAGTAAAGAAAAAAATATATATATATATATATATAATTTTTACGCCCGGTACTTATTCTATCGTTCAGTTTTGCCAAGCCGGTAAGTTACGGGAACGGAAGCAAAAAACACCGGTTGTTAAATGATGTTAGCGGACAGCACAAAGGAGTGTATATATACAACTCTTTCCTGCAATCAGACCTAGACACAATGCAGCAATGGATCACAGACTGGCAACTGAAACTGGCTGTGGACAAGTGTACCACCATGCATTTTGGGAGAAAAAACTCTGCGTCCACATACTCCCTCCACAACACTGATATCAAGAAATCCTCTTGCGAGCGTGACCTAGGCATCACTGTCAGCAGTGATTTGCGTTGGACAAAGCATATCTCTAAAATTGTCAAGAAGGCCGAGGGTGTCTTGGCATCACTCACCAAGACTTTTGTTAGCCGCTCTCCAGCCATCTATTTAAAACTGTATATAGCTATGGTACGACCACACTTGGAATTCGCATCATCAGTTTGGAACCCCTATCTTGCTCAGAACATTGACCTCCTGGAATCTGTCCAGAGACGTGCAACCAAACGCATACCCTCCATCAGACACCTACCATATCTGAGCGCCTTGTTTCCCTGGGCATGGATTCACTGAAGCTCCGGCGTCTGGCGACGGACTTGGTAAACACCCACAAAGTTATCAAACACCTCACCAACAACAACACTGAACACCTTTTTGATCTCCATGTGTCTAACACACGTGGACATGCCTACAAAGTCAGAAAACAACACAGCTCCCGTGACTTTCGGAAACATTTTTTCACGCTCAGAGTTGCTGAAGCATGGAATAAACTGCCTGCGTCAGTTGTTGACTGCCATGACACTGCATCCTTTAAGGCCCTCATGCTTTCCGAAATCCGCCGAAACTACACCTGATTATATATACACTTTAGATGAGTTGTAGTGCACCTGAGCACTGTACACAATTATTATTATTATTATTATATATATATGTGTGTGTGTGTGTGGTGTGTGTGTGTGTGTGTCTGTGTACGTGTTTGTATGTATAAGACGGGCTTTCAGTTTCTATCAACCAAGTCCATTCACAAATTTATGGTCGGCCTGAGGCCATAGTAAAAGACAATTGCCCAAGGTGTCATGCAGTGAGGCTGAACCCAGAACCATGTAGTCGGGAGCAAGCTTCTTACCACAAACCCACACCTGCGCATGTAAACTTTCCCATTACTCAACTGGATATTAAAAAGCAAATCCAGTTATCTATTTTACAAAATTTGTAATGCATTTAGGTAACATAGAAAACATTCCATTTAGCAAAGCAAGATATTCACAGATATGCATCAATGCGGGGAAACGGTTTGCTTCCACAATAGCGACTACTGTAAAATCCATCAACTTAATTTATAAATACGTTAAGATAAATAAAACTACAGGGGAATATTTTTTTTATTAATCTTTTGTAACAAAACTCAACATAAGAAATAATTTTAAGATTCCAGTTACAGCAATCTCCTGATGAGATCTACGCCAATATCTTCAAATATCTAGATTCTATTTATTTCTTTTCCTTTTTAAAGAATCTATAAAACACTAGACCATGTCTGAAAAAAAATTACTTGAAGATATTTTAGAAATATACTTGTTAGCTAGGAAAGCATAAAATATATTTAGTCCACATTCCAAACTTTTAAAAATATTTTTTTTATGGTTCAAGACAATAATATTAAGAATTTCAATGGATTCATGTTGCAAATTTGCGTGATGCAAAGACAGGCGTTGTAGCGGCCTTCCAAGGCGTGTCGTGAATTCAGGAAACATTTCGCTCAAAGAATAATGTATAGAAATTTCAAAGAAGTAATTCACTGCAAGATACACAAAACACACGTACAAGGATATGTATACGTTTCAAAATATATACGCAATACATACGTACAAGCATACATATATGTGCGTGAGTGTGTGCGTCTGTGTGCTTTTGTGTCTCTGTGCATCTATCTATTTATATATATATATATATGTATGTATATATATATATATACATATATATATATATATATATATACATATATATACATATACATATATATATACATATATATATGTATATATATATATACATATATATATACATATATATATACATATATGTATACATATATATACATGCATACACATACATATGCATACACATACATATACATGCATATATATATATATATATATATATATATATAGAGAGAGAGAGAGAGATATGCATATATATATGCATACATATATACGTATATTCATACACACATATATATATCATATGTGTGCATTTGTGTGTTTGCATTTATATACGCTGTGTTCATGCATATAGTCAAATGACGTGTGTGGAGACACGTAATAAAAGGAATGACTAGAGAAGAAAGAAGGTATTCAGAAAGGCGATACATGGCGACTTCGTTGTAAAATTCCTAAAATACTCTTAAAATGCAAGTGAAAATCAACTAGATGTTCCTGATTTACACCCACACATATACGCACACACAGACACAGACGCACACACGTACACGCACACAAACACACACACACATACTCAGGCACACACAAACGCACGTACATGCCTATGTGTGACTGTTTGTATATATGGTGGCTAGTCTCTTGTATGGGATAACGCTTGTTTTATCACTTGCTATTCAACTTCATTCCATATGCTATTTTCATAGATTTAAATTCAAATATTTCAAAAAGGACTTCAAAATTAGATTTCCGCCATCTTTTTTGTATGTTAAGATAGGTTCTTATCTGGCACGCTTGCTTACAGAAAATGTATATGTATGTCTGAGTATTTGTATTGACTTTGTCTGTCTGTGTACGTATTTTGTGGTGCATGTGTATCTGTATTATGCATATGTGTCTGTATATTGTTTTTCTGTCTCTTCGAATGATTCTTGATGGAAAATCGTGAGTTTCCATCCTTCTTAACTATTTGAATTTTCTCTGTTATTCAATCATTTAAATTATGCGATTAATTTATAATGAACCACTTCGTATAAATATGACCCTCACTAATGAATCTACTGTTTATCTTTATTTTATATTCTCTCGTGTGCATATTTCGCTTACTTATTTCTCTGATTCCTTCACCAGTTTTTCAGAAAGCTCAACGATATATTTATCCATTGCCACTGAAGAGTTATTCGTTGCTTCACAAGATAACAATCTTAAAAGAGAAAGTTTACCTTTGGAAGTTATTCAAATTCCTCCAGCTGTATTAATGATATTGGGACATCTGATCTCTGCCCTTCCCAGAAGTATTTCTTTCTATTGTCACTCTAAAATATGAATTGTTTAATTATTGTAGACATATATATATATATATGTGTGTGTGTGTGTGTAATGTATGTATTATGTATGTATTTATGTATCCTGTGTGTGCGCGTATGTGGGTATTCTTGTGTGAGTGTTTGCGCGTGTGTATGTGTGTGTGTATGTGTGTGTGTGTGTGTGTGTGTCATTCTGTCTGTGTTTGCCCCCCACCACCGCTTGACAACCAGTGTTGTATGTGTACGACTCTGTACCTTAGCGTTCGACGAGATAGATCGATACAAGTTTCAGGTTTAAAGAAAAAGCACAGTGGCTTATTCATTTACCTGAAAATTCTTCAAGGGAATACCATAGCATAGCCGGTGTCTATTTACAAGGTCATTACATGTGTGAATCGTTAGTTTGCTCCTGTTTTTCTAGCTAACTTTTATGTTGGTATGTTCGCTTTGATGATTATATCGGAATATTATGATATATCACAATTTCTGGATTTACTGTATCTGCAACATATATTTCGGTACCATATTTTTACCATCTATTTAGTTTAGCATAACTGCATCATACATGCATCACATAAGCATGTTTATATTTACAATTAAAATAAGGAGTATTTGGCTGTCTGGAAGCGCAGGTGGGGCTGTTTGAGAAGAAGCTTGCTTCCCAATCACAAGGTTCTGGGTTCAGACCCACAGCATGTCACCTTGGGCAAATGTCTTCTGCTATAGCCTCGGGCCGACCAAAGCTTTGTGAATGGGTTTAGCAGACGGAAACTGAAAGAAGACTGTTGTATATGTATACACATATGCATATATTGAGGTGTATGTATGTGTCTGTGTTTGTGTGTCCCTACCCCGCCATCGCTTTACAACCGATGCTGGGCTATTTATGTCCCCGTAACGTAGCTGTTCTGCAAAAGAAACAAACTGAATAAGTATCAGGCTTACAAAAAATAAGTCCTGGGGTCGATTTCTTCGACTATAAATCTTTAAGGCGGTGCATGAGCATGGTCGCAGCCAAATGACTGAAACAAATAAGGAGATAAAAGAATTATATATATGAGTGTGTGTGAGAGAGAGAGAGAGGAGAGAGAGAGAGAGAGAGAGAGAGAAGTAGAAAGATGGGAAAACAGCATAGTGTAGAGTCGCATCAAAAAGGTTAAGATAAACTTGCTTGGAAACGGATATATATATATATATAATATATATATATATATATATTATATATATATA